>NC_050575.1:109466837-109772853 GCF_011100635.1 Trichosurus vulpecula
CTTGCATTTGAGGTTCAAAAAAATCAATGGTGCAACTACAGATGAGGAAGGTGTGAGTGGGAAATGGGTATTCTGAGATCTTTGAAGGTAAAGGACAAAAAATTCTCTTGTAACTCAGTGTAAGTAGAGAGAGTCCAGCTGCTCACCTCTGTATGGTAATCCCTGAGAAGTAAACTTTAGCCCCTGAGGTAGTGTTGCTCATTAAACCTATCTGCTTCATTGCCCTTAGAAGAGATTGTGCTTGCCCGGAAGAGTTCATGCTCATCTCAGCAGTTCCACCTAAGACTCTGGGGGACTTGTTGATCACTTTTCCTGGATGTGGTGATCTCTCAATAACCTTTGGTGTTAACCCCAAACCTGTTGCCATGAGTCCTACATTGAGGTTCAAAAAAATCAATAAGATAGATGGAAAACCATTCTGGCAGAAGTTCATATGAAGATAACCTAGGGGTTTAATTCAACCAGATACCTAATATGAGCAAGCTGGGCCTTGAAACTTGCTTTCTATGTGACCCTGGGCAAGTCATTCTCTTTTATCTGAAAAATGAAGGAGTTAGATGAGACACTTGCTAAAATTTCTAGTTCTGATAGTCTATGAATCCATGAATGGGCCTCATTGTAAATGACTGTCAGGATGATCATAGAGGGGATTCCAATATAGGAAGTTGAACTCATGATTTCTAGGATCCCTTCCAACTCCAAGATTCTTATTACCTTAAAAAAGGGGGTGGGAGAAGCCTTGTGGAGGTCAGGTAAGGACTCAAAAAAAAAAAAAAAGGAATAGGATCCTTCCATTCCAATCCTCTTGTTTTACAGATGAGAAAATTGACTCCCAGAGAGGCAAAGTCACATAGGTAGTTTGGCAGAGCCAAGGTTCAAACTTAGGACCTCTGGCTTTAAATCCAAATGAACAGTCCACTGTATCACTTCACCAATTAACAGATGCTGCAGTCTCTCAAGATGGAATCCCTCCCTTTTTATTTTTGCTGTATGTCAATATGTGTGTGCAATCAGTATGGCAAAGTAGAAATAGACTTGGAGTCAAAGGATCTGGGTTTGAATCCTAGCTCTGTCACTCACTACCTGCATGACCTTGGGTTGGGTCTTTCTAGGTCTCTATTTCCTCCTGAGATTGGACTAGATGTAAACAAAGAGGCTAACTGAGGTGATCTCTAAGGACCCTTCCAGCTTAAATCTGAGGAGTCTGAGAACATCGGAAGGAAAAACAATGGAGATACTCATGGCCAAGAGACCAGTGCTGAAAAGCTTATGTCCATGTGTATCCTGCATGACAAGGTGCACACAGTAACAAGAGTGGAGGTATCTATGTCTAGCGAGCCACAGAAGGGGTGTGTGGGGTACATAAGAACGGCTGTAATCTTTTCTGATGATTTTTCTCTCACTCTCCCTGCAAAGATTAATTATGGAGCTAACCAGCCAATCTTCCTTCCAAATAAAGCTTATGTAATAACTAAGCACAGGGAAATGAGAATCAGATTACCCAGTTTCTTCAGTGGCAGGAATGGTCCCACCCCCTCCCTTGAGTCAGCAAAGAGAAAGAACAGCCAGTGTCCTCTAAACCCCAGAAACCAGTTTCCAAAGAAAGCCCCATCTGTGGCCATTTAAATCCCCAAGGGATAAAGGGCTTATTAAACAAGTGAAGGATGTACAATGAACAGGAATGGGGATGTTTATGGAGATGAGTAGGGTGTGGCAGCCACAGGCCTCAGGGCCCCACAGCTTAGTCTGGATTAAGTTTAATCAGTCAACAAGCATTTATTATGCACCTATTATATGCCACTTGTACTGTGCTAGGCCCTGGAGATACAAAGACAAAAGAGCCACCAATCTAACCAAAGAGCACACCAATATAGATTAGGTATCTAATCAGTCAATATCAAGTACCAACAATCAGCCAGGCATGGTGCTAAATAAAGGGAATACAAAGAAAAACAAAAGATAGTCCCGGGTCTCAGAGAACTCAATAGACATGGAGTTATCACATTGAGTTATCAAAATATTTTAAAAATTCACCACCCTGGAACTCTATATACTGGTTAAGAACCCCTGCTGGTCCTACTGGCTCATTTTCCAGACAAGACGTACAGAGATTCATTAACTTGCCCAAAGTCACGGAGGCGGCACTTTAAAGTTTAAACAGAAGCTCTAACAAAATGTTACCAAAAAGAGGACTCCTAGAAGTCTAACTCTGGTAGATAAGAATGGCTTGCAGTTAGCACATCAATTACTAACAAGCAAATAGATGCTTGAGAATAGTGTGTTTACTTGAGAATTTTAAACATTCTCCCTAGGATATTGTTTAAGATATTTGTATCTATTATCATTATATCCAAGAAGAAATAGTTTGCTAAGTAAAGGTAAACTTCAGGCAAGGCCCTAGCTGAAGAATACATTCCTTCAACTTCCTGGCTAAATCATAACCAATTCCAAATTAATGGACTGCATGCTGCGTGACTCAGTAGACCATGAGCTCCCTTGAAATCAGGGTCTGCCTTATGTCTTTCTGTGTAAACCCAGCATTTAGCACAGTGTCTGGAACATTAGGTGCTTAATAAATGCTTGTCAACTTGATTGAATGACTCTACATAGAGAAGGATCATCTCATCCACAGAAGGATAGAGGTTGTTTTGTTGTTGTTGGGTTTTAAGTCACAGAAATTCATTGAAACCCTGTACCAAGAAGTAAAAGAGGTCATCAGAAATCACTACATAGTGACAAAAGACTACATAGCTTTTAAAGAATTGGAGGATGGAGGGTTATTTTCTAGCAGAATTTCTATACAGTTCTACATTGGGCAAAATGTACATGGAATCTTCAATAAACTAAGTATTTCCTATTTATCCTATTAACAATATTACCCCCTCCAGGACTTCTGCCTGCAGGCTTCCTAATTCCTTCAAGACTCAGGCTCAAATCCCACCTCCTGCAAGAGACCTTTTCTCAACCTTGCCTCAACCCACCCCCAGGGCCTTCCAACAAACAATAAAAAAAAAACCCAATAACCTTCAGAATATAATATATGCAGATAAATGTATGTATGTAGTCTCTACCCCCACTCCCTTTAGAATGTGAAGGGCGGGGAGAGGGTTGGCCTTTCTTTGTATCCCCAGGGCTTAGTATAGAGCCAAGCACATACCCTTAATAAATTGAACTATTAAGAAGTTCAGTGATTGACTAATACTCCTCTTGTTTACTCAAGGAAAGCCATTAACAAAAACATAAACAAAAATCTAAGGAGTTTGGCAGTAAGATGAGATGAAGCACCCAGAGCTTCCAATTAAGTTTTCTGTACTTGGTAAAAGAAAATCTAGGCACAAGGCAGGAGAGAAGATTCACATTATCATGGCTGACTGGCACTACTCATCTAGGTTGTTTCCAGTTGGCATCCCAAATGTGCAGTTATAGTCCGGGGTCACCAATACCTTGTGGCAAGCCCACCAAGGGAAACTACAAAAGCTTGGGATTCACTAGGACAGCAACAGTAGAGAGTGAGACAGAAGGGAAGCAAACAGAAACACACACAATATGAGAGGGATGGCTTTCCAAAGCCAGAGAAAACCATAAAGAAGTACCAAGAGTTTCAGATAAGATAGTGTGTGAGTCAATCAATAAACATTTATTAAATGCTTACTATGAGCCAGGCACTGTGCTAAGCACTAGAAATAAGGAAGTAAATTTAGTCACTATGTTACTATGATACTAGAAAATCAGTTACTATAGGAGGACAGGAAATATTTGGAAGCTAATGACTCGGAGAGACAATAAGAAGTAATAAAACAAAGTCAAAAGAATGAAAAAGTAGAAGAAAATGAAGAAATAACTTATTAATTTATTTAATAATTTTATTATTATATTATATATTATAATAATTTATTATTATTACTATTTATTATTAATCTAGTTTCAAAATGAGATGAGCACCAGAACACAAACTGGGGATGGCACCATGGTCCATTTTGCCTCCTTATCTCTAGCATCCGATCTGTGTTCTCTTCTCCCTCCCACTACCACCAGAATAGTGTAATGGGCCTTCATTATCACCCACCAAGACTCTGGCAATAAATCTCCTAACAGGTCTTCCCACTTCTGCTGCTCCCTCTTTAATCTCTTCTTCATATCACTGCCAGGACAATCTTTCTTACACATAAAACTGGCTAAATCACATCTCTGCTCAAAAATCTCCAGTGGGTCCCTACTGCTTCCCAAGAAAAGTTCGAACTCTTCTGCCCAGCATCCAAGGCCCATTTCAACCCAGCACTATACCACCTTTCCAGCCTTATATTACTATTCTGCAAATATTTTGTACACTGGCCAACTGGGCTACTAACATCCCTCTAGTATCACCACCAGTATCACCAGTATCCCTTAGATTCTAACATTCCCTATGGCTGAAATAGTCTCCCTCCATCCTCCCAGCTCTTCCCAGCTGAATTCCTAACATCCTTTTATCTTTCTACTGTATTCAAACAGGGAAGGCACAGAAATAACAGGACGGGTAAATTTAGAGCTGGAAGGAATCTTGGAGATCACCTACTCCAAACTCACGTTAAAGATGAAAAAGACTAAGGTCCTGAAAGATCCAATGATTCATCCAGGCTCACTTTCACAGCAGGCAGCAGGCAGCAGGCCTGGGACTGGAACCCAGGTCCTAGGGACTCCATTCCAGTCTTCTTTCCCCATGCCTGCACTGTCTCTAGAGTCTTACAGTACACTTTGCTATGTACCTCTATGATGCATTTATTATATAGCATTGTATAGTATTGTGTTTCTGTGGGTTACTTCAAAGCTCAGCTCAAAAGTTGCCTCATGGAGGCCTTTCCTGATCCCCCAAAAGCCAATAACCCTCCTTAATCATCTTGTATTAATTTTATGAAAATTTTGTTTGTGCTTATACAAATGAATGAATGAATGAGAGAAAGCATTAATTAAGCACTTACTATGTACAAACTACCAAGTGCTGGGGATGTATGGCCCTCGAGGATATTTTATGTCCTTGAGAGGACAGAGACAACACAATGGAGGAGATGACACACACATAGGTACAAGTCCAATAGAAAGGTCCAGTGGTCACAGATAGATGGATAGATAGATATAGATATATTGATATATAAATATAGACATATATGTACATATACAAATATGAATACATATACATATAGAAGATAGAAAGATACAGTGGTTATACACACGTGTATACATATATGCATATACAACCATAATACATATATGTATACACATGTGTATTAATGTATTGTACAAATATACATACATGTTGTTTCCACCTATAAAATATAAGATCTTCAGTGCCTGAGATGGAGTAGACAATAAATATTTGTTGACTGATTATAATTATCTATATTTGTGTCTAACCCCCAACAGTAAACTCTCTTAGGGCTATGTCTTATCTATCTTCCCCCTTCCCCACCTCTCACCACTACCATCCAGCATAGTGCTCTGCACACAGTAGATGCTTAATAAATAGTTGTGGAATGAATTCTATAAGTTGAAAGCCAGATAAATAATCAATATCAGTAATATCCCTAAAAGGTTAAATATAAACTTCAGATGACGACCAACTATACTTCCCTAAACAAGTTCATACTGTGTTCCATCAAGAGAAACTCTTTGGCCACCCCTGTCTACAATCCAGGGGCTCCCTGAAGAGCTGTAAGTAAGAAGGGTGGTAGTCAGAGGAGGTCCTGCCTGTGGGAAGCTAACATCTGTACAAAACCTATGTTCCAGACAGCCACCTCCTTTGCTTAGATGCCCACTGAAGCTTGAATGAAGGAAATAGCCTGATTATCTTACAACCAAAGCCCAACCAAAAAATCTCTGAACTGCTAAACTCAAGAGTTTTTAATGGTTTATTTACATTTATACTTCTATTAAAGGAAACCAATACAATAAACTGTGCAAGGTCCCTTATCCTGTGCCCTCGCTCCCCAAACTGTCCTTTGCAGCTTGGGCGTATACCCTACAAGCATCTTTTGTGAACAAGCCAGACCCCCAATTTTTCTCTTAAGAGCCATTCTGAAACACATCAGCGTCTCTGAGGAAACCCACCCCTTGTCCCACAGGGTAAATGGCTGTTGCCAGTGAGTTTGGGGCAGATTTCACACTGCTGCTAGGCTCATTAATCTGGGCCTATCACATTGCTGCAAATGTCAATGGAAAAAAAAAAGCCATTCAATGTGTTTCCTTAATTCTAACCAAAAGGGAAAAAAAACAGGAAGCTTATAAAAGTGGCACCCCTGGTCCCCTCCCAGTGTGCTTCCCTCTCCATCTCCCCTACCCCACGCCCATTGGCCCTCAAAGTTCCAGAAGAAAATGGATCCTGTCTCTACCCACACCTGAAATGTTCAGTCCAGATTTAATCATCTGGAATCTGGAGACTTTCCCCCCCAAAATATCCACTTATCAAGAAAAGTAGCATATTTGACCTCAATTATTCAGACTAGCTTGGTAAACCTGATCAAATTCATCAATTGAATTGCAGGATTTCATGCCCTTCCAAAATCATTCTTCATCCATCACCACCCCCCCCTCCCACTAAAAAATTCAGCCCTAGCCCTAGAGATGTGGATTAGGACCAAGTTGGTAGCTGGAATATTGGTAGCCAGGTATTAGGGTTTAGGCCCCTCTACCCAGCTTTCCTAATACTATGGATAGAGATGGGATGGGCAATTTCATTGGCATAAGGAACTTCCAGATGAGAAAGTTCTCCCTATCAAAGGAGGTCAGCACCTTATAGTCTTAGAACACTGAAACTAAGTGATTTGTCCATGGTCCCACTGCCAGTATTTGTCAGAGGTAAAACTTGAACCCACATCTTCCTGACTTCAAGACCAGCTCTCTATCCATTATACGAAGCTGCCTTTCTCTCCCTCTAGGACAATGGGGAGCCACAAGCAGGATAGTCTTCTTTCTATAAATTATTTAGGCAGATTTTCATCAGACATTGAATAGCCCAGGCAAAATTTATCAAAAGCAAGCTTCCAGCCAGAGCTGTCACCATGGGCCTGCCCTCCCTGTCCATCTATTTCATTAACTGGTGCTGCTAATTCCCAAGAAGGCCTTCTAGAGACCAGGGCCCTGTTGCTGCTGCCTAACTCACCAGTGACTCTAACAGTGAGAATTCCAGAGGCCAGGGCAGATAAACCGGACCTGGGGACACTGGGAGCCCCTCCAGGGCTGCAACTCTACCTTAATTGAATCCTGGATGACTCTGGCTATGAACCTTCCCACAGACCAGAGCAAAGGGGAAGGGGTCATGCTGCATTCTAGCAGAACAGGACTACCTGTTATTCTCTCTACCTGACACTGTACTTCCATCTCTTGTCTGAATGCATGGTTCTGACCAATTCCCTCTTCTGACCTAGAAATTTCAGTGACCTCCTCCTACTTTTAGGTAAAGTACGACTTTAGCTAAAATGCAGAACTCCTCTAGCTTTTAAAGCACTTAACAACCTAGTTTCACTTTATCTTTCCAATTTATTACATATTTTTCTCAGACACATTATCTTCCAGTCAAACTGACCTGTTCTATGTTCTCCATGCATAATATTCCACCTTCCACCTCCATACCTTTAAGCAAGCTCTCCCCCATGCCGATAATTCATTCTCATCTCCATCTCCTAGAATTCCTCACTTTCTTCAATGCTTGCCTAAGTGCTAGCTCCTACCAGAAGGCTAGCCAGATTCTTCCCTCAGAAATTACATATATTTATAAAAATGTATGTATGCATATATGAATGTGGGGAGGGGGGGGGAGAGAGAGAGAGAGAGAGAGAGAGAGAGAGAGAGAGAGAGAGAGAGAGAGAGAGAGATTTTATTTTTCTACCAGGATCAAAAATAAAATCCTCTTTGGAGTTTTTAAAATCCTTCACAACCTGGTCCTCTCCTACTATTACATACACACACACACACACACACACACACACACACACACACACACATTCTTAAATCCAGTGACACTAGCTTCCTCATACACCCATCTCCCAAATTCATGCATTTTCACTGGCTGTCCCTCATGCCCAGAATCCTCCCCATCTCCTGGCCTCTCTGGTTTCTTTCAAGTCCAGTTAAAATCTAACCTTATGTGAGAAGACTTTCCTGATGCTCCTTAATTCTAATCTCTCCCTTCAGTTGATTACCTCCAATTATATATATATATGCTCACACACATATACACACACACACATACATACATACATATGTATGTTGTCTCCCCATTAAACTGTGAGCTCTTTGAGGGCAGGGATTATCTTTTGCCTCTCTTTCTCCCTCCTCCCCCACCATTGTGTACCATGGAGCCTGGCACATGGGAGGCACTTAATGAATGCTTACCAACTAACTGAATCTGGCCCTGAAGGAATGACAGTTGATGATAACTCACATTTATGTGATGCTTGCAAAACTTCAAAGTGCTTTCTTCACGATAGCCCTGTATAGATCACTCAAGTATTATGATCCCTACCTTTCTCATGAGGAGACTGAGCCGTGGAGAGCCTGACCATGGTTACACATTTGAGACGGGACTTTGAGCCCATATGTCCTGTGATTTTTTTCCACTACATCTCCTCCCTCTACCCAATCCATGCCGGCTCCCACCCCACTGACCCCTGCACTGAAAGGTACCAGGAGCAGGGTTCAATCTGACATTTCTCTCCCTGGAAGGTTTCAGGTCTGAGGACTGCAGGAAGGAAAAGGTTGAGCAGGTGTAAAACAAAAAAAAAAGCCACAACACACCAAGAGGGAGGAGCTTCTGCACGGTGAAACCACTTGGGAAGAAATGTCTAGCTATTCCAAGCATATAATTGACAATAAAATCTGGTTATCAAAGAATAAGAATGCTGCCCCTTTGCCTGAGTACCAAGCAGGGAGAAGAGGCTGCCCCAAAAGAAAGAAAGCAGAATGCTGTAATGAAAGGAGCAGTGAACATGTGAGTCAAGAGACCTGGGTTCAAAACCTGACACACATTAGCTCCATGTTCACAGGCAAATCACATAAATGCTCTGAGACTCAGATTCCTTATCTGTAAAACAGGAACCATAAGTACACTACTTGCCTGACAGGGTTGTTTGTGAGGAAAGTGTGCTTTGTAAACTTTAAAGCGCTATAGAAATGTGAGTTATTATTATGTCAAAGGGCAATTCCCCCTTCATGTTTCCCTGGGAACCTGCCACCTATCACACAAGGGTCACTGATGGAGTTAATAATAACAGATAAAATTGATGTAGTGCTTTCTACATGCTAGGCACTGTGCTAAATGCTTTACAATTATTATCTCATTTCATCCTTACAACAACACTGAAAAGTAGTAACTACTATTATCCCCAGATAAGGAAACTCAGGCAAACAGAGGTTAAATGACTCACCCAGGGTCACACCCCTATTAAGGGTGTGAAGCTGGATTTGAACTCAGAACGTCATGACTCTAGGCCCTCTAATTTATCCACTGCACCACCTAGCAAATTATCTGCCTAGGTCTGAATCCTGCTTCAGACTCTGCTATGTGACTCTGGACAAGTCACTTAGCCTCTATCAGCCTATTTGCTTATCTACAAAATGGGGATAATCATACTACCCACCTCACAGGGTTGTAAAGGATCAAATGAGGGAACACATAATGTGCTTTATAAACCTTAAAGCACTATATAAAAAGAAGCTCTATTGATACTTTTTGTGGTAATAAAGAATTGGAAACAAAGTAGATGCCTATCAATTGCGAAATGGCTAAAAGAAATTGTGGTATATGTGTGTAATGGAATATTACTGTTATGAGAAATAATATGTAAAATATGATGAATACAGAAAGTCTAGGGAGACTGATGTAGACTGAAGAAAGCTAAGCCAAGAAAACATACACAATGACCATAATAATGAAAATGGGGAAAACCACCCCTATAAAACAATGAAAAAGGAATGTTACAAACTTACAAATGACAAACAAGGCCATAAAGAAAAGATAAGAGAACACACTTTCTCCTACTTCTTTGTAGAGGTAGAGGGTCCATGGGCTTGGAACATTGTATATATTATCAGATTTTTTTTCAGTGTATTGATAGGTTGTGCTGGTTTCCTTAAACCATTCTTTCTCCTTTTCTTTTAAAAAAATCTTTGTTATAATGGATAACTTTCTGGGAGGCAAAGAAGGGGGAATGATATGAGGGAAACTGCAGGTGACATGAAAAACAAAAACTATCAATAAAATTTATTTTTAAAAACAAATGTTAGCAATGATTATGTGTAAAGCATTGTATGATACAGTGGTGATTAAAAAAAAGGTGTAAAATGACAGTCCCTGATTTCAGAGAATTTACTGTCTCGCTGGGTAAAAAGTACATAAATAGTCCAATCTGAATAGGATACATCCAAAGGAATGATCAAGGCCCAGGAGCAAGAGAGATGTGCCTGAGCAAGACTTGGAAGGAAGGAAACAATCACAAAAAGTAGAGATGGGCATAGGGAAGGACCTGGTTAATGCACAAAAGTGGCATGTATAGAAGAGGTCAGGGTGAAATAAAACAGGAAAGGTTAAGTGGAACCCCATCATGGATGATCTCGAATGCCAGGCTAAGCTGCTCTGCTGTGTACAGCTCACTGGCTCCTAGACTTCACCCTGTCCAGGAAACCTATCTTCCCCTGGTGTCTCCACCAAGATGATGCTGGCTGCCTCCAACATACTGAGGGACTGGGAATCAGGGAAGTGGAGGGAAGAACAAGAAATGGAGGTGTAGAACTATTGTCTCTCAGGCTGAGGGATCCTTCTTTCACCTCAAAGAACAGGCTTTGACCCTCAGATGTGGCCCAAAGCCATTGGCACTCCAAGAAGTACCAGGAAGACCTGTATGAACTGATGCAGAATGAAGAGAGCAGAACTAGGAGAACAAATAATACAGTAACATCATTGTTAAGACATAAGAACTACAAACAATGCAATGACCAACACCATAATTCCAGAAGACTTGATAAGGAAGCCTGCTACCCACCTCCTGCCAAAGAGGCAATGGACTCAAGACATAGAACAAGACACATATTTTTAGACATGGACAATGTGGTAACTTGAGGGTTATTTTTCCTTTTTTTTTTTTGAGTGAGGGGGAGATGGAAGGAAAAGAAAATAATTCATATTAATTGATAATTCTTATTAATTTAATTCTTACTAAATAATTCTTAATAAAAGTATTTTAAAATAGTCTTAGGCAGAGGAAGAAATGTTCCTTAGCATAAAAGCTGACAAATCCAAGGCTGCCAGATTTTAGGATCATAGACTTATAACTGGAAGATGCCAGCCCCCTCATTTAACAGATAAGGAAACTGAGACCCTGAATGGTAAAAGTACCTTGTTCTAATTTCTTTAATCATGGTCACACAGGATACACATACCTGATATTTGAACCCTAGTCCTCTGGTTCCAAATCCAGGTTCTTTTCCTCTACGACACTGCTTCCCACTGAACACTGGTCCCCCTATAGTCTTGTGCCAATAGGAGGGAAACCATCCACAGGGAAGAGATACAGAGCCATGCAAAGGAACAATGGGGATACAGGTTTAGGAATTCAATCATCAACAATTCAATGATTATCTATTAAGCACCTACTATACACAATGCTCCTGAGGTACAAAGAGGAAACTAGATTCTCACTCCAGCAAAAAAAAAAAAAAAAAAGACTGCAAGTAGATGGGAGAGGGGACCCACGATGGGGGAAGGCTCTGGGATTCATCCATACAGAGAAGAAGGGGGCAGTGCAGTATAGTGGGAAGAACCCTTGATTCAGAGTGAGAATACTTGGATTTGAATCCTGGTTGTTGGGACAGTGGATAGGAATACCAGGCCTGGAGTGAGAAAGACTCATCTTCCTTAGTTCAAATCTGGTCTCAGACACTTACTAGTTATGTGACCCTGAGCAAGTCTCTTAACCCTGTTTGCCTCAGTTTCCTCATCTATAAAGTGAGCTGGAGAAGGAAATGGTAAACCACTCCAGTATCTTTGCCAAGAAAACCCCAAATGGGGTCGTGAAGAGTCGGACATGACTGAAAAATCAATCTGCTGCCCATACGCTCCAGAGGAAATCATTTCCTCTTTCTCAACCTCCATTTCCTTATCTGTAAAGTGAGCTGGTTCAACTCAAAATTCCCTTCCAACTCTAAATCTAGGATCCTATGACCCAGCTGAGTGGTCCCACAAATACAGGCACAGGAGTTAAACCTTCAGCTCTGCAAGTGAGTGGGAAAAAAGGGAAAGAGGTCAGGAAGGTGGGAAACAAGCTGTTCAAAGAGCCTACGAAGTCAGGTCCTTGGGTCAATGCATGTTTAATCATCCTGAAAAAACACCAACCAAGTAATGCTGAGTTGCAAAACAACAAATCCTCGTTGATTTCCCCGCTGATATGCTCATGCAGGTCTGAAGGCCCAGGTGGTCTGTCCAGACTCCCAAGCCAACTGCCCTTCAAACCCCTCCCAGCTTAAGTGAGGCAAGGAACAATATCCACTAAGGGTTAGGGCCCTGGGGAGGCCGATCAACATGACAAGAGAGCTTCAAAGGCAAAAACAGCCTGCCTTTTGAAAGCCTGGTAACCCAGCAAGCCAGCAGGACAGAGTGTAAGGGATTAGGGGAGCAATGAATAAGAAAGAGACACAGCGTACCCAGACATAAGACAAACTGCTAAATAAATGCTCTGATTCCCCAAGACGACAGTAGCTAACAGAGCGGCAGCTAGGAAATGAAGGCCAACAGGTGCCTTGTAGATTGTAGAAAACACCTGGCCAGAAGCAATTTACTCAGCCCATGAGAGATATTTTATTCCGGGGGTTGGTGAGACTGAGGTAATTGTAGGCGCAAAGTTCCAAACCAACCAAAGGGTCTCACCTGGTGTCTACAGATCTCTGATCCCTTTGGAAGAGAATCGCTGTCCTCTAACAATGGGCTGAGAGACTGCACTATTGTCCCAGAGGTCAAGTCCGGAGGAAAAGGACTCACATGTACAAAGAAAGCAATTACAGGACTTTTTTTTTTAGTAGCAAAAACCGAAAACGAGATGAGTGTCTTTTATTGGGGAATAACAAACTATAACATATGAATGTAATGGAATATTATTATGTAAGAAATGACCAAAGGGATAGATTCAGGGAAACTTGGGGGAGCTGGCATAAACTGATGCAGATATGTGAATGGAACCAATAGAACCATTTAGACAAGGGCTACACAAATGCAAAGGAAAAGAATTTGTAGAGATTCTAAGAAATCTGATCAATGCAATGAATTTCAGACTCATGACCACAGAGAGGGGATGGGCTAAAGGTGACGAGGACAGACATTTTCAGACAGGGCCAATAAGTAGACCTGCTTTGCTTGACTATTCTTAGTTGTTGGAAGGGAAGGTTTTTATTGGGGGGGGGGAGGGAGGAAGAGTAATAGTAACCTGCCCCCAAAAAGGAAGAGGAAAAGAAAAGAAAGTTTAAAAAGCATCAGTGAGATGCTTTTTTTATATATAAAGGAAAGAACAGAAAGAAGCTCAGGAGTAGATAGACACATATGGCAGTATTGGTACTATCAGGCTAAATGTAATAGATATTTTTAAAAAAACAGAGAATGTCTGGTTTCATACACCATCTTCTTTTTCTGTTCTTTGCATATGGTAGGATTCAAGGCTATGGAGATTTAAGTTTACAATAAACCATAATAATAATAAAGAATAGACAAAAAGCCGCCAGGTCTCTGCTCAAATTACAGATTGAAAACAAACCTTTTAGCACTGATTTTTTGAGGGGGGAGTGGGGGTAAGAGGGATGAGAGTGGTTCAGCTCCTTAATGTACAGAAACTCACTCTACCTCCCATCAGTGAAACTCTTTTGCAGTTTATTGTCTTAGAGAGTTTTCTAGGGGCAGTGAGAAGTTGAGCAATTTGCTCATGGTCACATAGCCTGTCAGAGGCAGCCAAATTTCTGAACCTGAAATGGATTAGCACAGGTATCCCTAAACTAGGAGGGTTATGTGTACAGCTGGTCGATTGACATCTTCCTGAAATAACTGAATGGAAAAGTAAATTTGAAATAAGATCCTTACTGTGATCCTCTTGGTACAAATCAGTATTTGTTATTTTTTTTATTTTTTAAGCTAAACTACCTCCATAAATAATATTTCTTGGATTGGAAAAAAAAATTCAAGTCTTGAATACAGATCTTCCTAACTTTGTGGCTGGCCCTCTACCCTGGTGCAGTGGCACCAGGGAGCCTTTTAGCATTGCTACATATTAGAAAATCTTCTCCAGCTCCAGGACTCTCCAAAGGCCTGCTGGTGACACACTGGGAAGTGCTGTGGGCCTAGAGTCAGGAAGACCTGAGTTCAAATGTAGACTTAAGACACATACTAGCCATGTAACTCTGGACAAGTCACTTAACCTCTGTGCCTCAGTTTCCCAAACTGTAAAATGAGAATCACAATAACACCTATCTCTTGGGATTATTGTGAGAATCAAATTAGATAATATTTGTGTTTTTTTAAAAGGCACATAGCGCAGTGGCTGCCACATAGTAGATGCTATATAAAGTCTTGTTTCCCTCCCTTCCAAAGATATTAATATTGGATTATGCTTAGACTTCAGTCTAAATTTCCATTGAGGCACCAAAATTTAAATTAAACTCAGTCCTTGCCCTCAAGGGCCTTGTAGTCAAGATGTAAAAAATTCAGTTAAATACAGATATTTTCAAACACATAAAATGAATATATACATATGTGTGTGTATACACACACACACACACACACACACACACACACACACCCAGGGACAAGACTACTACTTGGGGTAGATGGAATAATAATTGACAAAGGGGCAAAGGAAGAGTTGGTTCATCTCTTTGCTACTCTTCTCTGCCAAGGAGAATACTTTTCAGATTGCAGAGTCTGAACAAAATGGCAAGACAGGAAGATAGGACCTAACTGTCCTTGATGAAGTCAAGTAGCTTAGTCCAGAAGAATTGTTAGATGTCATTTTGGAGCCACTGTCAGTGATCTTTTGAAAGACTGCAGAGAAGAGAGGTGGCACAAACCTGAAGAAGGGCAAATGTCATGATTTAAAAAAAAAAAAGAGAAAATGGACTTCTGAAACTAGAGGCCAATGAGCTTGACTTTGATCCTCAGCAAATTATAAAATGTACTGAAAAGGGATGGTTAGTGAACATCTGGAAAGGATGCCCTGAATGATCCCAAAGAACCAACCTGGCTTCATCAGGTCTAACCTTATTTCCTTTTTTGACAGGAGTACTAGACTAGTAGACCAGGGGATTCTGACCCAACAAGCATTTATTAACAATACTGTTGTACAAAGACCAAATAAAAAAAATCATCATTGTCCTCAAGGAGCCTACATTTTCTACTGAGGAGAGACTGAGGGCAATAGAATTTACCCAGATTTTAGCAAAGTATTTGACAGTCACTCATGCTATTTTCCTGGAAAATGTAGAGAGATGTGGATTACATAATAATAATTAGCTGGATTCAGAATTGGATGAATTGTCAACTTGAAAAGACATCACCAGCGAAGTCTTCCAGGGATCTGTTCTTCACCCCCTTATTACCCCAACACACTTGGGATACAAAGATGAAACTGATCTCTCACTTTATGATAAAAGGACTTTAGTAGATGGGAGAGAGTGGGAGCATGAGACAGGGATGAAGACCTGGGATTATAATAATGACTTAACATTTTTATCAATGTCTTGGATGGAGGGATAGATTCAATGCATATAAGATTTTTAGATGACCCCAAATCAGGAGGGATAAATAACACACTAGATGACAGAGTCAGGACTTGAAAATGTCATGAAAGTCTAAAATATCAGGCTGAATTGAATAAAATGAAGCAAAATTAATAAAGGTAAAGTCTTACTTAGGTACAAAAATCAATTTTACAATTATAATGTAAGGCAGAGGCATCAAACCCAACTCTTTCCTCCCCCTGCCTTTCAAGTGCCATCCCAACCTCACCTCCCAGATTAAAATCTAATTAGTAATTGGGAAATGTTTAACAAAATAAATAAAAATGCAATATAACATAGCTAATTTTAATTTATGGCTTTCTAACTCAATATGTGGCTGGCATTTGAGTCTGACACCACTAATGTAAGGAAAGCATGGCTAACTAGCCAAAACCACAAATTCACCATGAGCCAACAGGGTGACATGATGGCCAAGAAAGTCAACGTATTTTTATGCTGCATTAAGAGATTTGTAGTGCCAGGATTAGAAAAGTGAGAGTCGTGTGGCACTCTGCCCCAGCCAAACTTCATTTGGAGTAATGTCCTCAGTTAGGGAGGTCATTAATAAACTAGATGGTCCAGGGGACAGCAACAGAGGTGGTGAAGAGCCTTGAATTCATGCCATAAGGAGTTAGATTGAATGAATTGGGAATGTATAGTACAGTGAAGATACTTAGGGGTGACGTAATAGATACGGTCAAGATTTGAAGCCTACGTATGTGGAGGATTAGGCTTCTATTTTGGCCCTAGTGTGTAGAACTAAAATCAATGATTGGGGGAGGAGGGGATGAAGCAAATTTAGTATTTAAGTGGAGAAAAACTACCGAATAATTAGAAATGTCTAAAAACATGCCTCGTGTTCCTCCCTGGAAGGCATAAAAAAGGAGTTGGATGACCTTTTGTTGGGTATGATATAGAGGGGCTTGTTGTTCAGGTATGTGTTGGAAGTTTACTTCCAACTTTAAGAGTCTATGGTTCTGTCTGGATCTGGAAGATGTGGGTTGAGGAAAGTTTGAAATCCCCTTGAAAGCAGGGAACTTTGAGGTCATTAGTCTAATCCACTCCCTTTACAAATGAGGAAACAAAGGCCAAGAGGTGGGAAATGACAATTAGGGATTTCAACTCCATTAAGATGCATTGTGTAGAAAGAATACTGGATTTGGAGTCAAGAAGAGGTAGGTTCAGCCCAGGGTCTGCCACTTACTAGGGGGTAGGGCCTTGGGGATGTCACTTTTTCTTTTTGCCTCAGTTTTCTCATTTGTATGATGATTCATTTGAACTAAATGCCTATTCTAGGTCTAAGTCTATGGTCCTATGACTAGAAACCCCATGTTTTTCACTACACCAAGTCTTACTCATCTCTGACTTCTCCATAGTACTCAGTTCAAAACCTTGAATGTAGTATGAACTATGTCCAAAAACTTATTAAACTGCATATACCCTTTGACACAGAGATACCACTATTAGAGATCAAAGAAAAATGAAAAGTACCCACATGTACAAAAATATCTATAGCAGCTCTTTTTTCTATGGGGGCACAGAACTGGAAACAAAGGGAAACTATGCCATCAGTTGAGGAATGGCTGAATAAATGTGATATAAGAATATAATGGAATGCTACTGTGCAGTGAGAAATGATGAAAGGGATGCTTTCAAAGAAAGCTAGGAAGACTTGTATGAACATCTGATGCAAAGTGAAGTCAATGGACCCAGGAAAACAACGCATACAACAACAACATTGAATGGGGGTGGGTGGGGACTTTGAAAGATTTAAGAACTCTGATCAAGGCAATGACCAACCATGATTCCCAGGGACTAATAATGAAGAATGCTACTCACTGACCAACAGAAAGGTGAAGGTCTCAAAATGCAGAATGAGATATAAAATTTTGGCCATGGCCCATATGGGATTTTTTTTTTTGCTTGACTATTTTTATTTATTATAAAGGTTTTCCTTTTCTTTTTCTTCTTTCTCAATGGGGGTCAGAGGGCAAATTAATGCTTTGCTAACTGAAATTTAAAAAAAAATATTTAATAGGCACTCAGTTTTGAATGAAGGGAGGAATAAATGGGTTTCCAGTGAAGTTCTTGGGGGATAAATGAGGACAAGGCAGGGTCAGAAACAGTTTGATCACAGTAGTTTGGAAAAATGGATGCAGAATGTGGTAGCAAGGTTTGAGAAGGGGAGGAGCAAGCCCAAACTATCAGATAGCAAGATCAGATGGAGGTTAGGGGCTGTTGAATTGGTAGGTATAGTGAAAAGTCTTGGATTTTGGATCGAGTATCATCGACTTAGAGAGAGACCTTGGATGTCACATCTGATCCAATTCCTTCATTTTACAGACACCGGAGATGGCAGCCAGAGGAGGACAGCAGGAAGGATTTACTAATATGCTATCCTGAGACAACTAACTATATCCTACTATATCCAAGCTGCCAAGCTGGGTCATCTCCAGCAAGTTCTTCTCCAGAACAGAAATTGTATTTTATGGAATTGAGGGAATATTATATGAAGATGTCCCCAGTCTTTCCAAACCCCACCCCCCTCATTGTGATCCTAAGGTTAACAATAACAAATTAAAAAGAGATCCTCCAGCAGTCTCTAGCTTTGACTTGAGCGCTCCAGGACAGCCAGCAGTGTAGGCTAGGGGTATTTAACCAAAGCCCTCCCCCCAGAGAGGACTTGGGCAGAAAAGGAGAACCGGATAGTAGGCATGGCCACAGAGCCAGATTCACAAGGGCACCTGGTGCAGCCCAGCTCCAGTGCAGCTGGATGGATACACAGTTAGGAAGGGGAGAGAACAGGGGTGTCATTATTTCAGATGTAATCACATGGTACTGCTCCCATTAAGCCTCCTCTTTATGTTTTTTAAACCTTTCTTTAATAAAACATTCATCTCTTTGCCGGAGGTCACAGACATTTGAGGCATTCAGAGATGGGTACTGTGCAGGCTTTGGGGGAGGGGCCAATTTTAAGAATTCGATTAGCTGCTATCTGTTAACATACATTAAAATACATTCTGATAAATCTAAGGAGGAAAGCAGCTATGGCCACCCCAAGCCAGGGGAATGACAGCCTAAGTGGACTATCATCCTCTAGCCACCTAGAAAGGCCCTTTCACTAGAAAAGCAACTTGGCAATTGGAACTCGAAGCCACTAGAGCAGAGGACAGGAGAGGGATGCATACATTAGGGTGTCCCAAGTCCCAGATTCTGATATGGGGAATAAGGCTGACCTTGGCTCTGTGGGTGACCTTGGGTTTTGAAAATCCCTTTAACCTGACTTCTGGAGAAAAGAGATGCAAATATTTCTTTATGTCCAAGGCTTCGTGAAAGCTTACTGTTGGAATCCTGACTGTGAGTGTCCATCCATGTTCTTAACTCCTAGGGAGATGGTCTATCTGAAGTTTGTCAAAGGGGAAGTTGAGGCACCTGCAGGCTCAGACCTGCTGCGCTGGGCTGTGGAAAGGGTTCGTTATCTCTTCTCCCACCTTTGCCACTACCCTATTCAGTGAGATTTCTGTGAAGCCTAGTTACCAAGCAACATTTCAGGTCCAAAGTGAGTTTGAAAAGCTGTGGTTTTAAAGCCACCCCCCCCCCCCCCGCCCCAATCTACTGAAGATTCAACTTCTAAGAGAGCCTGGACTCATCTAGTAAAAAGTCTGTAGATGGTCTGGTCATCAGCCCCTGTGAGTACAAGTAGGCTGAGTTATTTCACTGGCCACACACCGGGTGGGCGAGTGGGCAGGTGCGGGGATGCTGAGGCGGAGGACCTGCCTTCCCCGACCCGGAGAGGGCGTACTCAGCATAGCTCCCTCTGGATCCCTAATCCGCCACCAGTTGGAGAAAACCTGGCCCCAGGGCCAGCAGCTCCCTAGAAACAGTCGTGTGGAGATGCCCACAGACCCGAGAGGTCTCTAAGGAAGCGAACCCGGGACAGGACCCGCGGCCCGACATCGGCTGCCTTCTCCCCTCTCCCCACCACCGTGAGCCCCCCAGATCCACCACGATCCGGGGTTTGATTCTCGGCAGGCTAGCGGCACACACCTGACTGCTCCCCGGATTGCAGAGGAGGTGTGGAAGGTGGACCCTAGAATTCCCGGACCCCGGGCCACATTGTACCCCCAGCTCCTAGCCCCTAGTACCTGGGGCTCTCGATACCCAAAAACCTGGCACCCCAGGACTTGAGTACCCCGACCCTGGGACCCAAGAAACCCAGTAGCCCTGGCTTCCAACCTCCAGTTACCCTAGGAGCGCCAAGCCCCGGACCCCAAGTACTCCCCGTGGCCGAGTCACTGATCTGCTATTTCGGTCCCGGCCTCTGGTGTCCCCAACCCCAGCTCCAAACCCTGTCATTCGCTATTCCAGCCCCAGTCTCTCAGCACCCCCGAACCCCTGGTACTGGGCCGGCCCCGCAAAGCCATCCGCGGGTACCCAGAAAGCTTGAGCCAGGCCAGAGGGAGGGAGTAGAGGGCCCCTATGGTAACTCACCCGCGTTCAGGAGCCCGGATCTGGGCGGCAGCTGCTGCAGCCGGTCCAGGCTCCGTCCGGCCCCCGGCGCGGCGCCTTGGCCCTCCGTGCCTGTGGGTCCGTCTTCCCACCGCGGCGGTGGCGGTGGTTGCACTGCTGCCGCCCTCAGAAGCCGGCTCGGGAGACTGAGCTACTGCTCCCGCCTCCTCGGCTCCTCCTCCAAGGCGGGTCCTGGGGAGGAGGCTGGGGGAGTGGGGCCGCAGTGTCTCAGGGGAAGGGTTGGGACCCGGCCTGGAGGAGTGGGCTGGGACGTGAAGGGGACTCTGAAGCAAAGGGGGCTAGGATGGAGAAGCGCTAGCAGTGAGAGGGGCCTAGGATGGGAGGGGATGTGGGGCTAGGGGTGGGGGTCGCAGAAAAATAAGTGCTAGCACAGGAGGGAGCTGTCACAGGAGGGGAGCGGATTTTTTAAGGCCGGGAAGGTTATTAACAGCTGAGGAAATAGGAAGGAAACACGTTTCCATTTGCACAAAATAGAGGCCTGGTAGGAAAGAGAGAAACCCACCGGGGGCTGTAAGGTTTTGGGGTGGGGGATAGCGGGAGGAAAGGGGAGCGAGAGACGTTTCAGGGCACGTACCCACTTGCTAGGTGAGGAAACTGAAACCCAGAGAGAGGAATTACTGACTTAACACCTCGAAATTTAGTGGCAGTCAGGATTAGAACTCTGTTCTTCTGAATAACCCAAGGCACTTTCCATTAGCAGCAAAGCTTCCCGCCCCCACCCCACCCCCACGCCCCCCCAAGGCACGTGGGAAGATTTTCTGAGGAGTAGTATGTAGCACAAGACTAGGACCTTGTACAATGAGAATTGAATGAGGACTTCCCCTAAAACCTCCCAAGGTGGAAACCTGCCTAAAACCGCCCCTCCTCCCCACCTCCAAGAATGTTCTATATAGAGCAACCTTGGCCAGAGCCTACCAGCTCAGCCTAAGACAGAAAGGGAGTATAGGTAGTGAGTGAGGCGGCTTGCTGATAAATTTCTTATATCATTTTGAAAAGAAGGAAAAGTCTAAGGAGAAAGTACTATTTGCCTCCACCTTATTATATTCAGGGTCTCGAAACAAGCTAGTTTTCTGGATCTTCACCATAAAAAAAATAAAATCCAGCCACTCTGTCACAAAGTTTCAGCTTTGGGAAGGATTTCAGAGAGCATCCCATACAATGTCCACCACAACACCCAACACAATTGAAGACACCCAATGAGAAAACACTCAGAATCTAGAGGCAACCCGTCCCACTTCTGAGTAGCTAATTGTTAGAAAGGTTTCCTACAATCCACCTCTCTATAACTCCCCACCCCGCCATCCCCCCTCCACACACACACACACACACACACACACACACACACACACACCGTGTGGAAGCAGAATATTTAACTATTTAACTATCTTCTAATTATTGGGTCCTCTCTTGCCTGGGCACCTGACTTTCCCCTAAGGTGGATTTTAGGACTGACTGATAGTAGTTAGTAGAAGAAAAGTGGCAAATAAAAAATACGTCAAAATCATTTCTTAGAATCAGATCCAATGTATGCCAAAGCCCAGGAATAATAAGCCTGTTCTCCGAAAACTACTCCATTTTCTGCATCTTCAGAAATCCCAGGTGGCAGTGGCCCTAGCTCTTCATGGGGTGGCAGAGAGGATGGTCAGTTATATGGGAACTATCTGGACCTGGATTCAGATCCTACCTGTGCTATTTAATATTGGTGTAACTCTAAGTAAGCCAAATCACTTCCCTGGCCTATAATTTCCACCTCTCCAAAGTCCATCTTTGAAGACTATTTGCCTTTATTTCAGATCAGTGTAATTCCTGTTAAGCCATCAAGATGGTCACCTCTAGAATGACCCTTGGGCTTCAGATGGCATTTTTCTTTTAAACCCAGATGAGTAAACTGTTTAGAGCGATTTCCTGTTTGCCAAGAAAATAATTTGTTTGATGGAGAGAGAGAGAGGATGTGCATGCATGTGGGCTTCCTCTTCTTGCCAACCTCAGAGAGTATCTGAAACTGTAACTCAGAGGTAGTGCAAAAACTCCTGTGTTGCCTCATTTCTTTAATAGTCCAGCAGTTAATTGCATGGTTTTTGTCACTGAAATTAGAGAGTAGTGCAGGTAGTAAAGACCTAAAGCAATTTTTTTTTTAAATAACCCAAGAGGACCATTATTCTCTGGGTTTCTATGAAGACCTTTGGGCTGGGAAAGGCCAAACTTTAATGTTTAGAAGTGCTGAAGATACAGTGCATTGTTGCTCAGATCTCCTTTCAGAATCTCTCACCATACATTACAACACCACTCATTTAAACCTTTCAAGGTGTCTTTTAATTAAATTATAAAACAGTTCTTGAAACCTCTGTTCGTAACAACCTCATGAGTTTTACACACTAGTCAGTTATAGCACTTGCCTGGTGCCCCTTAACAACTTAATCTGCAGAGTCATCAGATGCACTTGCTGAACAGACTCTCAGAAGAGAGGATGTCGAAGCTGGAAGGGCCCTTAGCACACGTAATGTCCTTACGGTTCATCTACATTAATCCTCTCCCTGTACAGATGAAGAAAGTGAGGCTTAGATAAGTGAACTAACTTGTCCATGCTGGTTTCCTGATCTTGAGTACATTTCTCTTTCCATCAAACCATAGTACTTCCCACAGTCAGCAGGTAGAATGGAATTTATCTAGTCTAATCTCCTACCCAATGTAGAAACCCCCTCTACAGAATTCCTGACTGGTAGCTAACCAGCCTCTACCTAAACACCTCCAAGGACAGAAAGCTCTCTACTTTATGCATCGACTGGTCTTATTTTTGAACAGCTCTCTTCTGGACACAATTGACTTGTTAAAGAATCATAGGCTTATTGGGAGAGGTTTTAGAGGGCATAATAACTCACATCTACGTAATGATTTAAGGTTTACAAAGCAATTTCCCTAAAACAACTCTATGAGGTAGGTAGTGTATCATTCCCTTCATTTTAGAGAGGAGGAAACTGAGGCCCAGAGGTTGTGACCTTACCCAAGAGGGCACAACGTAACCAGTGGCAAAGATGTAAGTAGAACCCAGAGCCCTGGGTATCTCATCACACTGATGAAGAAGCATTCTAGCACCCTACTTAAAGTTCAACAAACAGAAATGAACACACACCCTCGATGTGGTCAGACCAGCACAAAGTACGTGGGGCTATTGCTTCTAGCCTTTACAAACATGCTATTTCTATTTCAAGTTAGTTAAAACCTCAGGTCTTCTTCAAATGTACTTCCACTACATAGGTTCTCCCCACGGTTACGCTTTTGCAATTTATTTTTAAGCCTCGATGTAGAACTTAACATTACCTCTGGTAAATTTGAACAAGATTCCAACCTGTTGAGATTTTTTTAAAAAACTCTTTATTCTGTCATCGGCTATATCAACTGGCAGACTTGATAAACAGGCCTCTCATTTCTTTATCCAAGTTACTGAGGAGTGTTTGGAACAGAAAAAAACCTAAGGACAGGGCCTTGTAACACTCAACTAGAAAATCCTCCCACTGTCAAATCATTGGGTTAAGCAACTATCTTTGGGTACTGCTGTTCAGTCATCTGCATCTTTACCTATCAACATGGTCATTCAATCCATACTTTATCATCTTCTCCACAAGAATACCATAAGAGACTGTGCTATAACCAAAGTACAGTACGTTCCTGGCGTTTTACGATCTATTAACTTCACATTCCTTCATTGTACATTTGTTATGATCAAAGTGTTGGTAAGACTTAAAAAGCTATGTAAATAGGAATTATTATAATCATTATTTGAAGGGGAAAAACATGCATGAGAAGTCATTATTATTATCTGAAAGGGAAAAATGTGAGTCTTGCAGGTAGATCTGAAGCTAGGGTATGGATTCATGGGAGGAAGGACAAGCAGAAAGAAGAGTAGTGTGGTACATATAGTGGGAAAAGCACTGGACTCGGAGGCAAAAGACCTGGGTGTGAATCCCCACCCTGTTACTTAGCTCAGGCAAATTCATCTGTTTCTCTGGGCCTCAGGCTACATTTGTAGAATTAGAGGCTTAGTCTGGATCCCTAAGGTCTCTTTCAGCTCTAAGTCCTATGAAACCTAATCCCTAGGGAGGGATGGAAGGAGAGGGGAGAGAAATTGTGGACACAGACACGTGTCATAGGAGAAAAAAGCTGGAGTCCAGTGAGCAGGGTTGAGGCTACTAAGGTCCCAGAACGGTAAACAATATCTGCTGTCACTCTTACATGGTCTATTCCATTTGTGAACTAAAAATAGCCTTACTAGTGTCCAAAGAGAGGGAAAAGGAAAGATGTTTCTGAAAGAAATCAGAAAAAAAAAAGGAAAAGAAGAAGGGGACAAAGAGGTTATATTTAAGGATCCTTTTAAAGAGGGCAAGAGAGCGGGAAGGTGGAGTCAATTGATCCGTTAAATAGGTGAACTGCCCAACTCAGAGGGAGAGTAGTGTAACACTGGGTTTGAAGGAAGAGAACACAAATGAATGAATGAAAAAGCTTTTAATAAGTGCTATGTGCCAAGCACCAGGCTAAGTGGATAAAAAAGTGGAGGCAGTCTGTTCTCTTGCATTCTAATAGGGGGAGACCACACATATAGAGGAGTAAAAGCCAAAGCGGGGGTATTTTGATTAGCAACCCCAAGGGCATTCCCCTTCTTTCCTCAATGAATCCAGTGCCTGGTTCATAGTCTTCCTCTGTTCCCCAGCTCTGACCCTTATGCTAGGAGATTTTAACACACATCTCGATACTCCCTCAAATACCCTAACCTTCTAGATCAGGGCTGTCCAAAATACGGCCCACGGGCCGCATGCAGCCCACAGTGTGATTTTATGCAGCCCGCCTGTGGGTTTTAATTTTCACGAGTGAAAAAATAAAATAGTAATTTGCATGGAATGTGTATTAGATTTTTTTAATTCCATCACTAACAAATAATCTCATTGATGTTAATTTTCTTTGGTATTTTTAAGCAGTATTATGGATAGAACATATCGCACAGAATTTTCAATCCATCTGTGGGGTGCATTCAGTCTGTACGATGCAGACTAGTCAATATGCACCTACGTTTATACTGTTGTGTTGTCCCTTTGTTGTTTTGTGTTTGCTTTCGTGCTTCTTGCCTTCTCCTGTCATATTGATGACGTATGTTCACCCACTTTCTATTAGTGTGCTGTATTTTTTATTCTGGGTGGGGCCCTCAAATAATTATTTTAATGTGGCCCTGAGATAACCTAAGGTTGGACAGCCCTGTTCTAGATCTTCAACTT
This sequence comes from Trichosurus vulpecula, assembly GCF_011100635.1. NCBI lineage: Eukaryota > Metazoa > Chordata > Mammalia > Diprotodontia > Phalangeridae > Trichosurus > Trichosurus vulpecula. The sequence goes on from NC_050575.1 coordinate 109,492,412, forward strand.
ACTCATTTTCCATGACCTGCTCCACAGATAGACAAAGAGACGGCTCTATTCTTGGTCTTGTCATTACCCACAAATGTGCCGCTTCCATGTTCATGAATTCTCCCCTGATCGCAATCTGTTGTCAGTCATCCTACCTCTCCCTTTTGCCATCTACACTGTGACCTTTAATTGCAAGACCCCTCAGTTTTTTCCCAGGATGTCAAACTACCACTGGCCTTCCCTTTCCCATATTGACACCTTGATGACCCAGTTCAGCTCTATACTGTCCTCTTGCCTTCTTGTTCAATCACCAACCTTGCCCTGCCATGCTCCAGCTTTGGTTTACTCGTACCATCTGCTGTCTTTACTCCTATGCATGTACTGTTGAATGAGACTGGAGAAAAGCACAAAACTGTGTTGACTGGATCCACAACAAATTTATGTTATATAATTTCAAGTGGGCCCTCACCATGACAAGGCAATTCTTTTAGACCATCTTAATTCGGGGGTGAGGAACCTCTGGCAGGCGGCCCTTTGACTGACTCCAAACTTCTTCTGAGTTTGGAGTCAGTCAAAGGGCTGCACTTCAGGGCCTAGAGGGCCACATGTGGTTCCCACCCCTGCCTTAATTGACTCACAACAGTGTGTTTCTTTTTTTCAAACCTCTGATAAATCCCCCTCCTCCCACCTTCTGATCTGAGAATCTTATCTTAAATTTCACTGAAAAAATTAAGGCCTTTCATCAATACCTCCATCTTCTCCTTTCCCCTTCACCTCAATATTTGGATGCCTTGTGCAAATATCCTCTCCGTCACTCATCTCACATGAAGACATGGCCCTCACTGCTAAGGCGACCTCCTTTTTACATGCACAAGTGATCCCATTCCATCCCATCTTCTCCAGCAGATTGATCTATCATCCCTACTCTCTCATTTATCTTCAATTTATCCTTGTCTATTGGCTGCTTCTCTATTGTGTACAAACATGCCCATGTTTCCCCTAGCCTTAAAAAACCCACACTTGATCCATCCATGTCTGCTTTCATTTCAGATCTCTATTCCTTTTCATGGCTAAACTGCTTGAAAAGGCCATCTACAATCCATGCCTCCACTTTTTTTTTCTCTCACTTTACTCTTAATTCTCTACAATCTGTCTTCTGACTTCATCATTCAACAAAACTGCTCTCTCCAAAGTTACTGATGTTCTCTTAATAGCTAAATCTGAAGATCTTTTCTCAATATTCATCCTTATTGACCTCTCTGCATCACCTGACACTCCATCACCCTCTTTGATGTTCTCTTGTCTTGGGATTGTGATGGTGCTGCTCTAAACTAGTTCTCCTCCTATGTGTCTGACCAATCCTTCTCAGTCTGTTTTATTGGATCTTCATCTAGGTCACACCCAATAACAGTGGGTGTCCCCCAGGGCTCTGGGTCCTGGGTCCTCTTCTTTTTGTCCAGTCTATACTACTTCATCTCTATACTACTTATCCAGCCCTAACCTCCCTGCTAGCCTCCAGTCTCCCACCTCCAATTGCCTTTTAGATATCTCAAAGTGGATGTCTTAGCCATCTTTAATTCAACATGTCTAAAACTGAACTCATCTTTCCCCCCAAACCCTCCCCTCTTCCTAACTTTCCTATCACTGTTGAGGAGGCCATCAACCTCCTAGTCACGTAGTTTTCCAACCTTCTACTCTTCCTTCTCTCACCCCCCGCCCCCAATCCAGTTTGCTGCCTGGTCCTGTCAATTTTACCTCTGTAACATCTTTCATATTCATTCCCTGCTCTCCCCATGTGGGCCCTCATTGCCTCAAGCCCATACTACTGCAATCCCCTGCTGGTTAGTCCCCCTGACTCGGCCTCTCCCTACTCCAGTCCATCCCCCACTAAGCTGCCAAATTGATTTGACCACTCAGTCCCTTATTCAATAAACTCCAGTGGCTCCCTATCGTGTCCAGGATAAAATGAATTGTTTTTTTTAAAGCCCTTCATAACCTGGTCCTCCTCAACCTTTCCTCTGTTCTTACACTTCACCTCTACATACTCTGTGATCCAGTGCCATTGGCCTCCTAGCTGGTCTTCACATAAAACACTCCACCTTCCAGCTCCAGGAGTTTCATTGGCTGGCTCCTACACTCAGAATTCTCTCCTTTCTCATCTCTAACTCCTAGCTTCCCTGATTTCCTTTGAGTCTCAACTAAAATCCCTTCTGCAAGCTTTTTTTCCAAGACCCCTTCATGCTATTACCTTCCCTTTGTTGGTTATGTCCAATTTATCCTGTATATATCATTTGTACATAGATGTTTGCATGTTATCTCCCCAATTAGAATGTGAGCTCCTTGAGAACATGGATTGTCTTTTGCCTTTCTTAGAACGAAGTACTTAGGACAGCACCTGATACATCCCAGGAGCTTAATAAATGCTTGCTGACTGACAGGGATGGGCCATAAAGGAGTCAACTGATGTGACCTTTCCAGTTGCAGTGGAAATATTGACTCATGACTCTAGAACTGGAAAGGGAGATGGGCATGGAAGTAAAACAGAGCATGGGGAGGGGGGAGGGAGCTATAGATCTATCCAGTCATGTGAAGCATTCGCCAATCAGAACAATGGGCCACAAGGTGAGAATTCTGAAGCAGAAAGGATTAAGTCCTAAAGACATGCTCTCTGTCTCACGGTCTTATGGCCTGATGACATGAGTTCAAGACATGATGGCTCTCCAACCTGTTCTCAGAAGACAGTGTAACTTTTGGCAATTTGCTTTATCTTCTGATTTTCTCTTTTTTTCTTTTGTTTTTTGGAGGGGGGAAGGGAGGGCAATTGGGGTTAAGTGACTTGCCCAAGGTCACACAGCTAGTAAGTGTGTCAAGTGTCTGAGGCCACATTTGAACTCAGGTCCTCTTGACTCCGGGGCCGGGGCTCTCCTCACTGTGACACCTAGCTGCCCCGGTCTTCTGATTTTCTCAACTGAAAAGAACAAAATGTGTAGGTTCCTTTCAGCCCTAAAGAACTAGTTCTGTCCAGCTCAAAATACTATGACCTGAGGAAGCTGAAGAGAATGTTTTCACACTAGCCAGTGCAGGCAACTATTCTTCCCTTTATTGAAGGGTTCTTAATCTGGGGTCTGTGAACTTGTTTTATTTTGATAACTGTATGTAATATAGTTTCTTTTGTAATTTCATATCCTTTAGTTTATATATTTAAAAGCAGCATTCCGAGAGGAGATTGCCAAAGGGGTGATTAAAAAATGGGGAGCTAGGTGAGGCAGTGGATTCGGTGTCAGGCCTGGAGTCAGGAAGGCAGATTTATCTTCATGAGTTCAAATCTGACCTCAGACACTTACTAGCTGTGTGACCCTGGGTAAGTCACTTAATCCTGTTTGCCTTAGTTTCCTCATCTGTAAAATGAGCTGGAGAAGAAAATGGTAAACTACTCTAGTATCTTTGCCAAGAAAACCCCAAATGGGGTCATGAAGAGTAGGACAGGACTGAAAAATGACTGAACAACACATCATACAAAAAATGGTTAATAACCCCTGCCTTAATAAAAGGAGTTGAGGGAAAAGCTTTACACAGAAACAAAGGGAAAGAAAATATAGAAACATGAGGTACCATGCATAAGATGACCCATTTACAGAGGCCAAGAAATACTCTTCCATTTACAGCCTATGACCCTATTTGAGGAGCCCGACTTAGGAAGTTTCCCTTATGCCCCAATCTCTCTCTACCAATTCAGTGCAACATTCATTAAGAGCCCCTAATGTAAACAGGGTTTTGTGATGGCATCTCAGGACATACATTTTAGATAAAATATGGTTCTGATGCCTATGGAACTGACAGCCTTGTTGTAGAACAAACAGAAAGTGACCTTCGAAATCATCAGGTCTAAATCCCTCAATTTACAGAGAAAACAAGCCCAGAGGGAGGAATAAGCGCTTGCATTGGTAACCACTAAATATTAAACAAAAAACAAAAGAAACAAAAAAACAACAACAAAAGGAAGGCTTCTAGCACGGGTTGGTTGGATCTCCTGTGGAGGATTTCTGGAGCAATAAACAAGAATTACACAGGTCATGTGCTAGTGGAGCGTAAATCCACAGTGGTAAGGAGATTCACTCCAAAGGATCTGTGTTCTCCCTATCAGATTGCAAGCTTTTTGTGAATAAAGGCTATGCTGTCTTTCATCTTTCCATCTGAAGCACTGAGCATTGGGTTTGGTACATAGTAAGCACTTAATAAATATTCATTCATTTGGATTCAGGTTTCAGTTAGGAAAAAAAAAACAATAAACAGTCGTTAGAATTGGCAAGGGTGAGCGAATCAACTCCAGTGCCCTCCAGGCCAACCCTTGGATCAGTCCTCAGATCACAGAGAAGCTCCTCTTTTTGGCATTTAAACTCACAATCTGGTTACACCCTCCCTTTCTGGGCTTAAAATACCCATCTTTTCACACATCCTATGGTCCAGTCAAACTGGCCTCACTGTTCTTCATATATAACATTCCAGGTGCCATTTCTAGGCCTCTGCATAGGCTGTCCCCATGTTAGAATGCACTCCCTCCTTGCCCCCAACCCTGAGCTTTCTTTAAAGCTCAGCTCAAGCACAAGCTCCTACACGGGGCCTTTTCTGATACCCCCAACTGCTAGTGCCTTCCCCCACAAATTACCTTGTATCGATTTTGCATATAATTAATTGCGTGAATATTGTCTCTCCCTATAGAATGAGAAGTGGGACTTTTTACTTTTGTCTTTGCATTCATGGCCCTGGAACACAGCAAACACAAATAAATACCTTGATTAGTGGACTTATATAGGAGGTCTAAGTAAGGCAAGCTGGAACAGGATCTGGGTGAATTAGGCAGGAAAAGAGTAAGTAAACAAGACTCAGAAGAAACCAAAAATAATAGCCTCATTTGATAAACTCAAGAACACAAACTACAAGGCAAAACTTCTGGGGAAACTGGAAAGACATTGGTAGAAATTAGGTTTGGATCATATCTTCTATCATTACACTATAATAATATCTTATTGGATAAAGAAATGCAAAAGGTCATGTGATTTTTAAAAATCAGAGAATAGAAGGAAGTATCTTGCACAACTACAGCTGAGGGAATAATTCTTAAGCAAATAAGGAAATGAGATGATCTTCATAAGAAAAACATTATCTTAAATATATAAAAGCTTTTGAACAAACAAAAGGCCAGTGCAGTTAGAATAAAAAGAGAAGCAGTCAATTAGGAAAAATTATTTGAAGCAAAGATCTTAGTTTTATAAAAGACTGATATCCAAGATATATTGGGAATTGATAGATATGTATGTGTGTGCACATGTATATACATATATATGTGTATATATATATGTCGGTATCTATATAAATATAACTATTTATCTACCTATGAGCCATTGCCCAAAAAGCGATCAAAGGAGGAATGAAAACAATCAACAACCATATGAAAAAAATGCTCCAAATCATTAAATGTAAATTAAAACAACTCTTTCATCTCACCCTTCTCAGACTAGCAAAAATGGTCAGTGTTGGAGAAGACAAACATATAGTCCAACCATTCTGGAAAACCATTCATACTAGAAAAGTCATTAAACTTCATATACCCTTTCACCCAGTAATTCAATTCCTAAGAATACATCTCAAGAAAGTGAAAGCCAAAGGGAAAGGTCTCATTCATGTAAAAATATTTCTAGTAGCACTTTTCTTGGTAATAAACAAATAAAAATAAACTCTAGAAATTTGGTGCCCATTATTTGAGGAAAAGGTGAACAAACTAAGGCACATAAATAGAATGTTATTATCCCATAAGAAATGATGAATAGAATGAATTCAGATAAACTTAGGAAGCCTAGTATGATCTGATACTAGTACGTAAGCAAGTTATATGCACCTAATGTATGCAATATTAAGATATATCAAAGCCCACTTCTCTTTCCTGAGTTCCAGTCCCACATTTTTTTGGCTTTTGTTGTTCCGTCATTTTTCAGTCTTGTCTGACTTTTCGTGACCCCATTTGGGGTTTTCTTGGCAAAGTTACTGGAATGGTTTGCAGTTTCCTCCTTCAGCTCATTTTACAGATGAGAGAACTGAGGCAAACAGGATTAAGTGATTTGCCCAGGGTCACACAGCTAGGAACCGATTTGAACTCAGGAAGATGAATCTTCCTGACTCCAGGCCTAGTGCTCTATCCACTGCACCACCTAGCTGCCCTTTGCCCAAAGTAACACAGGTAATAAGTGGCAGGTAGTGAACTAAAGGTCAGGTATTCAAACTCCAAATCCAGTTTTTTTTGGTCACTACATCATAGACTAGATCAGAAGAATAGGGAATGGGGTAGAACAGGAAGGTAGGCCACCCTGAATTGCCTGTGCCCCAAGAAGCTGAGATAGGTTACTAGTATGGGAATAAGGAGATTTCCTAACGTAGACTAAATGGAAGGGCGGGAATAAAAACCAATAGCCGAAAGACTGCTTGGTCCTCACAGACCATCATGTTATTCAGGATTAGAGGTAGAATTTCTGTTTAGCACCACCCTCCCTCACTGGGAAAAAAAATATTTATTCATTGAAGATTTGATTTTTACAAATCACATTCATTTCTCTCCCCTACCCAGCAAGGCATCCCTTGTAACAAGATTTAGAAAGAAAAAATAGGCAGCAAAACCATCTTAACCACATCCGATGGTATAGGCAATATTCTACATCCATAGGCCCCCACCTCCTCAATGAAGGAAATGAAGTACATCATCTCAGTTCTTTTCCAAGCCTAAGCTTGGGTGTCATAATTACAGATTTAATTTTATTGTCTTTCCCATTTATATTGTTGCAGTTACTGCATACACTGTTTTCTTGTTTCTTTACACTACTCTGCATCAGTTTACACCTTACCTGAATTCTCTGAGTTCTTTATTTTTTTCTTACGATTCAATAATCTATGCACAATTTGTCTAGTCCTTTCCCTATCAATGGGCTCTACTTTCTTTTTAATTCTATTACCACAAAAATTGCTGCAATAATTACATTGGTATGTTTGGGGACCTTTCTGTCTCATACGTCTTTTGGGTAAATGCCTAGCATGGGATTTCTGGTTGTGAATGTTTTAATCTTTTTGGTTTTTTTTTTTAAACTCATTCTAAATTGCTTTCCAGAATTGTGGACCAACTTAAAATCCCACCAGCCGTGTATTAATGGCTTGTCTTTTCTGTGGCCCTTTCAATATGGACTAATTACACCTTTTATCGTTTTTGTCAATTCGAATGGTAAGTTGAAACCTCAAAGTTGCTTTAATTTGCATTTCTCTTATTTTTAGTGATTGGAAGAATCATATGTCATCAGCCCAACTGCTGGCCCCTCAGGACATTTGAGCCTTTCCATCTGCCCTGAAGCTGAATTTTTTTTTTATGTGTTTAATCCCCCCAATTAGAGTACAAACTCTTTGAGAAGAGGCACTGTCTTGCCTTCTCCATCTCTATTCCCAGATCTTAGCATGTTGCTTGGGACAGAGTAAGCACTTAATGCTTTTTTTATTCATTAATACCATTTTCCTTCTTATCCTAGTTGTATGACGTCATGCAAAAGCTTTTCTATTTCATATAATCAGCATTATCTATTTTATCTTTTATGACTGAGAGAAGGGTTTCCAATGGAAATGGCAGCCTGATGGCCAGTGGTTTCCCTTGTTAATGAGGGGAGGGCACCTAAGATCACTGTGAGTTGCCAGCACATCCCTGCCGGAGATAGGGAACTGGGTCTAGAAGGTTGATTTCCCTAATGGAAAGGCTATGGCTGAGTTTCCAGAAAAGGAAACAAGGCCAGACCAGGCTGTTGCAGAGTGGGTTCTAAAACTCAAGGTCAGAGGATGACACATTTGAGGATGGGGCCTATTGAGGGGCATGGGGGTTATTAGAAGTTATCAACTTCAGGTACACCGCAAGAGACATACATGAGAGTGTACGTAAGAGATGTTCCTGAAAAATCATCTAAAACAATTTTCCTGCTGACATGGGTCACTACTTTATTGATACTTTCTTGATTTTTAATACCAAAAGGTGTCAAAGCTTTCCTGTACAAGTCTGGCTCAGGGCGACCTCCTTCCTGCAGCACTGTCTGAACAACACAATTCAGCACTAGGTTCTACAGTGTCCCATACCATCCTGTTTTATATGTGTGATTTTTGTTTCTTCATACCCACCATGAGCTTTTTGAGGGCGGGGCCTGCACCGCCTTCACCTAAGGTGGTCAAGCACATAGTAGGTGAAGATACAAATGGCTGGACGTGAGAGTCAAGCAGTGTTGTGTAGACCGTGGGGGTTAGAGGTAGGGGAGCTCAGGGGCAGTAGTCTTCAGATACACTAGTAAGGATTGGAAATGATATCTGATAGCCAGCCAGCTATCCGCAGAGGTGCTGTGCAGAAACAGAGGCTGGGGCTGTTGAAGCTGTATAAATGGAACATGTCCTTTGTTCCTAACCATGGACGAGTTGGGCTTTGTAGTAATCTCAGTCTTGGAACTCCTCATATTCCTATTCTAAGAAGCAGTGTAGATGTAGGTATGAAAACTTCCAGCACAGTGGAAAAGGGAGGAGGGTGGGAATCAAAATAAATACAGGATCTCAGTGTTGGAAGAGGCCTTAGAGAGCATTTAATCTAACCCCCTTATTTTATAAATAAGGAACCTGAGGTCCAGAGAGGACGAGGGGTGTGCCCAAGGTAACGCAAGGAGTAAGAGATAGAACCATTCATTCTAGGGCAGAGGCCTTTCCCAGTAGCAGATGTATTCCCTTCCCCAGGGCTGGGCTTAATAAAGACAGATTAGGCGTTCAAACTCCTGAGCCTAGGCTTGTTCCCGGAGCCATGATACCCACAGAGCTAGTGCCCTGTGAAAAGAAAAACAGAGAGAGCGAAGCAGCCTGGAGAGGCTCTCAAGGTGGGCAAACCCTAAGAGGAAGTGGAGCAGAGTGCTCCCTCCTGCCCTCAATACCCCACTAAGTGCCCCCTAGGGAACTAACTTGTTACTCTGAGAACCTGCACCAAGTTCTATTTCCAGCACAAAATTAGGTATCTGTTCGTAGGCACTGACCTGGAAACCAAAACAAGATTACCTTGCCTGGTTTTTAAAGAGCCCAGGGATCCCTCCCCCTATCCATCCCAACCTTCTTCATAAAGGTTCCCAGTCAGAAGGTCCTGAGAAGGCCAAGTTTCATGTCAGCTGCAAATCTGAGAAGTATACACTCACTCCATGTATACAACTTAGTCACTTATAAAAAGGCTGACAAGGTCAAGGATAAATCCCTATGGCACCTTATTAGAGACCACCTTCCAGGATGACATGGATTCATCACATGATACTCCCCTGGTGATCTCATCAGCTCCTACGGGTTCAATCATTATCTCGGATCTAGATGTCCAGTCCAGACTTCCAGTTTCATATCTCCAAGTGCTTATTGGACATCTTGAACTGGACATCTTTGGTGGGGGTTGGGGGAGGGGTTGTGCATATAATAACTATTTTTAAGTCACTGATATACTTTTTTGGCTATTTCTCAATAACATATAAAAAAATTTTAACAGCCACTTTTTAAAATCTTGAGTTCTAAATCCTCCCCTTCCTTCCCTCTTCTCCCCCCTCCTTGAGAAGGCAAGCAAATTAAAATAGATCATACATGTGAAGAGCATATGGCTAGGTGGTGCAGTGCATAGAGTGCTAGGCCTGGAGTCAAGAAGACTCATCTTTTTGAATTCAAATGTGTTTTCAGACATGTGCTAGCTGTGTGACCCTGGGCAAGTCACTTAAACCTGTTTGCCTCAGTTTCCTCATCTGTAAAAAGAACTGGAGAGGGAAATGGCAAATCACTGCAGTATCTTTGCCAAGAAAACTCCAAAATGGGTCATGAAGAGTTGGACACTACTGAAAAACTACTGAACACGTACATACACATGAAGTCATGCAAAACATTTCCATATTAGCCATGTTGCAAAAGAAAACACAGACTAAAAAAAAGATAAAGTAGAAAATTATGCTTCGATCTGCAGTGAGACTCCCTCAGCTCTTTCTCTGGAGGTGGGAAGCATTTTTCATTATATTGTTGAGAACAGCTAAGTCACAGTTGATCACTGAACAATATTGCTGTCACTGTGCACAATGTTCTCCTGGTTCTGCTCACTTCACTCAGCATCACTTCATGTTGGTCTTCCTAGGTTTTTCTGAAACCATCCCCCTCAACATTTCTTATAGCACAATAGTATTCCATTACAAGCATATACCACAACTTCTTCAGGTATTCTCCAATTAATGGGCATCCCTTCAACTTCCAATTCTTTGCCACCACAAAAAGAGCTGCTGTAAATATTTTTGTACGTATAGGTCATTTTCCTTTTTTTTTTTTTTAAATCTCTTTGAGATAGAAACCTAATACCAGTATTGCTGGATAAAAGGGTATGCACAGCTTAACAGACCTTTGGGTATAATTAAGCTGGACACCTTAGAATGTCCTGTAGAAATTTTAACCTCAACATGCCCAAAATGAATTCATTATATTTACCCTCCCAGGGTGGGGAACCTGTGGCCTCGAGGGAACCTGTTGCCTTGAGGCCACGTGTGGCCCTCTAGGTTCTCAAGTGCAACCCTTTGATTGAATCCAAACTTCACAGAACAGATCCCCTTAATGAAAGGATTTGTTCTGTAGAACTTGGCCTCAGTCAAAAGGCTGCACCCAATGACCTGCAAGGCCACATATGGCCTTGAGGCCGCAGGTTCCTCACCCCTGGACTACTGCATGGTTGGTCTTCCTCCATTTTCATCCATCCTCCATTCAGCTGCCAAAGTGATTTTCACAGGTCTATGTCACACCTCCCCACCCCTATTCAATGAATTCCAGGGACTTCCTATTACCTCTAGAATCAAATATAAACACCTCTGTTTGACTTTTGGACCCCTTCATAACTTGGCCCCTTCCTACGTTTCTAATATTCTTTCTTACACCTTACTGCTTGTAATGTTAGTGGAATAGGAAGATCTTCCTGCCCATTAATAGGCCTATGTGACCACATGTGTTCAGTCACAGCAGTGACACATCCTGAGTCACATAGGGCCCATTGGGGGAGGAACTTGCCTAAGGAGGAGCTTGCTCACTGAGAGGCTTGCTTGTAGGAAGGCTTTCACACCTTTTGGTACTAAGTGATTAGGCACTGAGTCATGAGGGTTGTGATGCCTTCTGGTTCTGAGAAGCGTATATATTTTCTGAGGTTGGTATTTTGCTTTGGGGGCTTGCTCAGGAGAAGGACCTTTTGATTCCCTGGACCAGACTCTGAGCAGCCATTTGTTAAGAGCCTCCTGACTACTCAGATATAAACGCTTCCCCAATCCGGTGGTCTGTGTAGGAGGTTGTATTACTTTGTTCAGACACTTGGAGCCCTGTCTGTAGATCTCTGTGCTAACTTCTCTGCTTGGATCCTCTATTTGTATTTTCTCCATGTTCAGGTTGCTGACCTTTCCCCTGAATTAGTGAATGATTTATATATGTTTCACTAAAATAAGATTGTTGACCCCCTTAAAGTTGCCTTTCCCTTAAGAAAAGCAGACCAAAGAACCTATGCTAGCAGGCCATCCTGGGCGTGCCCCCTCCATATACCCTGCAATCCAGTGACACTGGCCTCTTTGCTGTTCCTTGTACAAAATGCTCTATTTCCTTACACATTTCTCTGGTTGTCTTCCATGCCCAAAATTCTCTCTCTCCTCATCTCTGCCTCCTTTTTTCTCTGACTTCTATCCCAGATAAAAATGCCACCTTTTATAAGTAGCCTTTCCCAATCCCAACTAATGCTAGCATTTTCCCCCTGTGATAATCTCCAATTTATCCTGTATACATCTTGTTCCTACACAGTTGTTTGCATGTTGTTTCCCCCATTAGATTGTGGACAAAGCAGGGGTGAGGTTTTTTTCCCTTCGTTTATATTCCCCAGCTCAGGGGTGGGGACCCTGCAAAAGGCTGCTGGTTTCTCACCCCGGCCCCAGCACTTCAGCACAGAACATTGTTGTTGTTTTTTATCAGTCATGTCCAACTCTTTATGACCCCATTTAGATTTTCTTGGCAAAGACACTGCAGTGGTTTCACCTTTCCATCTCCAGCTCATTTTAGAGATGAGGAAACTGAGGCAAACAGGATTAAGTGACTTGCCCAGGGTCACAGCCGCTAAGTATCTGAAGCCAGATTTGAATTCAGGAAGATGAGTCTTCCTGTCTCTAGGCCAGGCATTCTATCTACTGTGCCGCCTAGCTGCCCATCACTTAATAAATGTAATAGGCACTTAGTAAATGCCTATTGACCCTTTAGATCTGCTTATTCTACCAGTTTCAAATCCACTTAACTCTACTGTGATCCAGGCCATACAAGTAAACCATCAGAAACCTTGTCAAATACTTTATTAAATGAGAGAGGTAGTATGATATACTGGAGGAAGAGCCAGATTCAGAGAGCTGGTTTCAAGTTTTACCTCTGCCTTATTGGCTGTGAGATCCTAGGCAAGTTATTTAACTTCTCAGTGCCCTAGGCAACTCTCAAATGAAATCACAGGCTTGGTCAAAAAAAAAATGCCTACAGCATTCCCCTAAACATGAACACTGTAAGGCAAAGTACAACCTCTGGTACAACTATGTATGGCATATGTGTCTCCCATAGAGATATGGATAAAAACTGGACCTGTGACTTCATTGGTATAGGGAACTCCCAGGTGAGAAAACTCCCTCCAATGTAGGTTGGTATATTCCTTGAGACTTGAGAGTCTTCAGAGATGTCTAGAGTACTGAGAAGTCCAGGGTCACCCAGGCATTACGTATCACAGGCAAAATCCATGTCCTCCCTCACGTCAAAGCTGGTTTTTTATCTACTACTCACACTGCTCCTTGTCTCATGTGAAAAAAATTATAAATACAAAATGGAGAAATTAACTGTTTTATGCAAAGAAATCCAATTCCTTTAAGGTTCTAGCTCCTGATTCCATTTAAAATGACAAGTTTCACAAAAATATATACAGCTTTGCATAAAAGATGGTGTACCTATCTGTTGGCCTCTATCCCCTTAGTCTAACAATATTCTACAAAACACATTTCCAATCCAGGGAACGCATGATGAAACATGAGAACAACCTCCTAACACAGAGGTGATGGTCTCAAAGCGTAGATTGAGATTTTATTTTTTGGTCGTGGTCAACGGTGGGAATTTATTTTGCGAAACTAAGAAACAAGTTTGTAACTGGGATTTTTTTATTTTTCTTTCTTTCTCAAGTGGAGGTGGGGAGGGAAGGAGAGAATCAAGAGAAGGCCAGTTTTCATTGATTGGAAGAAAATAAAAATCAAATTAATTAAATTAAAACTTATTTGACAGGGAATCACATTTCCCAAAATCTTAAAAGATATTAAAACAATTTTCCTCATATTTAAAAAGGAAAGAGTAGGCACAAGAAAATATTCTTCTGTCACGGATGTGCCCTGCACTCAAAAGAGTCCTTCCTCAAATGCAGAAAGGTGTTTGCAGAGGCATAAACAAAATGAACTCATAGGAGGGCACAGATTTTAAAGATAGTAAGGCTCTAAGCAAAAATTATTTCCATTGTTCATGGCCTGGGGAACTAGAACCTCCCCTATGATAACGAGAAACAAACTTCTAAGCCTATTTCTTCTTCGTAACCACAAGCAATGCTAAAATCCAAATGGCTCTGTCCATACAAACTGGGAGAAAACATGGTGCAATAGAAAGTGCAGTGGATTTGGAGAGGACCTGGGTTTGAATCCACTCTACTACTTGGAGGATCCTTGGGCAAGCTGCTTCTTCATTTTGGTGCCTGTTTCCTCATCCATAAAATGAAGACTATTATTAGATCTCTTATGATCCACTCCAACTCTAAACCTATGATCCCATGATATTTAAGGTTGTGATCCTATTGAACCCAGGGTTTTGCTGGAACTCTCTTCATTAATCAGAGCTTTAAAAACAGATTTTTAAAATAATATAGTAATAAAGCACTTTATTCCTTAATCATACTATGAATAAGGTCTTCCATGTATAAGTTAAAATTTAAAAGAGTAAAATATTTCATTCAAGATGGTGCCCTGAGCTTCCAAAGCAGACAAAAGATGTAGACAGTCCCTCCAGACTATGTAATGCAAATCATGGTTTGAACCATGATACAGATTTTTAATGCATTAGTGGGTTTATAAATGCAAACCTAAGTTGTCACTGAGACTACACAAGATAAGTTAATTAACAGCTTCTGCCTTGGTGCTAATAACAGACAGCAGCTACCTCATAACAACTTTCATAAAACATTGTATATCACTTTCTGAATCCCCAAAGCACATTAAATGTTGCAAGCAAATGCTGCAAGTCAAACAGCTAGGGTCTCAGGCCATGAGCCTGAAGCGGATCATAAAATCTTATCTTAGTAAGGTTTTAGAGAAAAAGTCTTAGATAGTGATACTATACTGTCTCCTCCCAATAGCTGGCAACAAGATTGCAAAGAAAGGCCAACAGGCTTAATCCTTGGCCAATGTTTTTTGACTATCTATGGACAAAGAATGAAAAAAGCAGTCCCAGGAAGGGACTGTTCCCAGAACTCTGTTATTTTCTACATTTCTTCAATAACACAGACAATCTGTTAACTACTGAGTTTCTAATTGTAAAGCTATAATCTTATGTTTATGTCTTAGTGGAGAATGCCTCAACACAAGAGATTAGAATGAACTTAAACACAGTATCTGTCACCAGTGTATGATTAAATCTGTGACATCCACTGTCCCTCTGCATGGCGTCCAATATCTTCCTCCGCTTTAGCATTGCACACTACACTGTATGTATTTCTATTAAATAACTGAAAGGTTAAGAGGAAAGGAGCCCATTCTATTGCAGTACAAAACTGCAGCAAGCTCCTTTATATGATTTTATTACTGACTTTGAGTAATATGTTTTAATAAGAATACAAATTGTACAAAGGAGACATGCATAAAGGGACTTCTATGTGTGATTGGTGATTGGTTCTACAGAAGCATTGTGAAAAAGGATGAGCTCTGTTGCCTGTGTGATTTTCCGGAACTCAGGAGACTGCCTCAGTTTGGGAAGAATTGTTGCTCTCTTTTAGACAAAGAAAGTTCCTCACTAAACCACACTTTGCTAGAAAGACGGTACTTTAGAGTTAAAAGTAACCTCAGCAGCCATCTAGTCCAACTCATACCCCCAAAAGAACTCCCATTATGACATGCCCAAGAAGCAGTCAGCTGTTGCCTTGGGTTTTGGAGCCTATTAGCTATTCTATTCTTGCATGGCACTAATTGTTAGGAAGCTTTTTCTTCCAAACTGCCTTTTGCCAACTTCCACCTACTACTCCTGTTTTTGTTTTTCACTGGGGTCAAATAGAATAAGTCTATAACATCCTTTCCAACTGACAGCTTTTCATATGTTTAAGACATATCATTCCCTACCCCCACTGCCCACCAGCTATCTTCTCCAGGAACCATCCCTAGTTTCCTCAAATGTTTTTCACATTGCAGACTCCAAGCCCTTCACAATCCTGGCTGTCCTCTTCCTGACACTCTATATGTTCACTTAAGATAAAAAGTCAAGCTGTACTATAAGAAATAATGAACTCGATGATTTTAGAAAAACATGTAAGGATTTGCACAAAATAATGAAGAGTGAAATGAACAGAACCAAGAAAACATTGTATACAGTAACAACAATATTGTTTTAAGAACAATTTTCAGCAACCAAGTCATTTTGACTATTATAAATACCCAAATTAACTACAAAGGACCTATGAAGGAAGATGCTATTTGCATTCAGAGAAAGAATTGATAAATAGAAGTATGTATAGTATGGATTTACACTCATGTATGTACACACATATTTGTGTCTAGTGGTAGTAATCTCTAAGGTGGAGATAGAGGCAGGGGAAGAGAGAGGAAAAAAAAGTAAAATGAAAAAACTTTATCATATATTTAAAAGGAAAAGCAAGTTGTACATAACAGATTTGAAGTTATATGAGCAAAAAAATTAAAAAATAAAAAAGTCAAGCTGAAAACTACCAATCTATACTGAAAAGTGCTTAACTGTGGATTCAATATGTGGAATGAGTGGAGAAAAAAGCCTGTATATTTCAGGTTTATTAGGGGGAAAAAAGAGGGCTTGATTGTGCTGTGTTCTACTTCTGTTTAATGAAGCTAGTCACATTCAAATTAAAGAAAGCAAGGATCATTTTCATAGGATGGGAACTGATGCTATGAGTGCTCTCATAGGCTGCTGAAATTAAGAAGGGCACCAAGCAACAAATCAATAGTTGCTATTTTGGGGCTTCTTAAATTTTAATTGCTTTTGGCTGTTGGAAGGAACCCAGGCATAACTGCACTGTAGAGGAATAAATGGTGCTGCTCTGCATATTAAAATACCGAGAATAATTCAAGATGTTTATATTGCTTCTCATAGGAAAGCCTCCATGTAATAAAAAAAATGCTCATATAAAATGTAAAATGTATTCTGAACATTATTTAAGCAAAAAGCAAGTTTATTCCAGTCACAGGGGATGCAGCTCACTGATAGAAATGTAAATGTTCTCTTCCTTTCATTTATTCACAAAAATATGCCATACTCAACCAAAAGGCAGAAAAACAGACCACATCATTCTGACCTTTGATGATACCTCCCTCACAGAATTATCGAATTTTAGATCTTCTCCTACACCTGTACATATCTACCAGATGATTGCTACCTGCCATCCTCCCCCACATCCAAATAGAGAGATGAGTTTGAGAGGCGATACATTAACATGCCAAAAGCATTTCCAAAAATGGTTCATTTCTCCATATTTCCTCAAGATGACCATCTCAACGACTGTTTGTGTCAATATTTCGATGACAACCGGATGTTCTCTATTATGCTTCAAATGTTAAAACACCATGACTTAAGAAAAAGATAAGGCCACTTAAGAAGCAACCAAAAGTTTTATTTAGCAACTCCTATTAAGTCAGGTTTAAAAAAAAAAAAGTTTTCAATTCAATGCCTAGGGTAGAGGTTTCCCCTAAACCTATTCTATCTGGCACTAGAAGATTCTATACTTTCAATATTTTGAAAATTTAAGTGATCTTTTACAGTGTCAGTCTCAGACAGACCACTACAGACCAAGAAAGAGATTTATTAGTGTGATGGCCCAAAGGAAATGAGTCCCTAGGGATGGTACATTAGCATATGTCATAAACTGCTAATGGTTAAAAAAAAAATCATGTTCTTTTTAACTCAGTTGGACCAAAACCATTGTGTGACTGGACAGAGTTGGTGCAAAATTCAATAATTCTTTGCAAATAAGTTTCTCTCTTTTCTATATACGTGAATACTGAACATTTCTGCTACTAAATGTTGTCTAGTTCTATCTCTGTGCATATTCAAGTCCAGTTTCTTCCAGAAAAGCACATGCAACTCATTAACACTGCATAACAACAAAATCCTTCCTGAAAAACTGCAGCATCAGCTCCAACTAAAGTAATGACAAACAAAATCAGACCCTGTTCAAGAAGCAAGGCTAAACAGACTACTGAAATCAACAACTTTGTTAACAAATGATTCACAATTATATACTTCAATGTCTTAAGAGTTACTCTTTTTAAAAGATACATTTGCTACCTTATTACATAATAAGGTAATTTATTTAAAATTCAACTCTAAGGAAATCATTTAGACTTTCACCAAAACCCACAAGACCATGCTCCAAAGCCAAGGTAAAGTGAGCAAACTTTCAGTAAAGAATTATGTGGGAGAAATTGTCTTGGTAGTGGCATGGTATAGTGCAGAGGTCACTAGCTCTGACATCAGAAGTTGGTGGATTCAAATGTCGCCTCTACACTTACTACCCATGTAACGTTGAGTAAATCACTTAACCTCCCTGAGACTCTTTCCTCATGTGTAAAATGAGGAGGTTGGATTCAACGCTCTCAGAGGTCCCTCCCAATTCTAATGTGATGATCTGTGACACTACTGAAGAACAGGATATTCTAAAAGTTTATTTTCCAGATGTGTACCCTTTTGTTGCACAAATGTTTTATTTATTTACTATCAATTCTGATAGAAATTCTTGCAAAGTGCATATTTAATAAAACTTACCCCTTCTGGGCTTTGTTCAATAGAAGGCACTGACCACCATCTCCCCCTTTTCTACTAGCCATCCTCATTAGGAACAGTTATTACGCTACACTCTACCCCAGTAACACCTGTGGGGGCCCCAAAGGACCATCAGCCCCCACTGCAGCGCTTTCAGCCATGTTTCTTTTAGCTGTTCTGAATCTTCTCTGCCAGTAATGACTTTTCACTGCTGTCACTAGCTGACACTTCTCACCCCATCCCACACCCACTCCCTGAAATTTTATTTCCTTTCTAATCTGCTATTGAGAATATGCTACACTCTGAGAAAATATGTAGCCTAGTTTATTAGAATTGTCATCTAAAATATGAGCAAATAGGCTTTAATGAATGGCCTTTGAGGGGCTCTGAATAAAATGCACAAATGTTCCACAAATCTGATAATGGTTTTGGTTGCTCAGAGACCCTCATTTCTAGTATTAGAGTCCTGAAGTTTCCCCTCTCTGGTCTATTTCTTCATACTTAAAAAATTCCAAAACTCCTTTTCAAATATCCAATAAAGTCTCTACAGAAAACAGACAACTTCTAAATTCAAATTATTTCAGGAGGGCCTGAATTTGCTGGTATCTGAACACTTGTTAGAACCTAAAGAATGTTATTCTGAATCAGGAGTCTTACACAATCAAAACTGACACGCAAAGAGGTCATTAGCTATGTGGTCTTGGGCAAGTCACTTCCTCTCTCTGGGCCTCAATTATCATATTTACGGAAAATGAGAGAATTGGACTATATACTTGCCAGGATCCATCCAGCTGACATTTTCTTATTCCAAATGTTTTTATTATATAACTGTTATTAACTTTTTCTTTTTAAATAGGTAAGAGACCTCCCTCTGCTGGGCATATATAAAACTACTTTTCAAGATTAAAATGAATTCCACTGCAAGTGACACATTAAGAAGAAAAATATATTTTACTAAAAAAAAAGATAGACATAACAATAAAGTATATCTTGAACCATTCCTCTTTGTTCCCTCCTATTGCATCTTCTTTGCTTCCCTTTGTATACCTCCACAATTCCAGGATCTTCCAAAAAGGTCAAAGATGTTGGGTGCTGAAAGGTTTCTTAGCAGAGTCCATTAAAAAATTAGTGTAGCCCTCAAAGCCAAAAAGTGTATCCTAATTATTCCTCTAAAGGAGAAGTCTGCTATCTTAATTAAGAGGATGATTGCACAGCAAACAATTATGTACAGACTCATTGTGAATGAATCACTGCTGACAGTCACCTAATAACTGGAACTTCACTCAGGATTTCTGACACAGAAGTTGGCTTCCTCAATGCTGTTTCTGCGGAAGCTCTGTATCCTCAGGTGCCCTGCTATACTTGCTCACAAGGATTGCTTACGCTAGCTCCTGCTACTTTGCTTGATGCCTGGGCTTCCAATGTTCGTGGAGTCTGTTTTGGAACCCGGATAGGGATATAAATGTTTGAAGCACTGTGCTCTTTAAGATATTCTCCCCCTTTTTCTTCATAATCTTTCCTGGTTATCCAGCCTTCCTCACGATTCATATGTTCTAGGGCCCAATCTCGAGCTCCATACCAGGCATCCAATACAGGATTAGAAGCAACCTGGACCTAAAATAGAAAAACATCCTCCATTAATGAGGATTCCATCAATTTGGACTCTATGACACAATACAACTTATTACACATAACCACATATAGCACAAATAATGTCCTATGAATGCTAACAATTACACAAAGTCAAATCTTGACTTAAAAAAGAATAACCTCTCTACACACACACACACACACACACACACACGCACGCACACACGCACACACACACCCCCATCTCTTACATTATAAAGGAAGTGCACTTCTGGAATCAATTTGGAACAATTATGAGGTGAAATTTAGCTTAGCAAACTCCAAGCAAAATAATTAATAAGCAAAGTTCATGCTTCGAGTAGTTCTCAAACTTTTGGTCTCAGGACCCCTTTACACTTAAAAATGACTGATGACCCCAAAGAGCTTTTGTTTATGTTCTATCAATATTATATCTATCGATATTAAATTTAGATTAATATTATATTAATATCAATATTAGCCATATTATAAATTAAAACTGTTAATATTTTAAAATGTTAATTCACTTAAAAATAACAATAAGCCCATTACATTTTAACACAAAACATGTTTTGTGAAAAATAACTTTTCCAAAACAAACAAAAATAGCGAGAAGAATGGTATTGTTTTACACTTATTTGCAAATCTCTTTCATATCTGGGCTTAATTATAAGATAGTTGGACTTTCATATCTGTCTCTGCATTCAATCTGTTGGGATATGTTATTTTGGTTGAAGTACATTAAGAAAATTCAACCTTGAAGACATGCAGCTGGAAAAGGGGAGAGAATTTTATTAGGCAAACATCATACGAGTATTATTATGAAGATAGTTCTGACTTCATGCATCCCTGAAAGGCTTTTGTGGATCCTCAGAGGCTGCAGGACCATACTTTCAGAACTGCTAACCAGGGAATAAAGTTTCAAAATACAGGAATACAAGATTTGCCATCCCATCAGCCCCACATCCCATGTAGCTCAGTATTCTGATTGGTAGTGTCATCACACATTTGCATACAAGAAATATCCCAAATGAGTGAGAAATCTGAGAAGACTTATAGGAAATGAGGGAAGCAAATAGAACCAGGAGTGTTAACTGATACTGTAACAACAACACTGTAATAATTGAACAATTATGAAAGACTTAAGAACTCTGACCAACACCAACATCAACCAGAGGACCAGTGATGACGAATGCTGCCTCCCTCACAACAGAGAGGATAATAAAAGCAGGATAAGACACACGTCTTTATAAGTGGCCAATGTAAGAATCTGTTTTGCTTAATATTTATTTGACACCAGGGTTTTATATATTTTTTCTCTCCCAAATTAGGAATGAGGAGTAGAAGCAGGAAGGAGAAAAAAATGTTTTGAAAAGAAAAAAAAATTAACAAAAAAAAAAAAAAAAAAAGAACTAGTTCATAACATGGCAGATTAACCTCACTTTCTTTTCTTTTTTTTTTTTTTGACAAGCTTATCATTACATTGATAATTCAGGGGTATGCTATAGACAAAGCTGATCCAGATTTCTGTAATATATTTGACAAAGTCTGCCACGCTATGGATACAGTGGAATGATGCAAGTTAAACAACAGTGCAATTCAATGAATTCATCTGTAAAATGGGGATGATAATATTAGCACTGATCTCACAGGATTGCTGTGAAAATCAAGTGAGACAACCTATAAAGAGCTTCGCAAGCCTTAAATTGCTATACAAATACAAGAGAGAGGAGAGGAGAGGAGACAGGAGAGGAGAGACACAGAGAAAGAGCTATAATGGCCTTGTGCCTACATAACTTTTCTTTAGTTACTTCTCTCCATAGTGTTGAGATAAAGTTAGAACCAATGAAAAGTGGGGAAAGCATCAAAACAAAAGGCAATGATTTGATTTCTCCTTTACGCATCTAACATCAGGGTGTTTTTTAAAATTATTATTATAAAGACAGATGTATATACTAATGATGATACCAGACTGAGACTCAGTGTATCTAGATTCTAGTACTAGTTCTGATTTCACAAGACATGGCCAAGAGAAAACAGGCCTCCCAGCTTTACTGGGCCAATCTCCCTCCCTCCCTATTTTTTCTTTCTACCTGAATTCTAGACCCACTAGTCCCAGATGGCTAAGTTTGGCCAAGGTCTTGATAACAGTGGCTATAGAAATTTCAGAAAAGGCAGAGATAAGTTAGGCATGAGCGAAAACAGTTGGGTATGAAATAACTTTTTAAAATGCATTTTAAAGGTTATTTATATATACATACAAACATAATTTTTTCCCCTCAAAATCCTTATGAGAATACGGCAGCTGAGGTGGTCACTAAGTTTGGCCATTCCGCATTAAAATATGGCACACAGAATGACATATTAGATCAGGAATATAAGAAGGAGAGCAAAACAGTGAAAAGATAGAAGATTTCAAATAAGACACCATCTGACAAGAACTGTGTGGGCATAATGATAATAACAGCAATATGTTTACAGTAATGTAAATACCCATAGGAAAAAGTCATCAAGGTTTTTAAAAAAGTATAGAGATCTTGAAAATCAAAACCAGTGAGCAGAAATGCAAAGTGTTTCCCCATCATTACTGAATTGCAATAATGCAGGTTAAAAAATATGTTTTTACCATGTAATCTCTGTACCTGAAAAGAAGACTGGAAGGGTCTCATTTCAAGCAGTTCTTTCTCAATCCTGGATTTCATTCCAGGATACATCACATTTCCACCAGTGAGGAAAACATTTTGGACAAGGGCTTCCTGTATTTCTTTAGGATACCTGAAACCAAAAAGGGCTTTAATTCAGATTTTCAAATACATTCCCTCCTAAACATCCGAATACAGGATGTTCATACTATGCTAAAATATCTGGATGAAAAGTGAAAAATTCCAAAATTCATAATCAAATACTTTGACTAAAACAATTTCAGTCAATCAGATATTTTCATCTATCTAGTTTTTTGGCACTGTGTAGAAGATGTAAGCTCCTTGAGAACAGGAACCATTTCATTTTTCGTGTTTGTAATCTGGTGGCTAGCACACAGTAGGCATGTACTTACTGACTGATGAGGCATTGAATCTGATAGTTAAATCATTTCATTCAATAATAACTGACTACCTACTATGTGTTAGGCACTGAATCAATTATTACAATTTAGAAAAGGGGAGAGTGTTAAGTATTAATGTCTATAGTGTACAACTTTGCTGTAGCACTATCTGTCATAAAGCAGAGTTTATATAAACTGGACCTCATCCAAGGAATATTTTGCTATACTGATGTGCCAAAATGACTTTGTTATAATACTGCCCGCTATCATGGAAGCTTAGAACGGTGAGTCTCCAGTATGCCAGTTTCATATATTTTTAAATATTATACTTTAAAACAGAAAAAAATTCAAAGTAGATTTGACTATTCATGTTAATAAAGGGGCCTACTAAAGACAGTGTCTTCAGTTATCTGGGTTCCCTTCCTCTTTCTTCAAATCCCAGATAAATTTTTACTTCTAAAACCTTCATATTGCATTTCATGTAATTTTTAAAAAGCCACACAAATTATAAATGCACAAAAGATGTGAAGAAAAATTTATAAAATGCTCAAATGACAAATCCATCACTGTATACAAGAAAATACTCTTAATTTTCTGTCAAGATGCACAGACTTCTAGATTCAAACTCTCCTAAACCTTCATATCTAATGTATGTTCTTCAAGCCATCAATATTTTCAAAGAATGAGGCCTCTCATAAGCATCAAGAATTAAGACATTTGAATGCTATAAATAACGCACATTCCCAAACAGTATACACAACTAATATACCTTATCCCACGTATCTTTTATTCCTACAATTATTCTAATTTATTGCTAGGGGTTTCTAGACAGAGACTGTACATTGTATAGTACGATAATTTAGCCACACACTTTAAAAATTTCAGAAATATTTTATATTTAAAATAAAATTTCAATAAAAACCTGAAGGTAAATATGCTCACATCTAAAATCAATGTTTCAACAAAACGTTTAATAAGCTACAACCCGTCAAAATTAAGGATTTAAAAAATATATGTAGGAAAAATATCTAATCATAAGGGGCATGAAATTATATGAGCAGTTTTGAAGCAGAAAGAGTTTTAGACATGGAATCAAAAGAAATGGAATTAAGTCCTGGCTCTGCTATTTACTACCTGACTTTCTTTTTTTTTCTTTTTTGTTTTACAGTATCTACATTTTTTTATTTAATATTTTTAGTTTTCAGCATTGATTTCCACAAGATTTTGAATTACAAATTTTCTCCCCATTTCTATCCTCCCCCCATTCCAAGATGGCATATATTCTGATTGCCCTGATCCCCAATCAGCCCTCCCTCCCTTCTGTCACCCCACTCCCCCCCATCCCCTTTTCCTTTACTTTCTTTTAGGGCAAGATAGATTTCTATGCCCCATTGCCTGTATATCCCATTTCCCAGCTGCATGCAAAAACACTTTTTTTTTTAACATCTGCTTTTAAAACTTTGAGTTCCAAATTCTCTCCCCTCTTCCCTCCCCACCCACCCTCCCTAAGACAGCAAGCAATTCAACATAGGCCACACATGTACCACTATGTAAAACCCTTCCACAATACTCATGTTGTGAAAGACTAACTGTATTTTGTTCCCTCCTGTCCTGTCCCCTTTTATTCAATTTTCTCCCTAGATGCTGTCCCTTTTCAAATGTGTTTGGTTTTGATTACCTCCTCCCCCTATCTGCCCTCCCTTCTATCATCCCCCCTTTTTTATCCCCTTCCTCCTTCTTTCCTGTGGGGTAAGATACCCAATTGAGTGTGTGTTAGTCCCTCCTCAGGTCAAATCTGATGAGAGTAAGATTCCCTCATTCCCCCTCACCTGCTCCCTCTTCCCTTCCAACAGAACTGCTTTTTCTTGCCACTTTTATGTGAGATAATTTACACCATTCTATCTCTCCTTTTCTCCCTCTCTCAATATATTCATCTCTCACCCCTTAAATTTATTTCATTTTTTTAGATATCATCCCTTCATATTCAACTCACCCTGTGTGTATATTCCCTTCAACTACCCTAATACTGAGGTCTCATGAATCATACACGTCATCTTTCCATGTAGGAATGTAAACAAAAACAGTCCAACTTTAGTAAGTCCCTTATGATTTCTCTTTCTTGTTTACCTTTTCATGCTTCTCTTGATTCTTGTGTTTGAAAGTCAAATTTTCTATTCAGCTCTGGTCTTTTCACTGAGAAAGCTTGAAAGTCCTCTATTTTACCGAAAATCCATATTTTGCCTTGCAACATGATATTCAGTTTTGCTGGGTAGGTGATTCTTGGTTTTAATCCTAGCTCCATTGACCTCCAGAATATCATATTCCAAGCCCTTCAATTCCTTAATGTAGAAGCTGCTAGGTCTTGTGTTATCCTGATTGTGTTTCCAGAATACTCAAATTGTTTCTTTCTGGCTGCTTGCGGTATTTTCTCCTTGACCTGAAACTCTGGAATTTGGCGACAATATTCCTAGGAGATTTCTTTTTGGGATCTTTTTCAGGAGGCGATCTGTGGATTCCTTCAATTTCTATTTTACTCTCTGGCTCTAGAATATCAGGGCAGTTCTTCTTGATAATTTCTTGAAAGATGATATCTAGGCTCTTTTTTTGATCATGGCTTTCAGGTAGTCCAATAATTTTTAAATTATCTCTCCTGGATCTATTTTCCAGGTCAGTGGTTTTTCCAAGGAGATATTTCACATTGTCTTCCATTTTTTCATTCCTTTGGTTCTGTTTTATAATATCTTGATTTCTCATAAAGTCACTAGCTTTCACTTGCTCCAATATAATTGTTAAGGTAGTATTTTCTTCAGTGGTCTTTTGGACCTCCTTTTCCATTGCCTTTCAAGGCTTTTTGGAGCTCTTTTCCATTTAAGTTAGTCTATTTTTTAAAGGTGTTACTTTCTTCAGTATTTTTTTGGGTATCCTTTAGCAAGTCACTGACTTGTTTTTCATGGTTTTCTCACATCACTCTCATTTCTCTTCCCAATTTTTCCTCTACTTCTCTTACTTGCTTTTCCAAATCCTTTTTGAGCTCTTCCATGGCCTGAGACCAATTTATATTTTTCTTGGAGGCTTTTGATGTAGGCTCTTTGACTGTGACTTTGTTGACTTCTTCTGGCTGTATGTGTTGGTCTTCTTTGCCACCAAAAAAAAGATTCCAAAGTCTGAGTCTGAATCTGAGACCATTTTTGCTGCCTGTTCATGTTCCCAGCCAACTACTTGACCCTTGAGTTTTTTGTTGGGGCAAGACTGCTTGTAGAGTAGCGAGCACTTTGTCCCAAGCTTGAGGGGCTGCACTGCTATTATCAGAGCTATTTCTACACAGCAAGCTCTGCCACACCAGCGCTACTCCTCCCCCAAGAACAGCTAACCAGGATTGCGGCCCAGATTCAGGCTGGGCAAAGCAGGTTTTGCACTCCTCCTCTAATCCAACGCTTAATTCCTCCCACCAGGTGGGCCTGGGGCCAAAGGCAACTGCAGCTGTAGCTCTGGAAGCAGCCTCAGAGTTGCACCACCTCCACTGCCCCTGCGGTGGTGGCCAACCATGAACTCTTTTCACTCTGTCCCAGCAGCTTTTCCCACTAACCTTCTCTGTTGTCTTTGGTTTGTGGGTTGAGAAGTCTGGTAACTGCCACAGCTCACTGATTTAGGGCGCTACGCCTGTTCTGCCCAGCTCCCAGTCTGGTTGGTCCTGGCACGGCCCAGGCTAGGCTCTACTCTGCCCTGCTCCCAGCTCCATGCAGTAGACCCTTCCCAGCGACCATTCAGGGTGTCCTGGGCTCCAGCCCTGCTTCTCTTTGCTATTTCCTGGGTTCTGCAGCTCTAGAATTTGTTCAGAGCCATTTTTATAGGTGTTTAGAGGGACCTGGCAGGGGGAGCTTAAGCAAGTCGCTACTTTCTGGCTGTGATCTTGGCTCCGCCCCCCCCAACAGACTTTAAATAAATAATAACATCTTTGGGCCTCAGTTTCCTCATTTTTAAAAATTAGGGGATGAGACTAGATAATCTCAGAGGTTTCTACCAGATGTAAATCTGTGTTCCCATAAATACTTCAAATTTTCATTGTCATTTCAAACCATTATTCTATAACCATTCCTTTGTTGTTGTTTAGTTATTTTAGTCATGTCCAAGTCTTCATGATCCCATTTGGGGTTTTCTTGGCAAAGATATTGGAGCCTTCTCCAGCTCATTGTACAGATGAGGAACTGAGGCAAACAAAGTTAAGTGACTTTGCCACGGTCTCTGTCTCAGACACTCTACCCCCAAATGAAATGTGAGTTGGCAAGTTAAGGTAAATGATGTTCCTCATATGGTGGAGGAATGGGAGTTCTTACTAATTAAATATTCTGGTCAATAGATTATCACACATACCAATCATTACTATGCCCTTTCAACCACTTAGAATACAATAAAATACATTTAACAGTGAAATTCCTCAGAGCCTAATTTGGTCATCTTCTGACACTTCCAAAGGTACCTGAAAACCTCGCCAGCAGTGTTTCAAAATCATCATTCCAACATCACTTCTCACTGTACTGGCAATGCTCAAAAATGCCAAGTAACAAAGGTCTTTGAATGACATTGTGACAGATACCAGATTTTACCATATTTATCTCTATTTTACAGGGAAAGTGCAAATCAGCAATGTAAGAAAGAGAGCACATGCGGCTTTGATTTAGTATTTTTCCATCAGTTTTAGGAACGATAAGGTCAAAAGAGGGATAGAGGTAGGACAGTCAAATTGAACAGGAGTCTACTTCGCCTGGTATGTTTTTTGGTTTAATTTATTTCAAAAGTGTTGCAAATTCCCAGCTTGGCTCCACTAATGCACAAATAAAGGTTTCAAGAGCAAATAAAGTTGAGTTTTGTATTACCTGTGGTTTGGAACAACACATAAGGAAGATTATGGAACAAGGAAAATCAATGAAAAAGCCAGGATGAGGTATCTTTCAGAAGTTCCTCATACTCAGATATATGCTTAATCAAATATATCTTAAAATACAGTCCTCTGGTAAATGGGACAGGAAAAGGAAGATAAACAGAAGTTGTTACTTTACCTGTCTAAAACATATTGAATCGTTTCTGCTATCCCAGCCTGTTCTTCTCCAATGAGAGATGGCTGGAAAATGATTTCTGGAGCTCGAATTCTTTCTGTACCAAGAAACAGCTGATGATATTCTGCTAAGTTAAACATGGGCTTTAAAGACAAAATATAACAAAGCATGTTATGATAGAGTATAATGATTCTTTAAAACTTTCTTTAACCATATTTGAAACCCAGTTTCCTTTTATAACTTCATTCAAGAAATAATTTCTATACATATATTATATACAAGGCTTCCCATGATTCTCCAGCAAGAATATTCATAAAAGTTCAAGAAAATGTGAGACTTCAGTTAACTAACCTTTAAAGAAAGTAAGATACGGACATGTGGGGAAACAAGGAATGGCATTTCAGACCGTAAGGATAAAATGAATAAAGGTATGACATACGGAAGTGAGAATGATAATGGTATATGCTCAGGGTGGTTTGGAAGAGGAAAACAACACACAAAAGATAGCCCGTTAGGAATGTATTATAGCACCACAGGCAGACAGTGACTAACTTGAAGCAGCACAATGACAAGGGAAATGGAAAGGAAAGAACATATGCAGTAGAAATTTTGAAAGAAGAAGCAATAGTAATTACATTCTATGAATCTAAGCATGATTCTCAAGTTTTGAGCCTGAATGACTGGGAAAATGGTGGTGCCACTAAAAGTAGGGACAAGAAAAATTTGTTAAGTACCTCCAGTGTGCAATGGACTACAATGGGCACTGAGGGAAACAAAATAATTTAGAACATGCTGCCTCTGAGGACTATTTCATGTTGTCTTTGTCTCTGTTTTTTTTTTTCTTTCAAACTCAGATCCTTCCTGCTAAAATGGCTTATAAACACACAGGTCTGCAATATCAAATAGTTCACAATGACTGCCACGAAACGAATGAAAGTACCTACAAATACAAGCTAAAGTATTAAAAAGTGAGTGTAACACACTCCTATAATGTCTGCTTTTGGGGGGCAGAGGCTGGTGGATCCCCTGAGCTCAGGATTTCTGAGCTGCAATGAGCTAAGCAACTAACTGGGTGTCCATACTAAGCCTGGCACCAAAATAGTCAATCCCAAGGCTGGAGGAAGAGAGGGGAAACTAGGATGCCTAGTTGGGGCAAGCCGCTCTAGGTCAGAAACAGAACAGGTCAAAGCTCCTATGCTAATCAGTTAGTGGGACTGCATAGTAGCAGAATGAGGGAGAGGGGGAAAAGGAAGGAAGGGAGGGAGTGAAGGATGGAGGAAGGAAGCAAGGAAGGAAAGAAAGAAAAAGAAAGGAAGAAAGGAAGGCTACCTAATATGACAATTACAATTCTTATGCGTTGATCCCATCCATCAAAAAGGGACAATGTGCCATCAAAAAAGCTTTTCAAAACTGAGTAGCATCTTACACTTAGGAGCCTTTTACTGACCAGGAGCACCCACTTCATGCAATTTTAATCAATAAACTTTAGATTTACATTCATTCCCATGCTAGTGCTTGGGAACCTGAGATGAAAAGGACTTGCTCAGGCTTGAGCAGGGACCATGACTATTTCAGTCTCAGTCTTTAAATTAAGTTACCTTGCAATGACAAGTAATTTGGATAAAAATAAAGATGAATATTAGTGACTGTATTAGTGTTTAGAAAATGTTTTTAATCTGGAAAGCCCATGTTGCAAAGGGCTCAAATTGATACTTCAATGAATCTATGATCTTATCTGCGTGGGTACTCCTTCACATGGTATAGATCACAACCCTTCTCTTTTTATCCTGTGTGACTTTTAAAGAAAATCATGTCTTTTGCTTTTTTATTATGGTCATTCTTTGATATCCCACCCTAGTCCCAACAAATGAGCCTTGCGTGTAATAAAGATAAACCAGACAACAGAGTGACCAGGTCTGATAGCATATACAACATTCTACCTTATGGAAAGGAGGAAGGTGCTTCCTTATCTCTTCTCCAGGGTCAAGACTGGTTACTACAGTTACTAAGTATACAGCTTAATTTTAGTTTTCTTTTTATTTACATTACCAAGTCATTAAATATATTGTTCTCCTAGTTTTATTTACTTTATATCATTTCAAACAAGACTTCCCAAATTTCTTTGGAATCCTCATATTTGTTGTTTGTTCCACCGCAACATTTGATTTCATTCATAAGCTAAAATCCATTCTGCCAACCACATTGCACTTTGCTTCAGTTTCTGAAAACCTTCTATATGACTTTTGTACTGGAGGTGGGGGGAAGAGGAGATGCTGAAAGGGGAGCGTGAGGGGAGAGAAAAGGAAGATTAAGAGGAATCTTTAGATCTCACCATTGTGTGAACACTAATGAAGCCTGTCATTGCCCTGCTCTCCCTACATGACTGGTCCATCTGTCTTCTTTTACGCCATGTCATGAGTTCAATTCTTCCTTGATAATGTTGTAATACTCTTATGCCCACCACAAACCTCTCTCTCCATTGCCCCTTGGGTGACCCATAACTTGAAACTTCCTGCATAAACACTCAGGTCAAATTCTCAAGATTATGGTTCTCATTTAGAGAGGCTTGTAAGCTGGAAGCAACCAGGCCCCATTATGATGCACTAGTTTAATGAAAATAGAAGCATCTGGTAGACTTTCTTGTCAACAAGGAATCTTTTCAATTTGGGTCCTGTGCTATATGTCATGACAGTGGCAAATACCTTTGGCAAGCCCTATTATGTGCATCATTTGATATAATAATCAGGGGGCCAAAATTATGTTGGTTGCTACATTTTTTTCCAAGGATTCACTATATGCACAAGACCCCTTGTTAAGAGAGGTTCTAAGGTTGTTTTTTTCCTACTGAAAATACTTTTTTTAGTCAGCAGCTATGTACAATAGCCAAAAAAAAAAAAGTTTTGTATTCTCTATACCTTTCTGCCAATTGAGTAGCTGCAAGGATATGATATGCTGCAGAAAATTGTCTGTGAAAATTTGCCTATCCACTTCCAAAGCCTTCATCAAAGATGCCCCCAATAGATGGATAGGCTAGTCAGAGATGAGAAAGCAAGAATATGGGTCAAAAATTACCGGTATCTTCTTGGTCACTTTGTGATAAAAATAAGGCCTGACATTTTTTCCAAAAATTAGGTATCCTCCCTCCTGTCAGTTTTCTTGAGGTTTGGTGCTTCAATGCCATAAAAACTGTGTCACCTCCAATACTTGGGTCTAGTCCAGAAGCTCTTTTCATCTTTGTTTTCTTTATTGTCATTTTTACTTCCTCATGCAACACTTCAGGGACTATGATGTCAGAATACAAATGTCTAAGTTTCATTAATGAAGTTTATTACTGAAATGTTGACAGATCTTTTCCATTTTTTATCTGTTCACGGTCATCTAAGTTTCATCCTTAAATATTCTCAGCATACTATGGTTTAGTTTGTTTTCCTGCTAAGCTTTCCATAAACTTCTATTTCCCTTCCACTGCATCTGTCTGTTTTATGCAGTGATAATACTCAAATCTTTCACCATCCTCCACTAAGATTTTATAAATGAGTTTATATTTTAAACTGCTGGCTACAATATCTCTTCACTTGGCAAGAAGATCAAATGTCTGTGCTAGCTGAAATGGTTTGCAGCCAGCTCTTTTGGTCTCTTTGTTGTGGCAATAAATTTACATCAGTTAAACTTTGTGAGAAAATGGTGATACTTTGTGTCAATCTGTCCTTTCATCCATTTCCAATTTTGGGGGCACTAACAATAAATGGCTCATTTAACCAGATTAGGCTGGAGCTGCCTCAGTTGCAAGGCATACCTTCTTGTTTATATTGTCTTTTAATCTGGCATTGATTACAATCTTTACTCTAGAGTAAGTCACAGACATTCAAAAGTGACTACCACATTGATAACAAGTTATTTCCTGCCTGTTAAAATACAATCATTTCATTTTGTGTAATGGCATCTGATGCTCACTATATGAATGCTTACCATGAATCACCATCTTGATTCTTTTCTTGAAAATAGGCATAACACTTCTGTATAGTTTACAAGTCCTTGGTATATCCCATTCCTGGAACCATATTTTTCAACATGTTTTTTACTATCCTCCCCAAAGACTACCTATGCATTTAAGTCAACAAATATTAAAGTATATATTTATTTAATTGTAAGAGTTCTATTGAGTTCTTCATACAATTTCTCTAGCTCTTCATCCTCTGCAAGTTACTGGCACATAAGTTACACTTATCTTTGTGGTAGTCTCTTTGTAAATGCAAATGATGAAGGGCATAATAAGAGATGACCACCGTCCAATGAAATATCTGTTGCCCCAGACACACCAACTTAGACAACTCCTTTATTTGCCTCTCCAAGGGGAGTCTGTGAGACATCCTTTCGTTTAACTGGAACTTCTTTTTGTCTTCCAGGTTAACTTATAGCAAGAATGTCAAGAAGGATACATTGGACAAGAACATCACCTTCAGAATACCTATAGCTAAACTTTATTTATAGAACTATCTAAAAACTATTTAACGTTTAGCATCCTTTGTTCCCTTTTCCACTAGCCTATCGTCAACACAGAAGCAGAAGGAAGTCATACAGCACTAAGCGCCATTTTTCATCTTTCATTATTTCAGAGATTTCCATGTCCAAAAGGAAATCACTATCACCAAGTAGCCAGCCTTCAAATGATAAGCCTCTCTATGCTGGTTCTTGGAAAACAGATACAATAGCTTACTAGGACCATTCTTAGAGCCTTTCCCACATGGTAGACCATTCCAAAGATTGTACTCTCCTGGAGCAGTCTTCAAGAACTCAGGCTCTTCTCAATAGCACAATGGAGAATCAGTAGGACTTTGTGAAGGCTCAACTAAGCTTCTAAAAATTTTCCCCAGTGGATAACACCTAACAGTTGCTTTTCAGAGACTCATAGTTTAGAGCTAGAAGGGACCTCAAGGGATGATATGGTAGACTCTCCTGCTTTGAGACACTTCCATTTTACAGATGAGGCAGCTAAGAAATAGTGAATTTCAAAAACACAGACTAGAATAACTAGCTAATCTTACCATGATTATTGATGGCCCTACTAAAAGGCAATGGAAAATCATGTGGAGGTTATAATCAGGATCCAGTGTGTTATCAACAATGTGTTATAGGAGCCACATCTTAATCCCTCTCCCCACAACTCCCACTCCATGCAGGTTAGGCAGTTTTTTTACCTTAAAAGGTATTGAGTTATTTCTTGGTTGGCTCAGGGGACTACGAGTTCAAACTACTGAAAACACTTTTTCACAGCTTCAGTACATAGAAGTTTGGGAGGGGGAGAAAGGTTTGCCTGGTGGATCACAATGGTTATCACAAACAACAGAGCTCTGCTTAGCTGAGTCAACTCTACGTGTCTACAGTGTCTACCCTTACTGAATATCCTTCTCTTACTATGGCTAAGATAATCTTCTGTTGTTAACTGTTAAATTCTGTGCCAGTGTTAAATCTAAACTACCAGAGGACTGGCCTGAATCAGGGCCCAGCCCAACACAACTTGTACTCAAGTAGTATAAAAGACATTACTTTAAGAAAAGTAAGCCTGGAAAAATGGAGAGACCAAATATTGCACAGTGCCCATAAAACTTAAAAAAAAATCAGAGAAGGCTCTCCATTTTAAGGATTAGACTATCTATATTTACAGGATTTGTGGGAAGATAGGAATGAATAATGCCGTATGAGAGTATACTAACAGAAAGTAGTACCCATGTTGATGTGATCACAGATTCATTAAACTATTGAAAACAGAGTCCATAAAATGACAATGGGTTACTAGAGTCAAACCTGCACAGTAGTAACTGGCTTCTCTACTTCAGGTGTTTCCTCAGAAAACAGAGGTTCAAAATCATTCATGCTTTCGACATCTTCTAGAGATTGTTCAAGCTGCTCCAAGTCAGGTGTCTAAAATGAAAGAGATTCTGTAACTTTAAGGAACAGCAAAGATGTCAACCTTAATTCTAGACATAACTTGTCACAGGAAGGAATATGATCTTATCTGAAGGTTTAAAAACCTACATAAAAAATGTGAAAAACTTCCTAGGCACATAAAATTATCATACACTAATGACTATCTTAATGAAGGAATTTCAAGACTTCAAGATTTCAAAGTCATAAAATTGCCTTAGCTCCCATCTCAGTTTACTCCCTTCATCATTTATCTAAATCCTATCCATTCCTTAAGATCCAACAAATCCCACCTTCCTTTGAAAAGACTTCTGTGACCACACTAACATTTCAGGAAATATTTTGTGTCAGGAACCAGTTTGGCATTAAGATACTAATATCCACTAAACAGAAAATTTGTTGCTATTACACTAGGCAAATATAGCATGGCAGCTAAATGATTTTTTTAAGATGAACTGAAGAGTTAGTTTTTGTTAATGCATATATGTTTTAGTGGGTTCTGAATTATACCAGTAGTTCAAAAATGTATCCAAAAATGAATTAATTTCAGGGATAGTGCTTTAGAGTTTAGTATTTTCTCATCTCCTTTATTAAAAAAAAAAAATTGGAGCTCCTACTATAAGCAGAGTTCTATCCTAGGCACTGTACAGAACTGAGTTAAAAAGAAACTCTTCCTACTAGGAGCAGAAACAGTGTGAGCAAAAGCAAGTAGGTAGGAAAGCACAAGATAAATCACTTAGTGGCTAAATCTAGTTGTTTACAGAAATCAACGAACTCAAAGCACTTCCATATTATGAAGAATTAGACTACTGAATAGTATGCTAATAGACAGTATCCTAAACTAATGAAGGTAAAACCTGTTCATGCTATTAAGATATCAACATATTTCAGAAAAACCTCTGAAAAACAAGAAATAATATGATTACACTTAATGTTACAAACCAGAGTGGCACTTTTTACAGTAGTAAAAAGTGGAAGGAAAGTGATTGCCCACCAATTATGGAATAGCTGAAAAAATTACACATGACTGTAATAGAATTTTATCGCATCATAAAAAATGATGAATATGAAGAATTCGGAGGAACTCGATAAAATTTATATGAACTGATGAAAAGTGAAGTAAACAGAAGCAGAACAATTTACACAATGATCATAATAATATAAAGGAAAATAACAATGAAAAACTTCTAAATGCTGATCACCAATTATAACTTCTAAGGACTGATGAAACAAGAAAGTAGTGGACTATAGATGTGTGACAAGTCACACATTTTAAGACACAGGCAATTTACTGATTTGCTATACTTCTTTGTTACAAGGGAGGAACCTATTAGGGGCAAGAGTATCACTGAAAAAGACATGTTGAAAAAGGAGGGTCAACAGGACAACCCCCAAAATAAGGTAAAGATGTTGGTAAGAGGAAATTGGGTAACAGGCAGTTTTCAGAAGAAGAAATCAAAGCTATCAGTAATTGTGCAAAAACATGCTCTAAATCACTATTGATGAGAGAAATGCAAATTAAAACAACTCTGAGGTACTACCTCACACCTTTCAGGTCAGCTTACATAACAGAAAAGGAAAAATGCTGGAAGGGATATGGAAAAATAGGAACACTAATGCACTGCGGGTGGAGTTGTGAACTGGTTCAACCATTCTGGAGAACATACCCTTTGACTCAGCAATATCACTACTAGGTCTCTACCCCAAAGAGATCAAAGAAAAGGGGAAAAGGCCTATATGAATAAACATATTTAAAACACTTTTTTAAACCTGGGAATATTCATATGAACTGATGCAGAGTGAAAAGAGCAGAACCCGGAGAACATCGTATACTGTTAGAGCAATATAAGGATGATCAACTGTGAAAAACTTAGCCACTCTGATCAATATAATGACCCAAGACAATTCTGAGACTCATGATGAAAAACGCTATCCATCTCCAGAGAGAGAACTGATGACACCTGAGTGCAAATTAAAGCATAATTTTGCACTTATTTTTTGCAACATAGCTAATGTGGAAATGTTTTGCATGATTTCACATGTATAACTGATATCACTGCTTTCCTTCTCAATGGATATAGGAGGGGCAGGAGGAAGCGAATTTGGAACTCAAAATCTTTTTTAAATGTTAAAAATAAATAATAATTTTTTTAAACATAATACTATGTGTGGAAATCCAGGAACCAGAAGGAAAAAGGTACAAAACAAGAAGAACAGAGGCAGAAATAGGACCGATATTTCCTTTGGAGTATATTACTAACCACCTGGACTGAAAGAAGAAATAGATGAAGAGTAAGAAAATCAAATCACAAGTCAGGCATAATGAGGGTAAGGGGGAGGTGGAGGAGTATTCGTTAGCTGGACTTCAATACTTCTTGTTGTTGTTTAGTCGTTTTTCTGTTATGTTCAACTCGTCCTGACCCCATCTGGGGTTCTCTTGGCAGAGATACTGGAGTGGTTTGCCATTTCCTTCTCCAGGGTCACACAGCTAGTGTCTGAGGCTGGATTTCAACTCGGGTCTTCCTGACTCCAGGCCTGGCACTCTACCCACTACACCACCCAGCTGCCCTGCAATACTTCAAACAACTATTATTTCACTGGTTTGAATAGTCTCTCCACTGATACAATCCAGAATCACTTTGTGTGTGAGTGGATGGATGAATGAGTTGTTTGGATCAAAAATACTAAGCGCTTTACCTATATTACACAGTGAAATATGGAAAGGAAAGGCTACTAGTTAGTACCAATGTGGTAACAAAGGATCAGACTGCTAGTGAGTGCATGTTATTCTTTTATCTTATAAATCATCTTTCCATCCTAATGCCTTGATCTTATGCATTAAGAAGATTCCAAGTAAACACTCAATCATTTGGCTCCAATGATTGCATCCATTCTATATGGAATCAACCCAGCCTCTTCTTCCCGCTCTCTCATTGGAGACAATAGCAATCATATACAAAGAGACAAGGAAAGGGCTGCTTTGCCAAAACAGAACTGGGCAGAAAAAAATAAAACTGGTGTTCCCTCTGAGAAGGTATTAACTTATTTCCATTATTGGGCACCATTTGACTAGAGAAACAGTTCAAAAGCAAACTCATTCTCTATCTACCCCACTTGTCCTCTCAGGGGCCCTTCAATTACCTCTGGTTTGGTGTCTACAACATCCACTTCAATATTGACTTCTGCCTGGAGGATTTTCTGCTTAGTTTGTTCCACTGACAAACTCAGTTTTTGTATATAAGACTGTAGCTCTTCTGGAGAGTCCATGTTCAATTCTACTAGGGCTTTGTGAAACTGATCCATCTGACCATCTTCTAGAAGTTCCTACAATGAGATTGTTTAGAATTTCAACTAGCTGAAGATTAATAGTGTATACACTGAGACAAAATAAAGACAACAAGGCTTTACAAATTCTAAATTAGGCAAACAATTTTTAAAAAATCAGACCTGGAAAGGACACCTAGCACCTTATTTCAGAACACTGTACCTATATCATCCAAGGCACATGTACTAACTCGTTCTCAGAGCCAAGAACATGTTTTTATCACCTTAAGTAACAATATATGGCACACACTTCAATACTTCAGGCATCTGTTATTTCACTGGTTTGGATACACTCTCCACTGATATAATCCAGAGTCCCTTTGTGCCATATTAGATGGTTGAACAAGCTGTTTGTCCAAAAAATTCATCACCTGCTGATCAACCTTCTGGTAATAAGCACTTAGCTAGGCTTAACCTCAGATGACAGGCACACAGTGTAGTCTGCTGCTGGGCATAATGTATAGAACCTGCATATCAGCAAAATTATTTAGTTTGTGATTCAGGTTAATTACTGATAGGGTTATAATGGGGGTGTTGACTGATGCATCATGCCAAAAGTTCTTCAAATAAATGAATGTAAACTGCAATAAAATGCAGTGAAAAAGAGTTTGGGTTTATTATTGTAGATTAAACCTTAAGGAGACACACATTAAAAAATTTCCATTAACCCACAGAAATCTCCCTTCAAGTTCTATTACAATTTAAATCGATATTTTTTTTTGTTCTAAGCAAAGCCTGACATTTTCAATCTCTAGTTCATTGCTGAAAGTAAATTTCATGCTAGCTTAGGGGATAAAACTATAGCTCTACTTTTAAAATGAAAATCCAGCTACAATTCACCCATGACTTTAAAAATCTTTACTTTTAACCATATTCTCTTATGTCCCACAGCTCCAAAATCTTTATTTTAATTCTGAAGACTAAAATGTTGGGACACAAGTCTTGTTGGCCTAGGCTGGGAAGTTTCACAGAAGAAACTCTAGCCTTACTCGGGTATACATACTAAATATTAATGTGCCATTACTTGCACAAAGAGAAGTCTGTCCAGCCGTTCTTGGTCAAGTTGCAGTTTTTCTTCTCGTCGTCGAGCATTAAGTTCCTGAAGCCGCCGCAGTTGCTGCTGCCGCCTCTCTTGCTTCTCTTCAGATGTCAAGGTGCTACCAAGCAGCTTGCTGGAGAAGGGGAGCTGCATCTTATGAACATTATTTTCGTAATATTCAGGAGATCTCCATTTCTGCAATTCTTTTTTTTTAATTTTAGAGAATTATTAAAGAGACACATTATTGTGGATGAACACTATATTAAAGATAGCAATACTCATTCGAACATTAAATTAGGAGTAAGAAGATGTGGGTTCTGGGCCCAGCTATGTCACCAACTAGCTATGTGACCCCGGATGAGTCTAAGATCTCTGGGGACTTGAGTTTCCTCACTATAAAATGAAAACACTGGACTACATGATTACTGGGTACCTTCCAGCTGCAGAAAGACAATGTATTGTCAGAAATTCTACCATAAGAAAATATAACAAAGGAAGCATGGAGGTATGAAGGAAAGATACCAAAAAATCAATTACCATCTGAAATAACAAGTAACAGAAATGAGTAGTGCAAAAGGAAACATTTACTCAGGCATGGAAAGAAGCCTAGAAGAAAAGAACCTGTAGGATAGAGTTGTACTACAGCAAAGTAAGTCCCAGGTGCCAAAAGAAGTCTGTGACTTGGATGCATACCCTCCTGTACCCCCTTTTGCTCATTCTCTTCAGGGGATATCATAACACTTTATCATGGTATTAGTAACATGGGGAATGACTCTGGGCAGTGAAGTGAGCACAGTGGATTGAGCAAGAAGACCTAAATTCAAATCCAGCCTCAGATACTTACTACCTCTGGAAAGTCACTTGCCCTCTATCTGTCTCAGTTTCCTCAACTGTAAAAATGGGGATATTATCTCCCAGGGTTGTTGTGAGGATCAAATGAGTTGATATTCATAAAGTGTTTAGCATGGTGCCTGGCATATAGGCCCTATACAAATGCCAGCCATCATTATTATTATCGTTATTCAAAGGCTATGCCAGTAATATATAAGCTCCAACATACAGTACTATGCTGGATATGCTTCAAGTTCAGCCCCAGTGACTGACTGTATGCCCACTGTCTAAGAAATTACTTAGTTATGTTTAGAGAAATTCATCAGTATGTTGGCCAGTGTTGAATTTTTTGGCTCCAGGAACCCACAAGGACCATCTAAGTCACAGAAGGGTTTCCATACATACTGGCAGATGGACTACTCAGATTGCTGAAATCACAGATCCTTAAGTACTGAAATGTGAATGAATCTCATTATAAAGATGCTCTATTCCCAGATAATTTGTTCACTGAGGTTTCACTGTCCTATTTTCCAAGATTCACTCTTTCTAAAATTCCATCGAAAATGTTTTTCCTCAATTTTAAATTAGGTATTCCAGCTCCAAATACTGCTGTGGGTAATCCTGGAGGAAGCATGATATAAAAGAGTAGAGGGCTAAACTTTAAATAAAAATCTCTATTGGATTTAGGAAGACCTGGGTTCAAACCCAGACTCAGATACTTACTACTAGTTATGCCACTGAACAAGTCACTTAAACTCTTAGCCCAGTTTCCTCAACTAACAAACAGAAATAATAAGGGCACCTATTTCACAAGGTGGTCAGGAGGCTCAAATGAGAAAATGGAGGCACAGCACTTTGCAAACCTTAAATATGAGTTATTACCTTATAAATATCTCTAATAATAGTGTGACTTATAGGTAAACTATAGAAATAATAGTACTACATCTGTCTTGTTTGTTGTTCAGTCTTTTCAGCTGTGACTGACACGATCCCCTTTGGGGTTTTCTTGGCAAAGATACTGGTGGTTTGCCACTTCCTTCTCCAGTGGATCCATTTTGTCAGGCAATCAGAGGTTGACTTGCCCAGGGTCACACAGCCACAAAGTGTCTGGGGCCAAATTTGAACTTAGGTCTTCCAGACTTCCTGACTCCAGACCCAGTGCTCTATCCACTGAGCCAGTGACTATTTCCATCTCCCTTGTTTACCTAAAGCAGATATGAATGAATGAAGAAAGGTCATGCAAACTGACCAATCTTATATCATAATTTATCATTCAAACCCACAGACTTGGGCCTACAAAATCATGATGTTCTACGAAGTGACCATAAAGTGGTCCTTCTCTAGTGGTAAGTGGTGTCCCTTCGAGCTCTAAATTTCCAGGATCCTATAAATAAGATGTGAGTTCAACTTCCAGCTTTGCCACTTACAACCTGGGTAGTCCGATGCAAGTTTAATCTCACCACTCCGTACTGGTTTCCTCATTTATAAAATAAACAAGTAGGACTTTGCTTAAATGACATCTTAGGCATAAATTCTGTGGTCTCTTTTCTGACTATTTATTGAACATCTACTACTATGTGGTGCCAGTCTCACAAGGGTGTTTAAAGGCTCCAATGATATAATACACATAAAGTGCTTTACAAACTGGAACAAAAATGTCAGTTGTTAGCACTATTATTTCTGTTGTTAGTATTATATAATGGCATTATGTTGGGTCCTATGAAGAATTTTTAAAAGGATGACATGTTCCTGTCCTTAAAGAATTTACAGAGGTTTTGCAACACACAAGAATTTCTGGAATCTAAATAAAAAGTAGTTTTAATCCAAAAAAGGATCTCAAATAACAGGCAGAGGCAAGTTTTTTCTAATCATAGGTTATTGACCTAAAAATACACCACAGACCCACAATTAAGGGCCACACAAAAATCAAAGATTAGCCAATAGTTAATTTCTATGCCAATACAACTAATAAGCACTACAGTATCCAAGCATTTGAATAAGTAATGATTCCCAGAGTTAAAACTGCTGGTCATATGTTGTCCAGATTTCTACAAGCCAAATGAAATTAAGTAACAGACTACACCTGCTTCCCTACACCAGACATAATGTCAATTGTAACAAACTTTGAATTGGGTTACTATGTGAATAGTATTAAAAACTTCCAGAAAGATATCACTATATTCAAATATAAATATAAAACTATCTCAAAGACAAACATAAGTAACTTTTGAATTGTGTACACTCTTCTCTCCTCTATTAACAAAGATAATTTTGAAATGACTTGAAAATATCAGGGCTAAGATTTATATTAAATGATAATGAAAATAAACAGGCAACAAGCATTTATCAAGTTCTTACTATGTACTAGGCACTGCACTAAGTGAGGGGATATAAATACAAGCAAAAAGAATGACAGTCCCTGTTCCAAAGGAACTTACATTTTAACTGAGGAAGACAACACATAAAAGGGAACTGAAAAGCTGAGGAACCGAGGGTAGAAAGGAGAGTTAACTGCTTCAGGACAGAAAGAGTCCAAAGAGTCAGAAACAGGTTCAGGAGAGGAATGAAGTAGGGCCAGGCTGAGATCATCTCCAAAATGAAAACCCCTCAGAAGGAACTCAGCAATGGGAAAAGGGGGCCAGCATGGCAGAGGGATGTTCCAAGATGAAAAGGCCCCAACCAGCTACTGAAGGAAACTTACAGGGTGAGGAGATCTTGGGGGCAACATACGGAGAGTCAAAAGCACAGCATGGAGGGGCTACGGAGAAAGAAAATAGAACTAAAAGGTAATTTGCATATTACTTTAACTGTATGAAAGCCTTCCCACTAAAATGTGGTAAGGAATAAGAATCAAACAATGGGAAGGAATGGATTAAAGCTGAAGAAGGATCTGTTACGGAAATTTAGAGGTTCGGGAATTGTGAAGATGAAAAAATCAAATTCAGGGACACTAGAGAAGGAACTTGGCAAGATAAAGGGAAATAAACTAGATATTCCTGATAAGGAGATAATAAAGTGAGAAAAGAGATTGACAACTACAGAGTTGCCACAGCAACTTCCACAGCAGTTCTATAGAGAAGCTCTTCATGAAAGCTACTAGCAAAAATGACAAAAGACCGAGGAACTTATGGAAAAGAAAGTAATGGAGAGTATGGGGAATTTTGCAGTGTCCTACATAGTATGTATGATATTTGTCTTTCTGCCACAGTTAAAGTAATTTTTCATTATGCACAGAGGACATCTTCCCACTCAACCAGACTCACAACCTAGGTGTTCTCTCTATCATTCCCCATATGCAATATCCAATCTGATTATTCGGCCTTTGCAATGTCTCTCATAGATGGCCACTTCTCTCCTGTGATGCTGTCACTATTCAGGTGCAGATCCTCATTGAGGCATGCATAAAGTCTTCTGGCTGACCTGACTCAAGATTTCCACACTCGAATCCAACCTCTGACTGGTTATCAAAGTGATCTTCCTAAAGTGCTGGTCTTACCTTGTCATTCCCCTATTCAATAAACTCACCTGCAGAATTAAAAAGAAAATTCACTTTGGCTTTTAAAAAAGTCCTTCATAACCAGGCCCTTTCCTACCTTTCCAGTCTTCTTAAGCCTTACTTTCCATGCATATACTCTGATCCAGAGACTCTTACCTCCTTGCGATTCCTCACACAAGACATTCTATGTCCCAACTCTATGCATTTTCACTGATTGTCTCCCATGATTAGTATGTTCCCACACCTCATTTCTGCCTTGCTTCCCTGGCTTCCTTCAAGTCTCAGCTAAACATCTATCCTCTGCAAGAAGCTTTTCTCAGTCTTTTTAAATGTGCCTTCCCTCTGAGATGATCTCCATTTTGTCTTGTACTATACATGTCATGTTTGCACACAGTTGTGTGCATGGTGTCTCCCCACCATCCCCAGATTGTGAGTTCCTTGAGGGCAGAGACTATTTTTGCCTTTCTTTGTATCCCAAGGTCTTAGTACAATACTTGGTATACGGTAGGTGATTAAAAAATGTTTGCTGACTTGATTTGATCTCCTTCCTTCCTTCAGTTATTTATTCATCTTGCTATGCCAGGCACTTGGTATACACAGAAAAAAATAAAAACAGATCCTGTCCTCGACGAGCTTTCATTCTAACACATATAACATGTCAGCATAACAACAAGTACATAGATAAATATATAAAAAATAAATACAAACTAATATTGGGGAAGGGCCCTAATAACTAAAGAGGGGCAAGTAAAATCTCAGGCATTATCTAGAAGAAAGATGGGGAACCTGTGACCTCGAGGCCACATGTGGTCTTCTAGGTCCTTAGGTGCAGCCTTTTGACGAGTCCAAGTTTTACAGAACAAATCCTTTTATGAAGGGAATTTGTTCTGTGAAGTTTGGATTCAGTCAAAGGACTGCACTTGAGGACCTAGAGGGCTACATGTGGCCTTAAGGCCACAGGTTCCCCACCCCTGATCTAGACTTTGAGCTGGGTCTGAAGGGAATTAAAAATTTTAAGAGAACAAGCCAAGGAAGAAATAATTCCTGGCACAGAGACAATCTGTTCAAAGGCGGAGATGGAATGTCATGTCCAAGGAATAGCTGGTAGGCCAGTTTGGCTGGAATTTGGAGTTTATGAAGTAATATAATGTTCAATAATCCTGGAAAGGCAAGCTAAAGACAGATTGTAAAAGATTTTAAGTGTCTTCGTGTTCATATTTTAATCTCACAGAAAAAAAGGCAGCCACTTATAGCTTGAACAGGAGACTGACATGGTCAGTGACAAGGCATCTACTTGAAGAGAAGGTAAAAGGGCTCAAAGGACATTTCCCCAGTTTCCAGATTATGAGGAGAAATGAAATGTTCTTTAAATAAGTGGAAAGACTTATAAAAACAAAAAAGTAAAGAGACAGAGCAGAGTTTTGCTCTGTGTCAGTAGATTGAAAAGTAGAAGAGAGGACAAAGGACAGAAGAAGAAAGGAAAAAGGACCACTGAACGTCTGAGCAAAGAGCTGTCAGTACCTACCAACCAGGAAGAACTGCTTGTCTTCCACCCTGACACTTCTCACCCACTTCTGGTGAGTCATTTTACCACATATGATAATGCCAGAAGGAA
This sequence comes from Trichosurus vulpecula, assembly GCF_011100635.1. Taxonomy (NCBI): domain Eukaryota; kingdom Metazoa; phylum Chordata; class Mammalia; order Diprotodontia; family Phalangeridae; genus Trichosurus; species Trichosurus vulpecula. The sequence continues at coordinate 109,536,467 of NC_050575.1, forward strand.
TTTAGAAAGCACTGATGAAGATTATGAAGTCTTGGGCACAAAGTGAAGGGGAATGGGTAGTATTTTCATTACTGCTACCAATCAAAGATAAGGGGCTGAATTTAGATTTGATAATAAGGAAAATCTTGTAAACAATTAAAATTATTCAAAAGGAGAATAGGCTTCCTTCAGAGTTAGTGAGTTCTCCTTCACTAGAAACCTTCGACCACAGAATGGATGACCAGTTCTTATAGATGGTGTACAGGATACATACAGATCTGGAAGGGCTACTTCAGACATCATTTTCCCAAATTTCTCATTTTACAAGTGAAAAAATTGAAACCAAAAGAGATTAAATGACTTTCCCCAGGTCACACAGGTAGTATCAAAAGTGTGAGATTCTTGCTAAATTAGGGGTTAGATCAGATGGCTTCTATAGTCACTCCTAACTCAGAATCTGATTTTATTTAAACAGACTTAATGAAACTATTGAGATAAATCCATCCTGTTTATTAGTCTCAATGTTCAGGGACAGCCAGTAAAGTATCTTTATGTTGCTGCATGTACTTACTTATACAGAGAGCAAATTTTAATCTCAACTAATCTCAACTGCTGGTTTCTGAAAATAAGCTGAGATAGAAATATTCCTATTCCATCTTTAAAAGTTACTGCGACTGGAATCGCCTTTCCTTGAGGTCTTTAATAAAAGAAATATCCATTGGTGTTAGGTAATTTATATGTCTAACATACAGTAAATAACATCATTATAGTTTCATCTTAATATTATTCCATCACATATTAACATAATTGGAAAAAATTATGTATTTCAGTACCTACACTTCATTCCCCTATTTAAAGGTTTAAAGTTTCTGTACCAAAGAATAAAAAAGCAGAACCAAAAGAATACACACAATGGCTACAATAAAAATAAGTTTTCAATTTAAATTTTGTTTAAAATGCTCTGTAGTAGATACTGTTTCTTATAATGATTACACTACTCAGTCAAATAATAGTAAGAACTAATACTGACACTTTCCCTTTAAGAAAAGTTTCTTGTATAAACTCAGGATTACAGTTCCAAAGTAGTCTCCAAATTATAAGAGATGGATGATAAAGGAAAGACCCTATCAATTACAATTCTTAAAAGACACTGCTAAGCAAGTAAAAAAGTTACCTAAAAAAGGCAAACTGACAGGAAAAATTTTAACTTGGAAAAGACTAAATTTGCAGAGATGAGCTACAGAGAGGGAACTAGACCAAATACTAAAGCAAATAATTAATCAAAAATATTTAAACAAATAATTAATAGCCCTAGCTCCTAGAAATAAAGAATACTTTTAAAAAGTAGGGATGCTTACTTTCTTCTAAGGTTTAGGAGAGCTGTTAAGAATCAGGAAGTAAAACTAAGTGATCTGAATCTCTATCATGCTTTAGGATTCTGATTTTATTTTTTTAAAGTAAGCACTCATACAAAATTGCCAGAGTCCATCTATGTAACAAATACAGAAAGTAACAGAGATACCATACATCATAAAGTCTGTGATCAAAAGGTTTACATCATTACCTTCTACATAATCTTCAGCAATATAGCTATGCTCATGCAAGATTTCCTCCATTCGACTAAGAGTGATGGCTGCTAAATGTCCAGGATATTTCAGTTGGAGAAGACGCTGTAGGTATGCAGCTGCTTGGCTTCCTCCAAGATTGATTCGTTTACAGTTTTTGGCATCCAACCTATGGTCCAATCCACAGAAATAACACTGAGCTGTTCAACAACAAGGAATAGAAAAACACAATGCATCTTTGCACAGGGGTAAGCAATTTTAAGACATTAACCCTAAGGCATTACAGGGAGTCTGTTTTCTCATTAGTGTACTTTAAGTAACAAAGGCCTCAAAGGCTATCAGACGATGAGATGCTACCAAACCAGGTCTCCTGTGCATGGGTAAATAATGTTTTTCAAACATAAATGCAGGATTTTAGAAATAGCTGATTAAGAAATAACACTGATAAAGCCATTCTAAAGAGATTTTTAAGTAGAATCAATCAAGTAAAAATGAAGTTTTAGAAGTCTGGGGATTTAATTTGTTACCCTAAGAGAAGTTTAGAACAAATTTGTGTAATTCACATCTTTGCCACCCCACCTACTTAAGGACCCACCCCACTCTAGTGTGAAAGGATTATGAAAGGGAATTGTTGTAGTTGGGTCATGTCCAACTCATTTTACAGATGAGGAACTGAGGCAAATAGGGTTAAATAACTCACCCAGGGTCACACAGTAAATGTCTGAGGCCAGATTTGAACTCAGGAGGATGAGTCTTCCTGACTCCAGGCCTAGCACTCTATCCACTGTGCCACTTAGCTGCCTTTTTATGAAAGGGAGAGGTCCCTTTAACTCTAGGAGTGAAGGGAGTAGTCCAGGAAGGAATGGGATATAGATTTAGTTACTCCAGAAGTTCTAGAATGTTAACACACAGTATTTTACCATATCTTTTCCTTGTTCAAGATTCCTATAAATGTTACCTCAAATTATCTGGGAGTAGAGATTCATTTTGAAAGGCACTGGGGACTATTCTTGTTGGAATTCTCTCTCACCAAACTAGAAATGGCTTGGATACAGATTAATGATAAATTCAATAAAACTGTTTCTGGCAGACTGGTACCTAAACACATTACACTATTAGTATTAGCATTTTTATTCTACATTAAAAAAAATTAGTATCTTACACAGCAGGTAGTAAACAAACAAAAACAATTATCCTGCATGCTGTCTCCCTCTACTCAATTGTTTGCTCCTTAAGGATATGGACTATTTTTGCCTTTCTTTGTATTCCCAGGGCTTAGTACAGTGCCTGGCACTGGTACTTAATAAATGCTTGCTAACTTGATTCAAGCAACAATAGAAATAGGAGTTATTATTACTATGATCTGGTAGTTTACTCAACGCAAAGTTATTGCAAATATGTGTATGCAGCATATAGTCCCTGTGAGGCTGTAAAGGCATTATGTCCTAGCTTTCACTATATATCCCCCATGGCCTAGCACGAAGTTCCGTATAGGATATGTAAGTACTTAATGAATTGGTTGAATGAAAAAAAATGTTAATGAAATTTGACTGTAATATCACACTTTGCATTAGGTACCAGTATCTAACTTACAATACACAATATGAAAATGTCAAGAATTAAAGTACTCTCCCTTCTTTGCACTTCATATAGTGTGGAATTTGACTGATGGTTAGTTTTACCGAACTTTTTCCTCCTTTTTTTTGTATTCTTCTAAAAAAAAAATTTAAATTTCCTATATTATCAATTCTTTTGGCTTGAGATTCTCTATGTTGCATTTACTGAGGGAATATCTATTTTAAGTGTGCATCATTTTTTTAAGACTCTCATGTTTTTTCTTCAAGAAATCTATAAGGGACTTACTAATTTGACTTCATTTTAACATGCAAAAGGATTAATAGAAGGCATCTATCTGGCTAGGAAAAAAACTGCCAGGAGCATCTTATCAGGCCAAGAGAAAACAGGAGATTAATTGAAGCTTTCTCTAATCTTTAAATAACCTAACCTGTGTTAACCAAAGAATAATGTAAACTCTATACAGTAAATTACCAACCTAGTTCTAAAGCATGAAGATATTATAATCATGGGATCATCAAATCTTATCATTGGAAGGGTCATGTAGTCTAAACCTTTCCATTTTATAAACAAGGTAAATAAATAAGGTCCAGAAACATTCAATGACCCGTACAAGATCTACTGACAGCATTGGGACTAAAACCTGTATTTCCTGATTCCGAGTCCAATACCTTTCCCCCTTAAATATTTTATTCATGCTTTTCCTTTAAAAATATCAGTCACTTACAAAGAAGACTACATAAGCAAAATATGCCAACTTCAATATTCTTTCTGCTGTAATACACCACTTTCCTTTTTTCAGAATTTTCTACAAGTCATTCAAATGTGATAAGTATAACTCACTTTCCTTTTAAGACTGGTAAAATATGAGTACACTGGTATCCAGAAGAAACAATTAGGCCACTGGAATTTGAGCTTTTTCTTTTATTGTGGTAGAAACTGTAGAGACTGTCGATTCCATAAGAAACTTTGGGAATCCCATAGCATTCAAAAAGGAGCTCTGACATCATCTGTCTTGAATATAGTGGATTGCAAACAGCTTCTGTTAAAATTATTGGATGATCAACACGGCCCTATGTGGAAATGAAAAGATAAATGAAGTGATGATAAAAGATGATTAATAGTTTTTAAAAAGCAGAAATTAAATTTCTTAACTCTTATATTGGCTTTTAGTTAGTTTGAATCAAACCAACTTAGTGAGGCAGAGAAAATTAACCTCTCCCTGTCAATCTGAAACCATACATTTCCAAACAACACAAGTTATAGATTCATACTGTGCAAGTTATAATTCAGTTGAGATCATAATCTATACTTTTTCTAAAAAGTGTTTTTAGTTTCCTGCATTCTGTGTACTCCATGAAAACCAGTAGCCCTACCAAAAGCAGAGTGAGTGTGGGTAGGTGAAAAGCCTCAAAGGCATAAGGCATTCACCTCACACTCACAAGATTGGCAAAGATAACAAGAAAAGAATTACAACATTTGAGGGACTTAGGGAAAACAGGTACGCTAATGCATTATCAGTGAGCTGTGAACCAATTCAGCCATTTTGGAAAGCAATATGTATTCATGTCCCAAAAGTTAATAAACTGTGCTTATCCCCTGACCCAGCAATAATACCACTACTATCATGACCTAAAAGAGATCAAAGAAATAGGAAAAGGACCCATATGTACAAAAATGTTTATAGTGCCTCTTTTTGTAGTGGTGAAGAACTGGAAACCAAGAAGTGGCTAATAATTGGAGAATAGCTACATAAATGATATATTAATATATGAGAAATTACAAAAAGAAATTATTTTAGTGAAATCTGGGAACCCTTGAATGAACTGAAACGGGACAGTGAACAAAATCAAGAGGACAATTTAAACAATACAACAACACTGCAAAACCAACTTTGAAAGACTTAAGAGTGCTGATCAATACAATGACTAATTCTGAGTCCAGAAGATCAATAATAAAACATGCTACCCAATTCCTGACACAGACTCAGAATGCAGACTGAAGACATATTTTTGGACATGGACAATGCAGAAATTTTGTTCTGCTTGATTATGCATATTTATCATAGAGGTTTTCTTTTTCAAGGAGAGGGCAAGAAAAAAGATTCTTAGAATTAAAAAAATCTTATTTTATGGCTAAATGTGGTATATGATTGTAAAAGAATATTATTATGCTATGAGAAATGACAAGCAGGATGATTTCAGAAAAACCTGGAAAGAATTCCATGAACCAATGTAAAGTGAAGTGAACAGAACCAAGAGAACACCGTACACAGTAACAGCAATATTGTTTGATGAAGAATTGTGAAGGACTTAGCTATCCTCAGCAATACAATCACCTAAGACAATTCCAAAGAACTAATGTGAAGCAAACTAACTGCCCCAAGAGAAAGAACTGATATTGTTTGAATACAGACTGAAGCATTCTATTTTTACTCTTTTTCTTTTATTTGAGTCTTCTTATATAAAATGACTAATATGGAGATATTTTACATAATTTCACCTATATCTGATTGGTTACCATCTCAGGAAAGGGGAAGAGAAAGGGGAGGAAGGGAAGGAGGGATAGAATTTGGAACTCAAAACTTGAAAAAAAGTTAAAAAATTGTTTAGCATGTAATTGGGGGGGGGGGAATAAAATATATATGTTTCAAAAATCTAATTTTAGAAAAAAAAAGCAAGCTCATTATCTTGTCCCTTAAACTTGTTCTTCCTCCTGAATATACAATCATGCTGGTTGGCATTCACCCAGTCTCCCTTGTTCATGGCACTTGGGTTTATCTCTGACTTTACATCTTCTTCATCTGTCATATTCAGTTAGTTACCATATACCTCAACTCTACCTCTGAAATATCTCTCCAGCTTCTGAAGCATCTCTTCCATCAGTCTCCTACAGTTCCTCATTACCACCCACTTGAACAAATGCAATGGACTCCCCAATGCCTTTCCTTTACTCTCTCCCCTGGTCTAATCTATTCTATTTATACTGCTGCTAGAATAATCTTTCTCTACAAAACTCTGGTCATTCCATTCTTAACGGCCTCCAAATTTTCAATGGCTAATGAGTAAATAGTGGCCTTGTTAGTAAAGTTTGAACTCGTATTTCAGTTCCTCCACAACCTAGACCAGGGCTGTCCAAAATATGGCCCTCGGGGCCGCATGCGGCCCACCTGTGGGTTTTCATTTTCACAAGCGAAAAAATAAAATAATAATTTGCACAGAATATATATTAGATTTTTTAATTCCATCACTAATAGATAATCTCATTGATGTTAATTTTCTTTGGTGTTTTTAAGCAGTATTACAGATGGAACATATCGCATGGAATTCTCAATCGCTCTCTGAGATGCATTCAGTCTGTACAATGCAGACTAGTCAGTATGTACCTACCTTCATGTGTTGTGGCTTTGTTGTTTTGTGTTTGCTTTCATGCTTCACACCTTTGCCTGTCCTATTCATGACGCATGTTCCCCCACTTTCTATTGGTGTACTGTATTTTTTATTCTGGGTGTGGTCCTCAAATAATTATTTTATTTTAATGCAGCCCGAAGATAACCTAAGGTTGGACAGCCCTGACCTAGACTAGAATGAATGCACTAATGAAAAAACATTAAGCACTTACTGTGTGCAAACACTAGCAAGACCATCTCTGTCCTCAAAGAGTGTGACAGAAGAGCCATGTCAAGATAGGATAAAGAAAAAAAGAAGAAATAATCTGGTGTTTCTTCTGAATTTTAATTTGCCAGCACTTAACACGGTTCTTAGTACGTAAGCACTTAACAAATGAGTTTTCATTAACTGATTCATTCCTACGTGTTACAAGCCTGCCCAAGTGGACTAGTCTACCAAACTTCATTTTTTCATCCCCATACTTCTGCTATGTTCTCTTCTTCTCCTCTACATTTGTGAATTCCTTGTTCAATCATTCCAATTGTGCCCGACTCTTCGTGGCCCCATATAGGGTTTTCTTGGCAAAGATATTGGAGCGATTTGCCATTTCCTTCTCCAGCTCATTTTACAGATGAGGAAACTGAGGCAAATGGGTACATGACTTGCCCAGGGTCACACCACTAGTGTGAGGCCAAATATGAACTCAGAAAGATGAGTCTTTGTACTAACAATTTAGATTTGAAGATCTTTCCCACACATTAATAGGCCGTGTGAGCTGCTTATGTCACAGGAAGCCTAAGTCACATGTGGTGGGAGGAGCGTGCTGAGAGGAAAAGGAAACTGTGGAGCTGAGGGAAAGAGCTTACATGTGCTGTGCTGTGAGTGTATTTGTGGGAATGCCCCGGGGGTGGGGGGGGAAGGCTAATGGGATGGCAAGGCTCCATGCTGTGATACTATGTTTTAAGTTCCTTGCTGTTTTGATAAAATGGGCTTACTGGTTTTGGGAGCTGGTTGCTGCTTGGATCGGTTGGATTTATTGGTAATGGGATTTGGTCCTCTGGTGTCTGAATAAATGTTTTACTTCTTCTACTTTCTATATGGAAAGTCATATTTTGCCATACAGAACTAGGTAGGCACATTCACAATTATTATCAATTTTGTGTTTACTGCCTTGCTAATACAATCTTTGTGACTCCAGGCACTGTGCTCTTCTATGCCACCTGGCTGAATCCATCTTTTAAAACCAACTCAAACCCCACTTTCTTTCCATGAAGTCTCTGAATCCCTACAACCTTACCCAGAACAGTGCTAAACACAAAATAGATATTTCCTGAATGGATATTTGCAGAACTGAATGGAGAGGAGAAAGTGGGAGTTGACAAGGAAACAGGTGAAAAGTAAGGGAAACGAAGAAGCTGAAATATATTAAGAATGTGAGGACAATTGAAGGGTATAAAAGGGAAAGTAAAGAAGTGGAGCTATAAGAAAGAATTAATTGGGGGAATCTGTAAAATGAATGATGAGGGAGTAATGAGGCAAGCTGAAATGGCAGTAGGGTGGGTTATAGGTGAGGAGAGGGATAATGATTAGGAAGGGGAATGAGGGGGCTGAGTCTGACTAGACCACAGTAGGGTGAGGAGGTGGGGCATGAAGAGGATGAGGAAAAAGAGGACACATGCAAGGGGGAAGAGGAAAGTGAGGGGGCATGGAGGGAGAATGAGAGAGAAACAAGGAGGCTGTTAGGAGGGTTTGAGAGGCATAAGAGGGAAGTACCGGGGTAAGAAACAGGGAAAAGTGAGGCATAAAGGGGAGGCGAGGAGAGGCAGGGAGGGTCTGAGAAGGGCGTAAAGAGGATGAAGATTGTTTTGTGTTTGTCCTTCCTTCTGGAAGAGGACCAAGACATCAGGAAACGATGCCATGACTTGCAGTTGACTTTGATCTGAGTGAGGGAGGGCTGTGCAAGGTCACCAGCCTCACTTTCTCCTCCAGAGCCATCTGGGTCCAGGGGCCAGATAGTCACCAGGATGACTGGAGATGAAGATCGAGAGTTTCAGAGGAGGAGAAGGGAGGTGGATGGGTTTGAGGGAAGGGGAATAACAAGGTGTGAGGACGATTTGAAGGGGGAATAAAGGGATATGAAAGAGGGAGAATGGGAGGGGGCATGGGGAAGTGAGGAGTCAAGAAGCTAAAGTATTAAGACTAAGGATGGGGGCGGGGCAAAAAGGAAGAGGGGAGGATATAGGAGAAGCAAAAGGGTGGTACCGGAGCGCGGGGGATGGTGAGCAAGTGAGGGGCCTGAGCTGTGTCAGAGAGCTCCCGAAGGCTGGGGGAGGGGGAGGAGCCCGAGGGGCGTGTGAGGGGGAGGAGTCAGAGGGTTCCCCTGGGTCAGGCTGCCGGACCTCCTCACCTGCGAGGCGACGCCGAGGCGCTGGAAGCTGTAGTCGAGCAGCAGCTCCTGCAGCTCCAGGTTGACGGGCACGTTGCGGTCGAAGGGCGAGCGGAGCAGCCAGCGCAGCGGCTCCAGGCTGCCCAGGTCGTTGCCCACCTGCGCGCCCCCGCCGCGCGCGGCCCCGCGGCTGCGCGCACACACGGAGCGGAACAGCAGGCGCGGATCGGGCTCGGCCCCCGGGCACGCCCAGCCCACGCGTGCTTGGAACGAGCCGTTGTCTATCACTAGCGGCACCGGGTGCGGCACTCGCACGGCCGGAGGGGGCTCCAGCACCGGGTCCGGCACCGCGCGAACGTCCCGGAAAGCGTAGACGTTAGAGGTCGCCGCCATCTTGAAACGAGCCGGCGGCGTCCGGGGCCGTCGCTTTTTCCTTCCTCCGGCGCTACGGCCCCCTCCGCCCCGGCGCAGACGTTCCGGTCTCGGGGTGTTTGGAGCGCAACTGCGGCTGCGTGCTGCACGGCCCGCCATTGGAGTGAGATCGCCGCTCCGCTAGGGGGCGAGAGGCGCTCTAGCCACTGCTCCGTACAGCCTTTCCAATGTGACGCACCCGCCCCTTTCCTCTTCCGTCCAGTGACGCTGAAGTCCTGGCTCTTCCAGGAGCAAGAAGCTCCATCTTTCGGCTCCGGGCACTTTCTTTGACTGTCCCCAGTTCCTGGAACGCTGTCCCCAGTTACTGACCTCCCGGGCTTCTTTTAAATCCCAAATTCCGCCTTCTGTAGGGAACCCCCCCGCCCCCAACCTTCCTTAATTCCAGTGCCCGCCCTCCTTTAATTATTTCCTATTTCTCTTGTAGATGGCTTGCTTTACATATGTGTGCGTGTTTGCGCTTCTTTTCCCCGTTACACTGTAAGCTTCTCGAGGGCAGGGACGGCCTTTTGCCTCTATTGTATGCCCAGCAGTTAGCACCGTGCCTGGCACATAGTAGGTGCTTAGTTAATGTTTATTGGCTGGAATTGAATTTTTAGAAAATTGATAGATGCTCATAATCCTTATATACCAGAATGGACAGAACTTGAATGATTTGGCTTTTTTTTTTTTATGGATTTGGGAGAAATGAAAACTTCCATTTTAGGATTGAATTGAATGACTTTTTGCCTGCTTTCCTTAGCCCTAAACCCCATCATCATCATCTTCATCATCATCATCGCTAGCATTCATATTGTTATAGTCCATCAAGAATTACAAAGTTCTTTACACATCTTTATTTCATTTCATCCAGATGTGAAAGAGTCATCTAGTCTATCAACTAGACACTCATATATTTAAAATGCTCACTATGGTCAAAAGAAATGTTTCATGCTTAGTCTCAGATGCTTTAATTTTGAGTCAAACAACCAGATTCAAGTTCTGCTTGTAGCTAGTTCATTGCATTGGCCAAATCACTTTCCCTCTGGGCACCTCGGTTTTCCCTAAAATGGAAGGGAATGACTTTATCCAAGATCGGATAGCAAGTAATAGAATTCGAGACTCTTCATACGGTGGTGATGTCTGCTAAAAATACTGAGCACCGACACACTTCTGAATGGTGTTTGTTGATAGTTTCAAAAGGGTAGGGCAGGGAGGGGAACCAGTCCTTTAAGATTTCACACACAAACCTTACCAGGCCACCTAGCTTCCTACCCAAATCGGAAATCTCTAGATTAGAACATCTTTGAGAAATGATCATTCGGCTTTTTTGATTTCCTTTTTTTGAAGGAAGCTCAATCCATTAATGAGCAGTCCTACTTGTTAGAAACTTATTCTCTGATAGACATGATGGTGCAGCAGGGAAGAGCTTTTGAAAAGGGCCTTGGCAGGGCTTCCACAGCTATATAATCAGCCTTTATATCACTCAATCCACAAGCATTTATTAATTTCTATAAGAACTAGTCTCCCATCAATATTATAGTCTGGCTTTGTGCCAGCTTTGTGTTTGTCATCAAGAAATCATATTCATAACTCAAAAACTTAGAGCTGGAAGGGAACTGACAAGGCCATCTATTCAAGGAATGGCTTTATTTTGCTAATGGGGAAACTGAGGTTAAGGAACTTGCTGCCTTCCATTCAGTTGAGTGAACAGTATTATATTCCTCTACCAATATGTCAACTTTATCTCCATATATGTAGCTTGTAAATGTTTATTGAATTGCAGTGAATTGAATCCATACCATTTTGTTCCTTCCAAAGCTGCTTCTCTCTGATCTCTGTAAGTTTCTTTTGAGTGGGGATTTCATTTATTGTATTTGTATCGCCAGCGCCTAATAATGCCTGGTATATAACAGGAGCTTAATTAATTATAATTATATTATTATGGATTATTGAAAAGAGCTTACTCGGTTGATCTGTTTCTTTTGAATAAAACATACCTATGAATTGCATGTTGCAATCATGAGTCCCATCTCATTACCTCTCAGTGACAACTACCTCATATTGAATTTCTAATTTACTTTAGTTTTAACTGGAACTCTGTACTGTTTTGTACTGTTTTGGTATCTGAAGATACTGTTGAGACTTTTCTCTTCCTTATGAGTTATTCCATATCTCCCCCACTAGGTGGCTTTTTTGTATATCTCATGCATTTTCCTTTATATGATCTTTTTTCCAGTTTTATCTTTTTTTTTTTTTTTTTTTGCTCCTCATACCTGCACTTAAAGCCAATGTGCTCAGGTGAGTAAGACTGTAGAAAAATAATTTACATTCTATGTGAGGTGCGTGCTATTCCTTGTTATATATAATTATAATGTAAGCATTTATTAAATCTATTTTATAGAGAAGGAAATGCAAGAGGACAGAAACAGGCAAATTTTTAGTGACTTTTTCCCAAACAATATTGTGCTTCAGAACTTGGAAACTGATTTTGTGAAATATTAAGTCTCCTTTGTTAGAAGAGAAGGTGCCAATCAAATTTTCAAACACAGGGGCACAACTTTCAAACCTTGCTGAGGATGTACAAACCTCAATACTGAAATTATCTAGTCTCCCCTCTTATTTTACAATTGGTGGGGTTCTTTTCCAGGTTCTGCTCCTTCCAAATCTAATTCAATCAATCCCGCTTCTCCCCAACATACACACACACACACTCAGTTTCCCTATGAGCCAAAGATCAGGACATTCTAACAATGCAGAGTCCACCAAATAGTCTTCCTGGATGAGGCAACAGTTTCCAAACTCTCAGAAGGACCCGGTGTTAAATTGGCAGATTTGTCTCCAGCTTCATTTTCTCACCAGTCTCCCGGGTGGAAGGAAATCCTATAGTTGGGTAAGGGGCAAAGCGCTGTCAGCTCTCATCTATCTTCCTCCCTGGTAACTCTGGACCCTTCCTTTCCCTTAGCAGCAATCACAGGGCTCATGATCATGGCCACAGGAGATCTCACTAGCCCCTTGATGACTTTTCTTTGGAGCTGGGGGTGAGGGGAAGCTTCCATACTTAGGGTGCCATGCTGAAGATTCCAGGGAGCAAAGGTGAAGGTCAGTGGGCTATGAGCTGGTGACTACAAATCATTCCCTCCCCTTAGAACTCCTTCAGAGCAGAAAGATTTCAAAACCCTTCTCCCCAAATGCCTAAACATTACAGAAGCAACTCACAATTGTAAAGTGCTTTTTCCTCACAATACCCTAGTAAAGAAAGTAGTGCTAAAATCACTGACCCCATTTTGCAGCTGTGGAGAGGGACTCAGGCTAAAGTGATTAGGAGCATAGTGGATAACATGTTAGGATTATAAGCTGAATGGGAATCCTGCCTCAAATGCTAGCTGTGTAACTGGGGAAGCCACTTAATTTCTCTCAGCATCAGTTTCCTACCTAAAAAAAGGGGATAATCATAGCACTTACCTCAAAGAAGGTAGGTGTTGAAGTGGTGCCTAGCCTGGAGTGACTCATCTTCCTGAGTCCAAATCTGGCCTCAGCCACTAGCTGTGTGACCCTGGACAAATCACTTACCCCTGTCTGCCTCAGTTTCCTCATCTGTAAAATGAGCTGGAGAAGGAAATGGCAAACCACTAGTATCTTTGCCAAGAAAATCCCAAATGGGGTCACAAAGAGTCTGACAGGACACAACAACAACTAACGGAGATGTTCTAAGGATCAACTGAGAGAATATAATAACTCTTACTATTGTCCAAAGTCATATCAATACTATGACTAAGGAGCTGTGATTTGAACCCACCCAGCTCTCTTAATTTCTAGGGTGTCCCCCGTACCTGTAATGCATTCCCTCCTTTCCTCTCTCTGCCTAGTAGAATCCTTAGTTTTCTTACAAGCTTAGCTCAAGTGTCACCTCCACCATAAGACCTTTCCTTATCCCTCAATACTTTGTATTTATTTTGTACTTACTTATATGCATACATGTTATTTCCTGCCATAAAATGTAAGCTCCTTGAGGGTAGGGACTATTTCATCTTTTTTTGTATGCCCAACTCTTATAGGAATTAATAAATACTTGTGAATTGATTGACATAAAGGCTGATGCTCTAGCCCTACTAAGGCCCTTTTCAAAATTAAATTGTTAGACTCTTGGAGGTAAGAATGGCCACATCTATCTACAGGCTGTATCGTTCCCTGTCCTCCTCCAAACAATACATTACTGAGGCCTTTAATGTTGATTCTTACTGAATGATGACGAGACTTATCCAAATGAATAGATTCACATCCAATGGCCCTGGGGATTAATTACTGTAGGCAACAATCCAGACTTCTGGACACTTGCCAAAGGCCATATTAGCATATTATAATGTCAGAGATGGAAGGGACTTTAAAGACCAACTTATTTATTTGCAAAGGAGGATGCTGAGATCCAGAGAGGGGAAGGTGCTGACCCAAGGTCACACAGCAAGTCAGAGTCTAGATTAAAATTCAGGTTTCTAGACTCCTATCTTAACAATACATTGCACATATAAGGTGCCTAATAAATTTTTTTAAATGAGTAAGTGAATGAAGGAATGGATGTAAGGTGATGTGTCTGTCAATTGGACCTACTCTTTTAAGAAACTGATGCTAGATTCATCTGTGGGATAATTAAGTAAAATTTGATACTGAATTTTTCATTCTATTTTTTTTCATCTTTGTATCCCAGAAAATAGCATACAACCTTACATTTGTAGTAGGCACTTAATCAGTGTTTGTTGAATTCAACTCAACATCTAGAGGGGCAACTTTTTGACAGCTAAAAGAGAATCTCCTGTGTGAACTGGGTTCTGGCACCAACATTTAATGGCTTGCTGGATACTGAACCTCAGTGCCCCAGTCTCTCTGTGACCTCCAATCTCCAACTGTCTTTCAGACATGTTGAACTGAATGTCCAGTAGATGTCTTAACCTCAACATGTCCAAAACCAAACTCATTATCTTTCCAGCTAAACCCTTGCCTATGACTATGAAGGTCTTGCAATGTGGATGTCATCCTCAACTCCTTACTATCTCTTTACCTTCCACATCCAATTTGTTGCTAAAGTCTATAGATTTCATCTTTGCGATATCTCTCTCCAGGAGGCTGACTTCTCTCCTATGATTTGCCACCACCCTGGTGCAGTTCTTCAACACATCATGCCTGGACTATTGCAATAGCCTGCTGGTGGGTATGCCTGCCTCAAGTCTTCCCACTCCAATTCATTCTCTATTTAGCCACCAAAGTGATTTTCCTAAATCCAAGGTCCAACCATGTTACTCCTCCTCTTCCCCTCCCACCTCCTTCTATCACTCCAATGCTCAATAAACTACAGTGGCTCCCAATTGTCTTCTAGGATCAAATATAAAATCCTTTGTTTGGCATTACAAATCCTTCATAATCTAACCCCCTCCTATCTTTCCATTCTTTTTATACTTCATTCCTCACCACATACTCTTCCATCCAATGACACTGGCTTCCAGGCTGTTCCTCAAACAAAACACTCCATCTCTTGGCTCCTGGCATTTTCTTAGGCTGTCCACCATGCCTGGAATGTTCTCCCTCCTGACTCTGCCCACTCCCTTCCCTGGCTTCATTTAGGTCCCAACTAAAATCACATCTTCTACAGGAATTCTTTCCCAACCCCCTTAATTCTATTGCCTTCTCTCTGTTACTTATTTCTTATTTATCCTGTATATAACTTGTTTGTACACATTTGTTTTGTTTGTCTCCTTCATTAGATTGTGAGCTTCTTGAGGGCAGAGACTGTCTTTTGCCCCTTTTCGCATCCCTAGTGCTTAGCATAGTGCCTGGCACTTTGTGGTAGTTTCATATATGTTTATTGACTGTTTCTTACCTGTAAAACTGATGTACTTGCTATCTATCCCATAAAAGTGTTGTTATGATGGCATTTTGCTAAACTTTAAAGCATTACCAAAAAAATGGGAGCCACCGTTTGTTTGTTGTTTTTTTAATCTTCTATGTCCTTGGCCTGTTTCAACCCTTCTCTAATTCCTTCTGGATAAAGTGGTCATTTCACTGCTTCTGTCCACATAAAATCTCTGTGAACAATCCAGAAGCAGAAGATTATAACGGGTTCCATGGGTGTGGCAAACACCCCAAGGGTAAGAAGGGTATTTTGCTTATAGAACCTGGTCAGGGAAGCTGGACAAGTAGAACTGAAACTGGCAGGGCTGGAGAATCCTAAGCCTACATTGGGGTAGGAGCTGGGGAAAGGGTATAGGGGGAAGAGGGGCAGAGAGAGGACTGGGGAGGAAGAGGGGATAAAGGGAGAAGGTAAAGAGCATATTATTTTCTGATTCTTTTCATCAGTCAAAGACAGAAACCTGACTGCGTTTAACACTGGTGTAGTGGAAAGACCACTGTGCTTCTATTCAGAGGCCCAGAATGTAGATTTTGGCCCTGCAACTTGCTGCCTGAGTGAAAAAGTCCCTTCCCCTTCCTGGACCTGTTTTCTCATCAGTAAAACAGGATTGGCCCTTCCAGCTCTAAATCTGCAAGCTGCTAGCCTCCCCAGTTTCCTCCTCCATAAATGGAGCATGTTAGGCTCCCTTAAGGTCCCTCCCATCTCTGAATGGATTCCATTTTTTTTAACATGGTCAGATCTTTATTAAACATAACAACCATGTAGGGGAAAGGAAGATGAAAAGGGACATTATTGTTGCAAGTATGCATTATCCAGTGGCATGCTCACATGACATTCATGATTATCGTATGAATGTTTGATTATCATGTTTCAGGGCCTAGATATTAAGAAGGGAAAAAAGGTAAGACAGTTCTTATCCATAAGGCTTCTATTCTACCATCCCAAAGACGATGATCCCTCCAGCTACAATGGTCCAGTATTTAAATACTGTCCATCTTAATACAAATGACTTATATTTATGTGTGTCCCACAGTAATCCTAACCTTGACATTTTAAAACAGAACCCACCTTTCTCCTTAAATATACTTTTCTAATGAATTTCTCTTTTTCTATCAAAGGCATTGCTATCATTCTACTCACTTAGGTTCTCAAAGTCAGTTATCCTCAATTCTTCACTCTCCCTCACATCATATATTCAATCAGCTGCCAAGTTTTGTCAATCCTATATCCATAAAATTTCTTGTATCTGGCCCTTTTTCTATATTCCTATGGATGCCACTCTAGTTAAGACTTTTAGGACTTCTTATTCAGCAATTTCAATTGCCTGCTAAAAGTGGATCCCATTATTTTGAAAACAACTAGCCTCTATGGCTAGAGATTTGGGCAACATGGGTCGGCAAGAGGTAGGGGTTACATGACCTGGGGGGAGGCCCAAGTCAGAAGCCTTGGCCACAGTTGTCGGGCAGGGAGCAAGAAGAAGAAAGGAACCTTCCTAGTTTAGCCATTCTCAAAAAGGGGCCATTCTTGACTGGCAGCCCCAAGGTCAGCTTGGCTTCTGAAACATTCCTGCTCAGAATCAGGATCAAAGTCGGTGTGGATGGTACAATCTAGAAAGAAGATGAGATTCAAGCACCTCTCCTTCTATCTCCCAGCCTAACTTCATTCAGGACAAGGGAATCAGCTGGTTTCTTCTGCAGGCTTAGGATCTCTAGCAGATTGGGGAGTTCTGCTTTGGGAAGCAAAGTTTGTCTGCTGAAGGAAGTATTGCTTGGTGTAATGCAAAGATGTCTGGACTGGGAGGCAAGAGGCCTAGTTTCTAGTTTTGCCCCCTTGCTAAGTCATTGTGTCTCTGGAAAAGTTATTAAACTTTTCTGAACTGCCACTCCTTCAACAGCAGATTATACCAAATGTTCTCTAGGGTCCCTTCTAAAGCTAAGTATAGCACTCAAATATCTGGCAAACCTTAATTCCAAAGTGAACAAAAATAAAAACTTGGCCTCTAAACTGAGGTTCTTCTTCCCACCTGCCTGGGAAACCAAGAAACTGATTGGCTTCTATCCCATGGGAATAGGGGATAGGAGGGAGAGAGAAGAAGGGTGGGTAGTTCCCAAGTTCCAGGGAACTTCATACCTCTTTCCCCCTCTGACTTCCACCCATAGGAGCTCGGCTCTGGTGGTGAGAGGTAAGAGAACTCAAGGTCTTAGGCACACGCCAGAATTTGCAAAAAACTGTGGTCTAATCATAGAATACATTATGGGAGCTGGGTCAGAGAGTATCTTATGTCCTTGAAGAATGTCACAGGGCGAACCTGGGAAGAAGGTACCCTTCTGCTTGCAGCTAAGGCAGTGTTTTAGGGCTGGGTTGGGAAAGAAACAAAGGCCTGGCTTCTTCAGGATTGTGGTCTTCAGTCTGAGGTTTTCCTCCCCAGAGTAGGAAACACAGGAGTACAAGGTGAAAGGCAGACATATTTTAACCTGGTTGTTGTTCCCTACCTCAGAAACTGTCCTATGCAAAGGCCTAATTGGGTAAAGAGAGAAAACAGAGCAAAAAAGAAAAAAAAAAAGGTGTTCCAGAGATTCTCTGGTCCTGTCCAGTCCTTCCTCCAGTCCATGACTGGCTGGTCCTGAACCCTTTAGGAAGAGGTATCTAGGGAAGGAGCTACCACAGATTCCCTCATTCCTAAGAAGGACAGGCGCACAACATAAGGTTGGAGGAAGAGGTGAGAGAAGGCTTTTCTTGAGGTTCTGTCGTCCTTGTCCTCATTCCTTTCTACCCCAGAACTGGGCCCTCTCTGAGTCATCTTTGCTCTCTCCTGTGACTGACCTCTCAGGACTGGAGTCCTTCCAGGCAGCCCAGTGCAACTCAGGTCTGACTTCCCCTCTCCCAGTTCCCAAATTCTGGGGCTCTTTCCCAATCTTAAACCAGGAGCTGGTGGGTTTCCATGTATCCGGACTTCGCAGGAACCAAAGAGGAATGGCATTCTGGTAGTCTTTGGGTGTTAGGTTTCTCCTCCCCGCTCCCCACCTTGGCTGGTATCTGCCCACCCCCATCCTTATTACTGCATTGCGGAAAGTCTGGGACTCTCAGAGGAGGCCCCACCCCAGACTGTGCTGAAATTTGGGCATCCCAAAGCCGAATCAGACAGCGCGATACGCGAGTGCGTGGGAGGGGAATGGGGGTGGGAGTCTACCAGCACAGACCAAAAAAAAAAAAAAAAAAAGCAAGGACATTGTCTCCTGCAGTTGGTTACCCTAACCAAGGTTTCTTTCACCAGAACTCAAGGAGAGAGCTTCAAGAGGAAAGGCCACAAGTCTTTATACCTCAACCCATCTTTCATTGGCCCCCCTCCTCCAGGAGGAATCCCCGCCCCCTCCGCCCACTGACCTTGAAAGAAAACTGGAGCGTGCACAAGATGCCGCCCAGCTCTGCTGACAGACAGTGTGTTTTCGAGAAGACAGCCAGTTATTTGTGCCAGAATCGATCGTCTTTATTGTTCCTTAAGATTGCTAGATCTAAACCTCAAACCCAGGTTTGACTCAAAACAGAGTCACGTCTCTGTCCTTCAAAGGCACTTTGTGGAGACGAGAGAAGAGACAGACAGAGACAGAGAGAGAGAGAAACAGGGTGCCAGCTAAGACATTCTGGGTTAGCTAAGAGCTCTATGAATTGTACCCCACCCCCCACCCTGTGTTCACAACAGAGAATCGGAGAGAAAGAACGAGAGCCTGACACCGAAAGACCTAGAACCAGGGAACGTTAGAGACAGGCAGCGAGAATGGGAAAGAGAAATCAAGAGAACGAGAGAGGCGATGAGAGCCAGAGAGATAGAGTGACAGAAGGGGAATAAGGACGGCAAAGAAATAGACTTAAGAAACAAGATAAGAGAAAATAAGAAACGAGAAAGACAGAGGAGAAAAAGAACAATTGCCCACCGAATAAAATTAAAATTCCTTATCCTGGCATATAGATCTTCCACATCGGGGTTCAACTTACCTGCCCAGTTCCGTTTCCTTCGCACTCTTCCCCTTCAAGTATTGTACAACAACATTTTGTCCAACCAATCTGGACTGCTCTGTCTCCTATTCTTGATCTGTTCTCTCTCCTTTTTCCTCCTCTTTCTTTCTCTTCATTTCCTAACGCTTATCCCTGCTTCCTGGAGTAGATCTCCTCTCCCTTTCTGTTGAAGTTTCTCTTCTTGAGGTTCAGGTGCCATTACTTCCTAGAAGCCTTCCAGGACTTCACTCTATCCCCAGATTAAAGAGACCCCTCCATCTTCAAAATGCTTGTATTACTCGTCCCCGATCTTTTCTTTCCCCTTATCCTACTCTCCTTGGTATCCAGTTATCCACTGGATACCAGTCTCTGCTTTCCAGTCTCTATTAGATTGGAAGCTCCTTGAAAGCAGAGCCTGAGTACTGTGTCTAACTGAACCCAGAGCGGGGTGTGAATAGTAATACTGCTTAAGTTAAACTGAACGACAGAAAGAGATAGGAACAGAAGCAGAGAAATACTGGGAGGGGAGAGTGGAGATTCACTCATTTCTTTAGAATCTTCTGTGAGTACAAAAGACCAAGAAATCGTTTCAAACCAACCTCTTAGATGAGGCACTAAAGCAGCGAATCAGTTGGGGCGAAGCGGCAGTCCAGCTACGGGGGGAGATTCACCAAAGCAATTCAGAAAACACCTCCCCAGGGGCGTACTTTCTTCCCTTTCCCACAGAGCTATAGCGAGTTCTCCGAGCCGCCCTAGCGCCCACCCTTCACTTGGTTTCTCATTTCCCCCCATCGCCCTAAGTCTTAAAAATCCAAAAAGGTCTACTCTAGACAGTCCGTGAGCACAGAGGACGATGACACGGAGACTCCCTCTATGGTTTTGAGAAGGCGGAGCTTGGGGCTGTTGAGCTGAGAAGGGGCGAGAAGGGGGACAATTAAAGAATAGGGTTTCAGAATCTGTCTACACAGGTAAAGAAAAGTGGATTGATTATCTAGATAAACCTGGCAAACTGCTCCCTGCAACTGAAGAAAAAAAGGGATTTCTAATCAGAAGAATGCAGGTTGGTTTTCTATACAGATCAAATCCTCTGCTCTTCCTTTTGACCAAACAGAGTGAGGGCGGGATTAGAAAAATTCACTACTGCCATTCTGAGCCAGACCTCAGGATTTTTTAGCTACCCATCTAAGGTTCCAGGAGAGGAGTTTCAGCGTATGCATCTATAATAAGAGTAAGTGGCAGACACAGTCATAGATCATATTTAAAACTAGAAGAGAACGGACAGGTCAACTAGTCCAAACCTCTCAATTTAGAGATAAAGAGAGATTCGGAGAAATTACATGAATTGGGCATGATCATTCAACTTGTAAAAGCGAGAGCCGTTATTCATCCCCTCCCCCCCCCCCCAGCTTTTCTCTGATTTCCAGACACAGAGTTCTTTCAACTACACCACATAGCCCCAGGAATGGGTGAGTAGAGTTAGGGAAAAAACGGGTGACAGTAAGTTATCTAGCCTGCAATTTCAAATCCTGGAGGATTTCTGCAAAGGCTACATGAGCCCTCAATCATTCAGTCAGTCAACAAACATTTAAGTGTGCAGAGTAGTATCCCCAGGTGCTGAGGTGGACAAAAAATTTAGGTAAGACAATCCCTTTCCTCATGGACCTCCTCGTCTAGAAGACAATTTTCTTTCTGCCCACCTCTATCTCCATTTCTTCCTATTGACCAGCTAGACATCTCCCTATTGATCTTTTAGTCGTAACCTAAATGGTTCATCTGTTGATTTTAAACATAGTGCCCAGCACTAAGTAGGTGTTTAATAAATATTTCCTGAATGAAAGAAGAATGAACTAATTTTTAGTTGAAGCGAAATCACCTTACTTTTCTCTAGCTGCCTAGATCAGGCTACCTTATGTGATAGTGATGAAAAAATCAGGCACTGGGCTCAAAAACAAAACAAAAAGAAAAATCTCAAGCCACAGGGTCATTGTTTCCTCTTTATTTGTGTATATAACTATGAACCACATCTTATGTTAAAGATAGATTTTTTTTCTGATATACATTTTCATCTCATTTACCACAATTACACCACACACACATTTGAACAGCTCCACAATCTGATAGGTTGCACAGAATGGGGTGAATTTTGTTTCCTGAAATCCAACAAGTTGCAGTTTATGTTCACCCCCCCCTCCCCAAAGAAAAGAATGAAACGTAAAAGAAACAAATTTCAGTTTGTGTTTTCAGCTGAAAGCAAAATGTCCCCGGAAATGGGAAGCTTGCTGGAGATGGGGAAAAGTGGAAGATTCTGGGCATATTTGTTGATTGGGAATTCCCTTCCATCCCGCATCCCCAGTCAAAGCTCAGAGTCCC
The DNA here is from genome assembly GCF_011100635.1 of Trichosurus vulpecula. Lineage (NCBI taxonomy): Eukaryota > Metazoa > Chordata > Mammalia > Diprotodontia > Phalangeridae > Trichosurus > Trichosurus vulpecula. The sequence goes on from NC_050575.1 coordinate 109,558,034, forward strand.
TGGCCAATTTCTCCCTCCCTGGGTGCCCCTACAATGATGTGCTGCGTGTCCTAGAACAGTCTACAATGTGCAAAATGCGCTTGGGATGGACCCACCCACACTGCTCTGGGATCGGGGCCGGGGTAGGGGGAGGAAGGGACTCACAGACGGGCTAGCCTGGGCCTTGTCCATTGCATAGAGTTCCCGTGATCCAGTGCTGGAGCTAATCCCAGGAAAGAGGTTTTAGTGGAAAGAAATTCCCTCAAACATTGACAAGCGTTTCCCTGCACTCTGATGCCTCGCCCCAACCTGACCCCCAGCTTTATTTTTAAATAAATAGATGAACCCAAATTAAAATAATATAAAGGCTTTGATTTGGGATTATTCTATTTCCCTCCAGAATACTAAAAACAAGAAAATAGATGTTTAAATTTAAAGCTTAGATCGAAAAACTAAACCAAAAGTCAAGGGCTATGGAAGGGGAGAGGGGGAGAGGGAGGAGTGAATGGGATAAGAGCTTGACCAATAGCGACAAGCCCAAAAGCCTAGACGTGTCGAGGTAGACCCTGCCCTACCCCAAAGGGACCGGACTGAATCGGGAGGGTCACAGAGATGCAAACACCTGAACTGGGCGAAGCTTGGAGAGGGTGGGATGGGGCTGATTCGATAAGGGTGTGGGGTCTGGACTGGGTGCGGCCATCTTTGAACCACTCACCCTAGCCACCCAATCCCAAGTCTGGAAGGGCTTGGATAGGAAGGGATGCAGAGATGGAACCTGGGGGACCAGGCAGAATGGGATTGGATTGGGCTGGATAGAATGGAACTAGGCAGAGAGCAGCGAAGGAACCCGTGGGACCAGAGCGAGAAGGTTGGGAGCAGTGCAGGTGTTCATGGGAGAGGGGGAGTTGCCAAGAGAACTCCCGCCAGCCCACCAGCCTTTCCGCCGCTGCCCCAGGGTTTAGTCTTCTGAATTGGTTCGGTAAGCCTCGATGAGCCCCTCCAGGGAGTGCACAAACCCGGACACGCTGCAGATGCCGCCAATGAGGAAAATGGCCGCGTCGAAGAAGACGTGGTGCCAGAGTAACTTCCGCCAGAGCAGCTTGAGATGGAAGAGGCTGGGCAGCAGGAAGCAGAGGCCGGCACCGGTCAAGCTCCCAGTGAGGCCCATGAGCAGCGCAAAATGCGGCACGTAAATGGCCATGAGCAGCGTGAACACCACCAGCGCGCAGCGCAGTGTCAGCCCCCAGGGCTTCAGCCGTCCGTCGCCCCCATAGCAGTTGGGAAGGAAGGTGCGGCTACCTTCCTGGAAGAGGGACTTCTCCAGCACTTCCACAGCAGCAAAGAATGGCAGCGGGTAGGATAGCAGCGCCTTGGCCACCAGGAAGATGTTGACCACAGCACGAATGGTGGATGGCAGGTTGTCGGTGATGACCTCTTTAGTCTCGTCGGCCCAGGTCAGATAGGCCACAAGAGCAAAGAGGCCCTTGAGCACGCAGGCCGCGATGTGTGTCCAGTTCATCATGCAGTGGAACTCCTTCGGCTTCTGCATATTGCCTTCCAAAGATGGGAGGAAGATCTGTGAGGTGTAGCTAAAGACGATGATGCCTATAGAGATGGGGAACTTCTTCACGTCTATGTAAAACTTGACCTTCTCCCAAGCCCAGTCCCGGGCCCTAGACAGGCAGTAGGCAATGACTAGGATGTTGATAACGAAGTGGGCCAAGGTGCAGAGCAAGCTGAATTTGGAGACGGCTTTTAGATTTTTCAAAAAGGCGCAGGGCAGTAACGCCGCAGTGGCGATGATAGACCAGGACTTCTGAGAGACTGGCAAGCTGGGAAAGCTGTTGTACATCAGATTGCCACTGACCACTACATAGAGGATGCACGTCATGACCAACTCGATAATCTGAGCCACATTGACTATCCTCCCTCCCAGTTTGGGGAACCTGGGAGAGCAGCAGGCGTTAGCAATGTCCACGTAGGAGTCCCTCACCCGGACTATCTCCCCGTCTTCATTTTCCTCGTAGAGGCACGCGATGAGGATTTTGCCAGTGTAGCAGCAAACCACAGCGGCGAAAATAATTAAAAACAGTCCTAAATATCCTCCGTGCAGAATCGCATAGGGTAGGCCGAGGACAAACATTCCCTACAAGAGACAAAACGGAAACGAAATGGCTCCGTGGGCCTGAGCTCAGCTTTGGCTCGTGAGGGGAGGGGAGGGGAGAGGGAGATGGGGAAGGAGAAGAAGGGTGTGTGTGTGTGTGTGTGTGTGTGTGTGTCTAGCACAGTAGAACTACATCAGAGCCTTAACGCCCTAGCTCGCTTCTGCCCAGAGGAGTTCTAGCCTCGGGGCTTCGGAAATAGCGGGATTTGGAAAAGAAAAAAAACGAAATCGAGGGTAACTAAGGTTATTGAGTTTTGCCCTTCTCACAGTGCGTCCCCTACTCCTCCCTCGCTCCAACAACTAGCCTTGTCCTCAACCCCAAATTCAAAGCCTTTTTTCTTCCCACTAGGGAAGGAAGCGCTAAAGTGAGCCTCAGCAGAAACCGCCTCCGGCTTGGGGCTGCGCGACCTCTTGGCGCGAAGTGGGCAGCCAAGCCTGTCAGAAAGGTTTGGTGAAGACTGATTCTCTACATGACCGCCAACCTCAGCGAACCGGGGGAAAAGCGGACTGGCTAATCTATAGCGAGGCCTCTCCGTAGGGGGAGGTCCTCTGTACAGGGAAGTGCGCCAACAGCGCTCAGTTGCAGGGACCGAGACCGACTCGCTCCTCTTGGGTCCAGTGGCCCTGGCTTTGCCAGGACGCAAGTTCCACTTTCAACTGGTAACTGAAAAAGCCTTCACGAAGACATTCATTAAAAGGCCGGACAGCACCTCCCTCCTATCTTCCACTCTGGGAGAATTAGTCCCTGTTACCATACCAGGGAGAAGGGCAGGACGGAGAATACCAGAACAGAACCAAGTAGGGTAAGGGAGGCCTCGGTCTCTTGGGGCAGGCTGTTGGAAAGCTCCCTGCCCCGCCCCTTCTCTGAGCCCCCGCCTCTCTTCACTAGGCCCCCAGCCCGCCCCTAAAGGCCCAGGACTCCGAATTCGCATCCTAGACCCTTAGAGGGGACTTGCCCTTCTCTAGCTCTGTGTTGATATTTAATCTCTTTGCCGTTCTCCTCTGCTTAGTTTTCCGTCGGAACCGGGATTTACACTGAAAGAAAAGAGGAATCGAGGCTGGTATGAGATTGCGTGTGTGCGGAATCTGTCTGTCCTTGGTCAGATTTGTCTCTCCTAGAAATCTGTCTGTCACACACACACACACACACACACACACACACACACACACACACACCCCTATGTCGGTCGTGGGATATCTGTCCCACAGGGTTTCTGTCTGTAGGCCAGGATCCCTGTCTGACAATGCGTGTTAAGGTCCGTTTGTGATTTTGTTTGGCTCTTTTGTGCTGCCCGGGTCTCTATTGCTCTTTGAGCTCTGCGTGGGGGAAGCGGAGGCAACCAGCGGGTGGGGAGTAGGTTGCGGACAGGGGAGATTGAAAAGAGCTCCTAGGTCAGATATTTCTCTTGCAGTTTTGACCTGAAAGTGGATCCATTCCAGAACCCCTTGTTTTCTACCTCTCCTTTCTGTCTCTCTCAGCTTTCTTCCATATCTTTTTCTTTCCTTTCGCCTCTCTGTCCGTCTCTCCCTCCTAGGTTCCATCTCTGAGTCTTGCTCATTCTGTCTCTATATCTGCCTGTCCAGCGTCCTACGTCTCTCTTTGTCTCTGCCTCTTTCTGGATTTCTCTAGATCTGTCTCTGTCTTTCTTTTCATGTATGTCTCTGTCTCTGTGCCTTTTACCTCTGAAATATCTGCGTCTTTCTCTCTCAGACTCTGTGGACCTCCGTCTGTCATTTTGTCTCTATACTTGTCCGTGTATGTGTCACAGCCTCTGTGAGGCTCTGCCTCATTTTGTTTGCCCCCTCCCCGTTCCCTTATGTCAAAACTTCTGTATATATTTAACTCCCTTTCTCACGGTCTCTGTTTCTATATCTATCTCCTGTCTCTGTCTCTGCTTCCTCCTCTGCTCTGGTTTCTCTCTGTGTATGTATGTCCCTCCGCCCAGGTAGTAAGTGCTTGGCTTCCTCAGCCACCGCCGCAGTGTCCCTGGAGGGGAGGAGGGTGGCGCTTACCTGGATGGCGTTGGTCACATTCCACCCTGCTTCCCAGGCAGTGATCTTGGGCTTGTCCTGGCCACCCCCGAATTCAGAGCACATGCCCTGCTCTTTGGAACCCGAGGGTGGCAGGGGCCCGGAGCCGTCCCTCTGGTAGTGGAAGTCACCTTCGACGGGCGGCTCAGCGCCCTCTTCACTGGGCTCGGATTTGAGGATGTCCATCTGCAGTCCCTGCCGATGCTCCAGGTCCAGATCGTCGCAATGGGCGAAGCCCACAGCCTCCTCGTCAGTGGCCGCCTGGAAGCCCATCCTGGCGAACATGCCACTCACCTTGGCCTGGGACTTGTTGGACACAGAGGTGGCCACATTGGACAGTTTGCTGCGAATCAAGGTGGCCATGGCTGAAACTTGGGCCCGACCCACTCCACGGACAGCTAAGGAGGCTGGAGGTCACCCGGGCAGCCTCCGGGCGCAGGCTGTGTAAGGGCTTTAGCGATGGCTGGTGAAACCGCTATCTCCACTTTCCCCCCACGTTCTTCCTTCTCCACCCGCTGGCACCCTGGATCATGACCTCTCTCTGCGCTTGGAGATCAGGAGGTGGTGGGTCTGGGGGCCAGGCCTGGGCGGGCGGACTGGTAGAGACTGGAGGGAGGCGGCGCCGTCAGCAGCGGCGGTGCTAGTGCACTGCAGAGAAGCCGAAGGGGCGCGGGAGGGGATGGGGGAGCACGAACAGCAGCGTCAGATCTCCAACGCCAGCCTGGCGCGGCGCACTCCGGGTCCGCGGCCCAATGCGATCATCTGTCAAACGGGAGGGGAAAAAAAATCCAACGGAGGCGGGAGCGGGGAGAGGGGAGTAGGAGGGAGAAGGAGAGAAGAAGGAGGGGGAGGGAGAAGGAGAGAAGAAGGAGAAAAAGGAAAGGGAGTGAAAAGAGAGAAGAGGAGAGAAAAGGAGACAAGAGGAGAAGAGTCGGAAGAAGGAGGGAGGGAGATAGGGTAATGTGGAATAGAAGATAGGAGGAAAGAAGAAAAGGAGATGGGAGAAAAGGAGGAGACGAAAGGTGGGGAAGAAGAGAGGAGGAGACTAGAGGAGAGAAGGAGGGGGGTGGAGCGGAGGGAAGAGAAAGTGCTGCATTTCTGGGGGAGGTTCTTCAGTGCCTTAGCCGAGCCCTTAGCCCTTCCTACCATCGACAGACCCCAGAATGGTGACGGGTTTGAGTATTTTGGTTCATCACAAGTCTCTAATGCTCTGATTTCTGATTAGCCCCTGAACCAAGTCGGGAAGCTTTGGAGCTTCGGAGTGGCTTCAAAGAAGTACGAAAGAAATCGAGCCTGAAAGATCCAAGAGGAAAAGAAACGTCCAGCACTCTTCAATGTTCTCTCTTCTGTTTCTCTGTTTCCCTCTGTCTTAATCACAAACATACACAGAGAGATACACACTTGGGTGCACACACGGGAAAGTGCACAGTTCCTTGCCTCAATCTCTGTCAGAAGTCTGGGTTATTTATTTCATTGAGGGAAAGGGGGCCTGGGATGTCTCTAGGACTGAAGGATCAGGATGTATGTGGGTGGGGTTTCTGTCAGAGGTCTCTGTCAAGTGAGAATAATGGTCCAGGTCTCAGGCCTAGAAGCCTCTCTCACCTTTGGACTGAGGGTTTAAAGAGAGATCTATTTTTGGAAGCAGCAGTGAAGACTGGAGGTTGGGGATACCCCCCTCCCCAATACCCAACTCGGACACGCTCCCAGCCCGGAGGTAGCACAGACGCAGGATCCCAAATCCCCTTCCTGCTCCGAATGTGCCTACTTCGTATCTCCCCTATTTGCTTGTTTATCTGTGCGTCTCCACTTGAATCCGTGTGTGTCTGTCTGGGCTAGTCTGTGTCAGTGCAATCAGCAAGGAGTCCCGGGATGAGGGACTCAGGGGAACAGACCAAGAGAGGAGTCAAGGAGAACTCTAGAGGGAGGAGTCCCAGCAGAAGCCTCTAGAGGCTGACAGAGCAGACTGGAGGGATTCCGCATAAAAGTACTCTAGGGAAGACCGCCCAGCTCGAGGTGTGCCCAGTCTCGGAAACTGTTCTTACAGCCGCAAAGAGCAGTTAGGGAAGCAGGTATTCAGACAACAACACGACAATTCAGACGTAAACCATTTTCTCCAAAACATCTGGATCTTTCAGGCAAAATGTTTTCTGATCTCTTGCCGAGGGGAAGAGGGAGGCATGTTACGGTGTCCAAGATGAACACATTAAGTCAACTCTCTGCTTTCACTTACATGTATAGATAGGCCCCCTACAACCAGAAACTGAGGGGACAGGATTATTTAGAACCAATTGAATTAGAATTCAGTAAAGCAAAGGCTATATTGGACCTGTCTGACCTACTGCAAGGATCATAACCTCTCTATGTCACAGTAGGCCTGAGTTGAGCGTCTGAGCCCAGAGTTTGGCAAAAGAGGCAGACTAGGGGCTAGGAGAGGGAAGTTGAGGGCATATGTGTCTTCGAGAGATTATGCACGTGTTCCCGTGAGGCTGTACATGTCTGTATCACTGTGTGTGCCCTATCTGTGAGTGCCTGTGTTCCAGTGTCTGATGTGGAAGTATATTTGTAGGCATTTATGAGTCTCTGTATGTATGCATGTGTTTGTGACAGTGTGTGCAAGTAGATTCTGGGAGAGTGCATTTATCTGAGTATGTGTGCTAGCTTCTCTGCATGAATGTATTGTGTTCATGGCGGGTCGTGGTGGTGTACAGGAGCCAGTTTACCTCCCCAAATCCCAATGACCCAAAAGCCTTATCCCTAAACAGAACAAAACCCAACCATCCCAGCCAGCCTTTGTCCCTACCCTGCCAAAACCGAGATTATTCACTGGGGGGTGTGGTGTGATACTGTGTTGCTCCCTAGGGACCAGTTTCTCTTTGGGAATTCCTCCCACACTCTTTACCAGATCTTCGTGGAAAGGGGCCCAGCCAGAGTGGAAAGAGGCTAGAGGGCTCTCCTTTTCCCCCAGGCGCAAAAAGAATTAGCTGTAGTCAGTGGGCAAAGAGGTCACGGACACAACTAGAACACCTGGAGCACTCTCAGCTCAGGACAGAGAGCCTTAAGGAAGACAGCCTCTCCTCCATTCAAGACTCACTCACATAATGACCCAGGTTCACAGTCCCTACGCACACAAACCACTGAGAGAGACCATACACAGAAAGATTCATAGAAATCCACTGTAGACACACGCTGAAATCCCTCCACATAGACACCTCCCTATCCCATTCATCCCTCTCATAGAGACCCCTGTCTCATCACTTCCAGTCCTCCAATAGAAACCCTGGCACAGACTTCCAAAAGAAATCCTTAGAGACAATTCACAAATATCCTCCTATACAGCGACCCACCCTGCAAGAAACCCAAAAGATACCTGATGTCTCTTAACTTTCTTAATAATGTTCTCTCAGAATACTAGGTTGGCTTGGATCCCTTTCTTATGGGAGCTTTCCCCCTTTAACATATTCCTGGATGGTGTTTATCTCCAACAAATGATTTGCATGTGTTTGTGGATTCATTAGTGTATGGATTTAACTGAATTCCACATGCTCCTACCTCTCCTCTTATGCTTCCTCTAATGGTTTCCTTCTTCCTGCACCTGTCTCTCTCTCTCACCTCACCCATCTGGACTCTGAAGCTGAACAAGAGAAGGGGAGAACAGAAGTGGAAGATATGTGTATATGGGGAGGGAGGATCCTTCATTCATTCATTCAACAAACATTTATTAAGCAAATTAAGTATGTGCACCTCCTCATGCTTGGCACTGCAGGAAATAGAGATGATTAAGCAATTGTCCGTGTTCTCCAGGATCTTACAATTGTGTCAAAAGACATTTGGAATCCAATTCTCTCCGTGTAGGTGTGCACGCACGTGTCAATATGAAAGTGAGAATGTCAGCACAAATGAGTGCCGCTGCTCAGAGTGAGAGTGAGTAGGTCACTGCGTGTGAGTTGTACGTGTGAAGGTGTTTTTGTGAGTGAGAATGTTAATGAAAACAATAGAAAAAAGAGAATGGGAGGAGAGAACAAAGGAAAAAAGAAAATGGAACGTGGGACGAATAAAAAAGGGAAGAGTGAGAAGAGGTGAGACTTTCGCAAGTCTATCCCTTGCCCAAATGCTACGATCCCCCAAGTAGCTGTGCAAGGCTGTCTAGACACAGAACGGGAAGCGGTGGACTCCACGCCCAGGGTACCTATCAAGCTCTACTCTCTAGGTCAGGATGGGGTCTCCCAGCAGAAACTGAATGACCGCTTGTCCAGGATGTTGGCTATGGGAAGCTATGGATTGGATATTGTGGTGGGGTCCCTCATGGCTCTGAGATTTTAAGATTTCAGGGTCCACCCTGAGTCCACACAAGGCTTACTGAGCAAGGGGGTCAAGGTCTACGGGATAGAGAAGCATGGGTAAGACCGTGTGGACCTCTGGCTTATTACCGCAGAGACTCAGGGGCAGAGGCGAGTCAACGAGGCCGCGGAGCAGGAGCTGGGGGCTAGGGGAGTGGCGCGGCAAGGAGAACAACAGTGTTATGCGAGAGACACCTGCTCTTTGTCCAGATTAAATATTCACCTTTCCTGCTTTTGCACTATGACCAGAGTCTGTTAGCAATCCTGCACCAACTACACAAACTAACCATTTCTCCCCTCCTTTAAACCTCGCCTCCTCCCGGGCATTTAGTCCCCAGCATAAGGACAAATCTGGCCCCGAAGGTCACCTTCTGTTGACAAATGGCACACGGAGGGTTAATTGTTAATAGAGGGGAGCAACCTATTTAAATGGAATGAATAGGGTTAAAGAGGCTGAGCTTATCTCCGGCTCACAGAGCCCTCTCAGGCTGGCTGAGCTCCGGAATTAACAGCCTGGAAAAAGCGAACATCAGGACCATCATCGAGGGGCAGAGAGAGCATGATGACGGGGCGTCCTGGCAAAGCCCCCAGGGAATCTCCTGGAGACTCCATCTTCTGAGCAGCGGAGGACGACAGCTCCCCTCAGGCAGGTGGGGCGATGGGGGAGGAGAGAGCCTTCCATCTGGGGAATGTAAAGAGTCCTCTGGGATGGTGGGGAGTTGAGAAGGGGGTTGGGAGGGTTGGGGGCGGTGACAGACTTCCCTGCCTGCGGGGATTTGTGCCAGCTCAGAACCAAGCGGAGAAAGGCTGTTTCTGTTTGAACCCTAAGATGTTTCGGGCTTCTCAACCAGCAAAGAAGATCAGCAGGCGAGATGATTGCACAGAAGAGAGTGGTTAAGAGGGCAAATATTATTGTCATTAATAAGAATTCACATTCCTTTGGTGCTTGTAAGGTTGACAAAGCACTTCCCTCTCATGAACCCTGTGAGGTAGGTGGTTCAACTTTAGGGCTCAGTTGTAGAGCCACCTCTTACATGCCCGCTAAGGGAAGTGCCTCCCCATCTTCTAGTAGTTACTTAATGAGTATCAAGTTTACCTTATCCACGAATGTGTTGTAGCCCTGTCCTCCCAGGATAATGGGAGCTCCTTGAAGGCAGGCACTGTTTCACTTCTCTGTTTATATTGCTATCATCTAGCACAATGCCTGGCGTATGGCATGAAATTAATCAATACTCGTTGATCAGTGGAGATTCTGGAGATGTAAGCATTATTTTCTTTCCATTTTATAGAGGTGGAAACCAAGGCTCATGGAGGGTAACTCGCTTGCCCGCAAATACACAGGTAGGAAGTGTCGGAGTTAGGATTTGAACCCAGGTCTCCTAACTCTAATTTCATTGCTCTTTTCGCTACAATTGGGGGCACACAGAAAGGTTAGTTTCTTAGGAATGTAGAGGTATCTTTTGCCTCAGGCAAATCACTTGGTTTATCTACATAATTCATTCTCAGTCATTGAAAGTGCTCATTCAGTATTTTGGAGACACTCTACTCCTCCGTGGCCAGGGGATGGTGGAGTAGATTCTTGAACTGGGAGAAAGGTTGGACCAGATGTGACCTCGGAGGTCCCTGCCAGCTATGAGATTTGGAGATACATTTGAGCCATACTGGTACTACGGAGACCTCTTTGCAAACCCTAAGGGGCTCTAGAAATAGAAATGATTATGCACTTGTTCTGGGAGATTCTTTCGGCTGTTAAAGGAAAAGCAGGAGGCTGGAGGGTTAACAGAAAACTGACTATCCTTCTCCAATTCAAGCAATTCTCTACCTCAGTTTTGAGGCTGTCGCCTTAGCAAAAAAAAAAAAAAGGTCACAGGAGGAATCCCTTAAAAAGATGATTTCCAGACAGAATGACTCCCAGTCTCCCTATTGCAAAACTAAGAGATTTAGAATTATAGCATATCTACACGGAAGGGACTCCACTTTGCAGAAGGGCTCAGAGAGAAAGGACATTCCAGAATGTATAAAGGCCCTTGAAAGTCATTTGGTCTGTCTCATTTTAAAGATATGGAAATTGAGGTCCATAGAGATGAAACGATTTGCCCAAAGTTATATACACAATGGGGAGCAAAGCTGGGACAGGTACCAGGAATTTGATTTCCAATCCAGTGCCCTTTCCCATTACCAGGGATCCTGGGGGTCCATGCATAGATTTCAGGAGGATTGGTGAACTTGAATGGGAAAAACATGACACCTTCATTTTTACCAGCCTCTAACTGAAATTTAGCATATCTTTCAACTACTTAAAAACATTCTTCTGAGAAGGGGTCCATAGGCTTCACTTGACTGCCAGAGGGATCCATGACATAACAAAAGGGTAGGAACTCCTGAACTAGATCATGCTGGCTGGTATTAGAAGATGACACAGAGCAAGGAGTAACTTGAAGGCAACCAACCACAGTCTTCCCAATATCACATATTTTCCACTTGGACTTTGGACAAATCCTTTGTTCAATTCCCTGATAAATATGCGACGTCATTTCTGCCTCTGTCAGACTTCATCCCAGTTCTTGTCATGTCTACATAGCACCAATAATTCAGTTTCTTCTCTAACCAATATTATCAAGCACATTTTTCTTTCAGACCAAAGGGTCTCTGACAGTTGCTTTGATTTCACAATGTTCTCTCACTTTACTGGTCCATAGTCATGCTAAGGCACAGGGTAAATTCCACATTTGTGGATCCTTTCTAGAAGCAGGATGGCATAATGGATGGAATGCTGAACAATAGATTCAGGATTTCCTGAGTTCCAATGCTGCCTCAGAGCTGTGTGGCTCTGGACAAGTCACTTAGCCTCTCTGAACTTCAATTTACCCCTCTATAAAATGGGGATAGCAATAACACCTACCTCACAGGGCTGATGGGGTATCAAATGAACTAATGTATACACAGTACTTTGTAAATCTGAAAGGGTATATGTGTTTATATGTATGAATATACAAGCTATTTTTATTCCTTTTCCTTCTATCCTGTTTTTGGTTTATTAGTAGCTAATAGGTTGCTGTTGCTGTTTGTCCTTCATTCTTGAAGAGGACCATGTCATCAGGGAGGTGATGCCATGACATGAAAGTGAATTGGATTTAAGTGAGGGAGCCTCACTTTCTCCTGGGTCCAGTGGTCAGATATGGATCAGGACAACTTGCAGTAGGGGATCTTGGCCTTTTCAAGCTAAGGTCCTTAACAGGTCTCTGTTTGACTGAGGCAGCACTCATTTCAGTGATTAAGGCTTAATAAAAAAAAAAAAAACGAGGCAGAGAGTGGCCTCTTTAAAAAAAATAGATCTGGAAGGAGAAGACCCTCAGGGTTTCTGAACCAAACAGAAAATAGAAACTTATAAAGTTTGGGATACATAGATAAAGAAGGGGAAACATGTCAACTTCCTCTATTTTATGGTGGCTGAAGCAGCAGCCACTCCTATGATGTCCTCCAAGAGGGTGACCTTTCTGAGTCCTGGGGAAAGCTGACCATTAAACTAATCTACATCAATCTTCTGACTTTAGATTACAGTCTTTTTCTTGCTGGGAGAATGGAACAAAACCTCTTCTTATGATTAAATCATTGCCCACTGTTAGTACCAGGATTCAATGGCTACCTTATTACCTTCTGAAAAAAGTTCATACTTCTTTGCCTCACATTCAAGTTTTTACATAATCTGGTACTCCTCCACCTTTCCAGTCTTATTTAATACAAATCTCTTCCATATACAAATTTCAACCAAATTAGACTATTCTCTGCCCCAGCCCCCATCTTTCCCCCTGCTTGCCCTGTCGTTTCTCACTCTGGGTCTTTGTTCATATTGTTCCTTAATCCAGATTGCCTTCCCCTTCCCTTCTTTTCCTACTGAATTCCTATCCTTTAAAGTAATTCAAATGCCACTCATCCATGAAGTCTCCATGATCATCCTGGTAAGTAATGACTTTCCTATTCAGTTAACACATAGCACTTTATTCTGTGCCTCTCTAATGCGCTTATCATATGATAGAATAATCATTATCTGTGTTTGCATCATATATTCTTTTTTTTTTATGGGGGGAAGGCAGGGCAATTGGAGTTAAGTGACTTGCCCAAGGTCACACAGCTAGTAAGTGTGTCTAGTGTCTCAAGGTCGTATTTGAACTCAGGTCCTCCTGACTTCAGGGCTGGTGCTCTACTCACTGCACCACCTAGCTGCCCCCATGCATCATATATTCTTAATAAATCATAAGATACACTGGAGCAAGGACCCTGTGTCTTCTACAGCATCTAACATAGTTTTCTGCACACAGTCATTGTGTAAGTGAATGGACAGATGTCGCAGTTAATAAATGCTATTTGGCCAAGGAGAAAGTGCATTTTTCTGTATCTTCATTGTCCTCAAATATATATTTTGCAGGCTCTCACTCAGCTATAGGCAGGTGGACATTTCAGAGCCTCAGTCTGGAGTCCCCCTTCTCCCCCTCTGCTGCCTTGGAGGGAAAATATGACAGGGTAATGAACAGCAGTACAAAGCTCTATAAAAAGGCAATTAGGTGAACTACTGGATTGGGACAAGCCTGTGTGACCCGGTTAATAGCTCTGCACAGAGTTGGGAATTTCCAGGGGGAAGGGGAAGGAATTGTATTTTGATAGTGGGAGGGTGACAGGCTTTCTGTGAGTCACAGGTACAGGGGACAGGAGTTCCATAATGAGGAGTTTGAACATTCCCGGCCATTGTGTATGATTACACTTGGTCTCAATGCTGCCACCTCCTCTTTCTCTTCTGTTTCAACCCTCAAAGGCCCAGCTGTGAACTGCTGGAGACACTTGGAGGAACACAAAGACCTCCATGTGATTTAGTCCATTAGGCAGGAGACTCACTGAACACTCCAGCTTAATACATAAAACAGGCCCCTCCCCCCCAAAGTCCAAATGCCAGGCACCTTGTACACAAAGGGTCTCAGCTCCCTATATCTGGAACACTGAGCTGGGATATCCCTTCCAGCCATGGAACAGCCAGCACTCACAATGCTTTAGCTACCTGCACCCAAGGAAGCTCTCTGTTGTCTGAACTACTTATACATACAGACAGCTGTGCATATACAAAATCCCAGCCCTCTCTACATGGGGCATCTGCACATGGAGACACTGGACATATACAGAGCCCTGGCTCCTTGTAACGCAGGCCACTTTGCACATGCAGTCCTGGGATCAGGCTTGGAATCTGCAATTGCGCAGGGCTTCCTGACCCACCCCATTTCCTTCTTTTCTCCCCGCAGCTCTCACTCCAGATGGAACAATCCGATACAATAGAGCAATCAGGAGTCATTAACAGCTCAGCTTGGGGCTTTCAACGCACACTCAATTATAGGACTGGCAGGGGGAACTAGCCAGCCCAGCAGTCCCCCTCATTTCTAGCTCTGGGATTGGTTGACTGAGGAGGGCCCTACCCTGCTCCGTGCTCTCCCCCCCCCCCCCCCACACTCCTGCAAGTTGAAAAGGATGTGTGCAGAATGCATACTAATGACCCTGAGCTACCAGGAACATTCTGGGCTTTCCTTGAGATGGAGAGAAAAACTTGCCCCTTTCACTTGTCAGGTGTAAAGAGGGTGAGTGAACCTTTTGTTGTTGTTTAGTCATGTGACCCCATTTGGGGCTTTCTTAGCAGAGATACTGGAGTGGTTTGCTATTTCCTTCTTCAGCTCATTTTACAAATGACGGAACTGAGGCAAACAGAGTTAAGTGACTTGCTCGGAGTCACACACATAATAAGTATCTGAGATCAGATTTGAACTCAAGTCTTCCTGACTCCAAGGCCAGCGCTCTATCCATTGAACAACCTAGCTGCCCCTAGTTGTAAAGATGAAACTTACATATTGTGTTTTCATTTGGGGGGTGAAGTAGGGCAATATGCCATAGGTCCCTAGCACCACAATCCTCTCTCTGTGAGACTTACAAAAAGGCTTGGTTGGTAATATAAAGGAAAGCCAGGTACATGGTGAGAACACAGCTTCATCCCCTATCTGGCTCTATTACTTTGGGATTTCTCTGATTTCTTCACCAGAAACTTCATCATTAGAAAAACTTCATTATCCTGGAAGATTGAATCATCCTTGGTCCTCACAGCCCATGACTCCCCTCTGGCTCTGATTGGAGAGCAGAGCTATGAACTCCAAAACCTCCAATTAAGGAAGGGCCTAAGGACAGAAGCTCCTTCCTCAACTGGCTGAACTACTTTGGGATTTCTCTCACTTTTCGACAGTGTCCTCGAATTAGGTATCTTTCATTCCCCCCTCCCTTTTCACCTACCTTTTTTTGTGCTGTTGACCCTCATTAGATTGTAAGCTCCTTGAGGTCTGGAACTGTTTTTTTTCTTTCATATTTGTATCCTCAGTGCTTAGCACAGCGCCTGGCACATAGGATGTTTAATAAATGCTTATTGACTGGTTGACAAATAGGTGGTGGAGTCAGGATTCAAACCTCAGTATTCTGACTCTCAGTAAGTAGGGGCAGGTCACTTTGAAAATGTTGTCTACACTAAACAATCTTTTAATGACACTACTTTCTCCTTGGTCTTTAGTGATGGTCCTAGGAGATCGTAGAATCAAAGAATTAGAGGCAACTCTAGAGGCCAAATTGTCCAATCCACACATAAACAAAATCTCCTAAGAGCTGGAAGGGGTCTTACAGAGGATCTAATATAATCCTTTCATTTTAATGATGAGAAAACCGAGGCTTAGAGATATTAAGTGACTTGTTCAAGGTCACCATAGGTAAGGAGCCAAGATTCAAGTCTAAATCCTCAGAAGTCACATCCAATGCTCATAGACTGTTTAAGTTCAGTTGTTTTCAGTTGTGCCCAATTCTTCATGACCCCATTTGGGGTTTTTTTGGCAGAGATAATGGAACACTTTGCCATTTCCTTCTCTAGCTCATTTTACAGATGACGAAACTGAGACAAACAGGGTTATACATGCCCAGGGTCATACAGCTGGTAAGTGTCTAAGGCCGGACTTGAACTCATGATGATGTGTTAGCAGTTACCATAAAAACCAATAGAGAATTTTCCTCCTTGTTTGTGATACTATTGCTTCAGTTCTTGCTTTTTCTGGCTTGGTTTTCTTTACAGTGTTGCTGTCCTTTTATAAATTGATCTGATTCTACTCGCATCACTCTGTGTCACTTCATACTACCCAGCATTCCCTAAGATAATCTCTTTCATAATTACTTCTTCTAGAGCTTTTTTTAATTTTTTGTCTCTTGTTTCATTTTTTAAAGTATTCATGTAGTCTTCGCAGAAAATCAATTTTATCCCTTTGAATCTTTGGCTGGAATAAACCAACAATCAATAAAAATTAATTGACTCCCATATGCCAGGTAGCAAGGTATAGTGGATAGAAAACTGGCTTTGGAGCCTGGAAGTCTTGGAGTCAAGTGTGGCCTCTGACACATATTGACTATGCGGGCAGGTCATTAGGGGCAACTAGGACTCAGTGGAGAGAGGGCTGGGCAGAGTTACTCTCTCCTTCTTTGGGGCAATCCTCTTTGGGGAAATTATTTGCAATGATTTTTTTATACTGGTTGGTCTTTTCTTTGACTAAATCATTTTTATAGCTTTAGATCCTGAACTGTGGCTTTGTATTAGAGCCAGGCTCTGCTCCCTACTGTCCTTTTGGGCAAGGTGGTCAGCTTTGGGTCCCCTGAGTTCTTGGACTGACTTCCAGGCTCCCCTGGATCTTTGAAGTTCAGAGCACAGTGTTAGAGATCTTAGCAGGCTTTTGTGGACTGAGTACTGTAATACCATGCTTTTTGTTGGTTACTGCCTGATGTTGCTCCCTGGGGCTTTCCTAGGAGAGCCCTCTGCTCTTCCTGCCTCTGGTTACAGAACCTTGCAGGCTACAGGTATTCATCTCTGGTTGTACTGGGAGCGTAATCTGGGCTGGAGCAGACTTTGCTGAAGGAGCCCCCTTTTCTATCGTCCTCTGGCTTCTGGCTGACTTTTTGAGTGATTCTGGGGGTAAAAGAAATCACTTACTGTAATTTCTTATTGGATTTCTGGATTGTTATTTGGTCTGGCGCAAACTTCAGGGTTTTGCAGGAGGTGGTTTATGGGAGCTGGGCAGTCTGCCTCCCATTCAGGCAGCCATTTTGGCAGGAAATCTATTCAATTCGATTTAACAGATGTTTATTAAATACCCACAATGTGTCAAACACTATGTTAGTCACTAGGGATTCAAAGACAGGATAAGTTCCTGCCTGTAGGAGTTTTATTCTATGAGTATGTATGTAGGAGCTTAAATTCTATGTGCATGTAGGTTCTTTGTTCAATCCTTTCAGTCAGGTCCCACCCTTCGTGACCCCCGTTTGAGGTTTTCTTGGCAAAGATGCTAGAATGGTTTGCCATTTCCCCCTCCAACTCATTTTACAGATGAGGAAGTGAGACAAACAGGGTAAGGTTACTTGCCCAGGGTCACACAGCTAGGAAGTGTCTGAGGTCAGATTTGAACTGAAGAAGATGAATCTTCCTGCCTCCAGGCCCGTCACTTTGTGCACTATGGTGCCGCCTAGCTGCAGGTGAGTAAATACAAAGCAGGATCAGGAAAGACCTCTCCTGAAGGAGGTAGCCCTGGAGCTGTGCTCTGGAGGAAGTTAGGAATTCTAGGGGGCAGACAGAAGAGGAGTGCATTCCTCTAGAAAATAAGGTCCTCGAGGAGAGGGATCATTTCATTTTTGGCTTAATATTCCTAGTGCCTAACAAAATGCCCGGCGTGTGCATGTATACACACACCTTTTTTTTGGAAGCGGGAGTGGCAAGAATCAGACCTGTGATTTCATTTTCATAGGGAGCTATGGGTGAAGAACTTTTGCCAATTCAGTTCAGTACCTCTTCTGTAAGTTAAGGTCTTAGATGGTTGCCTGGGACGGTGAGAGGTTAAACAACAGCTAATAATAAGAACTAACATTTATATAGAACCTACTACTTGCCAGACAGTGGGCTAAGAGCTTTATAAATATTATCTCACTTGAGTCTCACAACCCTGGGAGATAGGTTTTTATTATTATTCCATTTTACAAACGAGGAAACTGAGGCAAAGCTTAAAGTGACTTGCCCAAGGTCATACAGCTAGCGCCTGAAACCAAATTTGAACTCAGATCTGCCTGACTCCAGTCCCAGCCCTCTCTCCACTGAGATACCTAGTTGTCCCTAATGACTTTCCCAGGGTTACATAGTTAGTATGTGTCAGAGGCCACACTGGAGATCCCAGGTCTCAATGGCCCCAAAGCCAGTTCTATATCTACTACATCATGCTACCTAGCACATGGTAGACACTTAACCAATTGTCATTGAGTGTTGGTCCTTTTCAGCCAGTAACAGCTGGTAGACCAGTTTGATTGAAATGGAAAATGCTAGGGAATAATGTGAGATGACTGGAAGGATAGGCAGGAACCAGATTATGGAGGACTTGAAATGCCAATTTGAAGATTTTTATATTATATACTTTTTGCAAATAGTATGTTACTTTATTTTATTTTGCAGGAGGGAAGGCAGGGCAATTGGGGTTATGTGACTTGCCCAAGGTCACACAGCTGGTAAGTGTGTCAAGTGTCTGAGGTCGGATTTGAACTCAGGTCCTCCTGACTCCAGGGCTAGTGCTCTACTCACTGCTCCACCTAGCTGCCCCTATATTATTTTATTTTTTCCAATTACCTGTAAAGATAGTTTTTAACATTCATTTTTCTAAGATTTTGAGTTTCCAATTTTTCTCCCTTCTTCCCTCCCCTTCCCTCTTCTCAAAACAGCAAGCAATCTGATATAGTTTATATGTATACAAGCATGTTAAACATATTTCCACATTAGTCATGTTGTGAGAAAAAAAACAGAACAAAAGGGAAAAACCACAAAAAAGTGAAAATAGTATGTTTTGATCTGCATTCAGATTCCATAGTTCTTTCTCTGGGTGTGGATAGCATTGTCCATCTTTATATTTTATTTTTTAAAAATAGGGAACAATTAAAAATTTTGAAGTAGGGGAGTGACATGGCTAGATCTATGTTTTAAAGGAATATTCATTTGACCCCACTATGGAGTAGAGATTGGAGATAAAAGCCACAGAAAAAGAAACCACTTAAGAGTCTAGTACAACAGTCCAGAGAAGAGGGAATGGGGGTCTCACCTGGGGTAGAGGCTACATGAATGGAAAGAAAAGGACTGATAAGAAAGATGTTGAAGACTGACATAGGATCGATAAGACTTGTCAGCTGATTAGCTGTAGGGTTTGAGGAAAAGGGAAGTATCAGGAATAATTCTAAGATTAGGAACCTGAGTGCCTGGAAAGATAGTGATGCCATCAACAGGCAAAGGAAATTTAGAGGAGGGATCAGTTTTAGGGGAAGTGTAATGAGTTCTGTTTTGGACATGTTGCAATTGAGATGCCTTTGGGACATCCAGGTGGAGATGCCTGGCAAATGGTTGCTAATGTGGGACTGCAATTCAGGAGAAGGTTTGGAGGGGCATGTATACAGATTTGGGAGTCATTTATATAAGGAAGATAATTGAACCCATGGGAGGCTAATGAGATCATTCAAAGATAGAGGGAAGAAAAAAAAGAAAAGGGGAGATCAGAGATGCCCACATTTGGTGGGCAGGAAAAAGGAGGATGAACCTGTGAAGGAATCTAACAAGTGGTTAAACAGGTGGGTGAGAGGAGAACCAAGAAAGAGCAGTATCGCAGGGGCCAAAGGAGAGAAGCGCATCTAGTAAGAATTCAGGAAGGATAATGACTGAGCGGGCAAAACAAGATTGGGTTTAGCAATTAAGAGATCATTGGTAAGTTTAGAGAAAGAAGTGTCAGGAAAGCGGTGGGAGCTGAAGCCTGTTTGCCAGGGACTGAGAAATGAATGGGAGAAGAAGATGTGGAAACAATAGTTTTAGCCAAATTTTTCCAGGTGTTTGGCTTTAGACATTTGAATAGCAGAAGAGATATAGTTTAATAGTTTGAGGAAATGATAGTTAAATGAAGGTTGTTTTTAAAAAAAAATGATTGGTGCCTTTCCATTAGTACTCAAATAGATTTGTGATCTGATAAATTTTTTTACACATATTATTTCATTTAATCCTTACGACAAACCCATGAGGTGGGGGCTGTTATTATTCCCATTTTAGAGATAAAGAAACTGATGCTGATACATTAAATGCCTTTACCAGGGTCCAGGGATATTGTGAGGCTTAAATGAGATAATGGATAAAAAGCATTCACAAACTTTAAACCATTATCTAAACACCATTTATAAATATTCTTGTTGTTGTTGCTAGCCCCTTCATCACCAGGCTTCAAGTTTGGTTATGACTTCATTTCCTGATCCTCCTACTGCTCAAGCAATGTTTATATGTTCATAGAGCAATACAGGAGTGTGCTGGTTAATGTTTAATAACCTGACTCTAGGGAAAAGCATGCACACACATTTAAAGTTTAATCTCCATTATTAATGCTTTTTTATGTCTAAAAAAATCAACAAAACAATAAATCTAGTCATGATTTTTGTAGCTGATTTCTGAGGTATAAATGCTTGCACTGAAAATTTAACAACTGGCTCTTGTGAGCACTTCAAACTAACTCCAGTATGCTGCTGTCTAGCAAGAGTCACAAAGCTAATCAAGTGTCTGAGGCAGAATTTGAACTCGGGTCTTCCTAACTCCAAGTCCAAGGCTCTGTGCACTATGCCACCTACAATCATACCTAATCACTTTGTAAGCCCAGTCCAGCAATGTGGAAAACAATCCAACGCAACTCTGGTCTATGTCTTCCCTTAAGTTAAAGGGTCCACCAACGTGCTGAAGACCTTCCTCATTTTTCCTGAGGGTACCAATGGAGAACTCATCTTTTTACCTGTCATCACTCACTCTTGCCATGTGACTGCCTCATCTTTCTTTTTATTGTAGGATTGATTGCATCTTATACTTCTGTTCTTTTCTGGAGTTCCTTACTTGTTGAGCGTTATGTCTGCTCATAGCCACCCATCAGCACTTGAAGACTATCAGTCATAGGTAGTACACCTCCTTCCCGCACAACACATTCCACTTTTGGATAGCTCTGAGAGTTAGAAAATTATTTCTTATGTAACTAGACCTACCCCCACTCATGGGATGGCCACTGTTAATACTCAGATTGAGCTGAAATCTGCCTCCCTACATAATAACCCTTCAGATATTGGATGAGAATGATAATGTTCCTCTCCCTCCTCTGCCCCAATTCTTCTCTTCTCTTGGCTAAACATCCAAAGTCCTTCATGTGGCAGGGTCTCCAGTTTCCTCACCATCCTGTTTATCCTCCTCTGGCTCATGCTCCAGTTTTTTAATGTCCTTCCTTAAATATGGAAGAAAGGGAGAAAAATGGGGAATGTCCTCTGGGACCTGACGGTTTCTTCCCTGGACCAGGAATCCAAACCAAGAGAAGAGTAAGGATATGAAGATCAAAGTGGCAGAAAACTACTTGAAGGGAAGCCCTTTTTACCTTTTGCCCAGTTAACTTTTGGACTTTCCTGTTACAGACAAAGGCTTGAATTTTAATACCTTCACACCAGCTCGGAGTCATAGCCTTTGCACCTTCATTTATCAGAGTGAAGATAATCAAAGGGTTGTCAAGTCTCCTACTTGAAAAACTCTAAAAAGCAAGTAAATGGGCTCAAGGAGGCCTGGAAATCCATGGTTGTTCTCTTTTGGTTCGGGGAGAGCAGATATGATCTATTTGATTGACAGTTATAGTTTTTCATTTGAGGAAACAGAAAGAAGCCCTCTGGGGGCGTGGCAGTTCAGTTGGCTTTCGACCTAAGCACGTCAGCCCGTAGAAGAATCATTGCTGGAAGATTCAGAATTTAGAATAGAAATTCCAGAAAACCAAAAGTGGTGGAAATGAGTGGTTATTTTCATGAGAGTGTTGACTCTTCTGAGATAAGAAAAAAACTTCCACTACTGCCCCTTTCTTTCCACTCACACTGGCACCTGGATAGCTCAGACCCTCATCACCTCTTGCTTACTCTATTTCAGTAGCCCCCTAATTGATCTGTCTGCCATGTCTCTGCCTACTCTGATCTATCCTCCATAGAACTACCAAATCAATTTTCCTAAAGTTCAAGTCTGACCATGTCACTCCCCTACTCAATGCAACTCCAGTGGCTCCCTATTACCTCTGGGAACAAATATAAACTACCCTGTGTGCCATTTAAAGCAGTGGTGTCAACCTCAAAAACACGGGGCCACTAAACTGTTCACAAGGTTCTCTCTTGACTTAGACAACCACATATTAACATTGTCTATGTTCTGTTGTATTTTTATTTTGTTAAATATTTCCCAAATACATTTGAATCTGGTTCAGGCTGCAATTGGAAATGTCCTTAGAGTGTGGGTTTGACACCTTTAATTTAAAGCCCTTCACCTCCTGACTTTTTACTTTCTGACTTTACTTACCAGGGAAGAAATATTATATATTACTCCTCTTCATGCATCCTATGTTTCAGTCAAACTGTTTCAGTCTCTTGGCTTTCTTTGTATCCCCGGGGCTAAATACAATATCTGGCACATGATTAATACTTGCTGCCTGCTTTTGCACAGGCTGCTTCCTGTCTAGAATACACTTCCTCTTCATGTACTTCTTGGAATCCCTAATTTTTTATATTAAATTTTATTTTCAAATGAAAATCCATTTTCTCTCCCTCCCACCTCCCTTTTGTCCCTCCACTCCTTGAGACAGCAAGAAAACCGTACTGTTACAAACATGCATAGTTGAGCAAAGCAAATTCAATGAAGGCTGCTTCTATACTAACTAAATGACAGGTTCTGCATTTTGACCACACCTGGTGGAAGGCCTCAGACGGAATCTCTATCTCTCATAAGGACTTTGAAGGAGCTGCCCTTCTACCTTCTTCTTGCTCCAGTCTCCGTATGAAAGTTTTACTTAATAGAGCATAGGCATTCAGACAGTTTCTAGTACTGGTTTTATTTTTATATTTCTGCATCATGGAGGTATCATGATACGGTAGAGAGAGAGCTAGTCAAGAAGAACTGGGTTCAAGTCTTACCCCTCACATATAATAGTTAATATGACCCTGGGCAAATCACCTGTAGTCTAAGCCTCCAAGTTGCAGAGAAGATGCTGACTTGCATTGGTAGAAAATCTTCTCCCCTGAGAATTTCCTATACCATCAAAACCACAGGTCCTGTCCCTATTCCCTGTTTTTACCAATGATACATCTACCTACTTCTCAGTATCATTGTGAATCAAGTACTTTCTGATCTTTAAAGAGCTAGAGAAATTTTAGCTATTAAAATCATCTTTATTCGTGCTGGGATAGTTCCCCCTTCTTTCTCTGTAGTTTCTAACTTTTGTTCCTTGATGCTTGACAATCAGTAGCTAAGATTCTCATAAAAGTTGGAACTAGAGGGGCTTTAGGGATATTGATGAAGATGATCATTAACATTTTACAAGTGAGGAAACTGAGGCAGGGGAAGAAGAAGTCACTTGCTGAAGGTCATAGCAAGCTAGTACCAGATCTGGGTCTGAGCTGACATCTCCTGTCTTAGAGTCTTTCCTACACTATTCTTTTGCTATACTACTCTGTGTAGTAAACAGATTTTATGTCAGCTATTGGGTTAGGAAGGAAGGTGGCCCTCCAGTCAATGTAAGTATCAGTCACCCTTAGATATAACTTCAGATCCTTTGTGCCGTAGACATCGCTGACCTGAATTTTACATTACTAAGGGCTGTTTCTGTTATAAGTTTGTATATTTCTCTACATGTAAGTGTGACATCATTATTACTAGGGATAGGGAGTGGGCCTGTGATTTCACTGGTATGAGGAACTCCCAGATGAGGAAATTCTAGAAATGCAGGTCAGCTTGTTGTTGTTCAATCATTCCAGTCATATCTGACTCTTCATGACCCTGTTTGGAGCTTTCTTGGCAAAGATACTGGAGTAGTTTGCTATTTCCTTCTCCAGCTCATTTTACAGATGAGGAAACTGAGTCAAACAGGGTTAAGTGACTTAACCAGGGTCACATAGCTACTAAGTGTCTGAGGATGGATTTAAACTTGGGTCTTATTGACTCCAGGCCCAGAACTCTAACCACTGCACCACCTGGCTATCCAGGTAGGTCAGCATCTTCTCTGAAATATAGTCTTAGAGACTTGCCTGGAGTATTGAGAAGTTAAATGACCTTTCCAGGGTCATAGACTTGAACCCAGGTCTTTCTGTTTAGAAGGTGACTTTCTATCTACCACACAATGCCACCTGGCGCAAAGTAGTCATATACACTGTGCTGCCTCCCCATTACTCTTAATAATTAAATATACCTAGCATTTGAAAGTTTACAAGATGCTTTTCTCATTATAACCCCACGAAATGGTTAGTACAGGTACTATTATCCCTGTTTTATAGATGCAGCAAGGCTCACAATGAATAGAGCACTGTATCTGGAAGTAGGAGTAATCTGAGTTCAAATCCAATTTCAGACGCTCACTAACTGTGTGACCCTGGGCAAGTCACTTACCCTCTCTGTACTCCAGTCTCCCCTTGTGTAAAGTGGGAGATATAATAATTGCACTTGCCTCCCACGGTCGTTGTATGGATGAAATGAGATAATATTTTTAAAGCACTTTGTAAACCTAAAAGCACTACCTAAATGCTAGCTACTTAATATTATTATGCAGAATGAAGAATGAGTCCCAGAGGGCTGAAATAACTACATGGTGTGGTAGAAAAAGAACACGAGATTTATAGTTAGAGGATCTGGTTCTGCTACTTCCTATTGGTGTGACCTTGACCAAGTCACTTAACTCGCCTCCCTGGGGCCTCAGTTTCTTCACCTGTCAAATAAGAGGACAAGACTAGATGATATCTAGGGTCCCGTCTGGATCTAATCCCTATTGTCCTGTACCTAAAACTTGTATCTAAGTCTCCAGATATCAGGTTCTTGCCACTGCCTCACCTATTAGTCCTCAAGAGCCTGATCCTTAGGAAGACAAATTATGGAAAAACATCCTGATCTTAGTACTTTGCTCAGGGTCCTGGGCACAGAGAGGGTCCTTTCCTTCCCTGATGACCAGAAGATATGTTATTACCAGCCTACACTGGCTGCAGCAGGGAAAAGACTGCCAGAGAGGCTCTGATGGCCTTATGGGAAATATCTGAATTGGGATAGAGGAGATTAGGAGGCCAGAGACAAGGCAGAAGGGGGGGGGAAGGGATCACCCTCCTACCTAGCAAAGAAAAACAGGGAGAGATCATTTCGCCATCAGTAGTGTCTTATTCTTTCTAAATGAACTCATTGGCTCACTCTTTCTTTGCCTGACCCTCCCTCGGTCTGTTTTCCCAGAGCTCATCTTTCACTCAGTTGTGTGATTCCCCCTGGGCCAGGCGAAGTCTGTTTCGTTCCTCCTTTTCATTACACACTCGGATGATCTGAGGGGGACGGGAGCCAGGATTCCAGTAAGATAGTAATTAATAGACTTTCTACCCTCGTTGCTATGCAGCAAAGGGCCCTCTCTAGCCCCAGTTGATTAGCTGTGAATGACACATTTAGGGAGAGGGTCACCTGCTGACATCTCTTCTTCCAGGCAGGCTTGTGCACGGGAGGTGCTGCCCGGAACTCCCAGGTTCCAGTGAGGCAGCCTACTGGACTGTAGTGCTGTTTGTCTTCGAGGCCCAGAGCAAAACACAATAATAATAATAGCCAGCACTTATATAGCAGTTAAAGACTTGCAAATTAAGACATATTACCTCACTGACTAGTCACAACAGCCCCATGTAGGAGGTGCTATTGTTCCCGTTTTAGAGATAAGGAAACTGAAGCTGAGAGGTTGACTTACCCAGGGTCACACAACTGGTAAGTGTCTAACGCTGGATTTGAACTCAGGGCTTACCTGACTTCAGGCACAGAACTCTATCCACTATGAAACCAGCTGCTCTACAGCAGAGTTATCCTGATTGCAGGGCTTGCAAGGGCACAGTCTCACCGTTTTCCATTTCTCTGGATAGGAATAGGATAAGTGAAGATTTGCCAGGGAAGCCAAAGCCCTGGAAAGGCCTTTTATGTAT
The DNA here is from genome assembly GCF_011100635.1 of Trichosurus vulpecula. Lineage (NCBI taxonomy): Eukaryota > Metazoa > Chordata > Mammalia > Diprotodontia > Phalangeridae > Trichosurus > Trichosurus vulpecula. The sequence continues at coordinate 109,583,645 of NC_050575.1, forward strand.
TATGTATCTGGTATATGGTTTAGAAGAAAGGGGTTTGAACTCAGTGAAATCGAGTTGATTATTAAAAAAATGCATTTACATAGTTATTTTAGGTTAGCACAATGCTTTAATACATGATTAAATTTTTTTAATCAACAAGCATTTATTAAACAGCTACTATATGCCAGGAACTGTACAAGGCACTAGGTACACATAGACAAAGAATGAAACAATTCCTCCTCTCTAGGAGCTTATATTCTAATGGAGGAATTCCATGTATTACTAAGTATATCCAGAATAAATATAAAATAATAAATACAAATGTAAGAGTGAGGTTGAAACCGACCACCTCGCTTTAGTCTGGATGCCTTCACTGAGTAAGAACGAGTTTCAATTAATCAATCACTCGTAGGCCCTAGACTAAGTGCTAAAAGGCCTTTGAACAAGAACAACGTTTCCCAAGAATTGGGTTTGGAGAGGCTGAGGAAACTTGGCCATGACTCAGTGATCACGTATAAATTATCAAGAGATTAGGAATAATCTAATGATTATTAGAAACAGGAGCAAGTACACTATTCTAATGCCCTTGCAGAAAGGAGGTGAGGTAGGGAAGGAGGCCTGGCCGAGGTTGAAGCCAAGGCCTCTCCTTCAGTCAGAGTTGGGATAGGTATCCTTAGAGCTCATATATACTACGAAAATAAATACAAGGTAGTTAGGGAAGGAGAGCATTGGCAGTTGTAAGGATCAGGAAGAGCTTCATAGAGAAGGAAGTAGCTGAACTATATCTGGAAGGAAGAGAGGGACTCTGTGTATATTCTGTGTATATTCTACACATGGGTGAAATTAACTTCCCAACCCTGTGAGATAAAGACAATAGGTATCACCAGTTCCATTTTTCAGATAAAGAAACTGAGGCTCAAAAAGTTTACATGATTTGTCCATAATCAAACAAATAAGTGTCAGAGGAGGAATTTAAACTGAAGTCTCTCCTGACACCAAAACTAAGCACTCTTTCCACTATATAGACACTGCTATGTAGGAGGTAGCTTTATTACTGGGTGACCTTAACTTACTTGGTCCTCAGTGTCCTTCTCTGTAAAGTGGAGAGTTGAAATAAATGATGTGTAGGGTCCTTCTAGCTCTAAATCCTACAGCCAGCCTAGATGAGTACACAGAAGCTCATTGCTAGAAGGTTGGCCAAGAGGTAATGAATTTCTTTTTGCAATAGCAACGAGTGAAATTTATCAAGGTATGGAAGGGCTACCACCTGTGCCAGTGGAAAAAACTATAGAATCATAGGATTTAAATATGGAAAAGATGTTAGAGACAATCTAATCTAGCTCCTCATTTTACAAAAGGGGAAAATGAGACCCAAAATGGGGACATGAATTGCTCAGGGCCCACGCTTACAAACCATGGATTCTTGAAGTGTTAAAATAGATGAAATTGATAAATTCCAAAAGAGTCCAGCAATAGATATGACACGGAGTCAGAATTGGAATAGGTATTAGGGATCATTGAGAACAACTCCATTATTTTGTTTTTTAAATATATTTTATTGATATTTCATCTTTCTGTTATAATCAATTCGAGGAGTAATGCCCTCCTCCTTGCCACTGATCCCTCACTTGTGGCAGCAAATAAAATAAATAAGCAAAATAGAAAGTAAACAAAACACTGAGTTAATAAAAACCAGAAGCTCATTTAAAAATAATAAAATAGATAAGCTATCAGTTTATGCGATTTTTAAAAAAAAAAGAATGCTAAATTGGCAATGTAAAAATGAAAAAAGAGGATTCACAACAAATAGAGGAAATCATCAGAAACTATTTAGCCCAATTATATGACAAAACTGACAAGTGAAATGGATGACTATTCACGAAGATACCCAGATTAATAGAACAGGAAGTAGAGAATTTAAAAAACTTGATCTCAAAAAAAGAAAATGAATAAGCACAAAATGAATTCCCAAAGTGGGGGCGGGGGAGACAGGAAATCCAGACTCAAATGGCTTTACAAGTGAATTCTATCAAATATTCAAAGAACTATTAATTGCAACATTACATAAATTGTATGTAGAAGTGTGAAAGAAGGTATCCTACCAAATTCCTATGAGACAAGTATGGTCCCTACACCTAGTGTTTAAAAAGGGGGGGTGGCGGTGAGGAACTATGGACCAATATCCCTAATGAATATCCATAGAAAAATATTAGCAAAAATGTAAGCAAAGAAAAAACTAAGATGTTAGCAACTAAGCGCAAATTGGATTTGTACTAGTAACTTAGGATGGGTTTGTAAGTATAAAAACTGCAAGTGTAACGGACTATATTAATACCAACAACAGTAAGCATCACTTGATTATATTAATAAAGGCAGAAAAAAAGCTTTTGACAAAATATAGAATCCTTTATGGTTTAAAAAAGAAAACATGAAAAAAGCATAAGAATAAATGGGCCATTCCTTAAAGTGGTAAATACAATCTATCCAAAATCAAGAAGTAGAATTATTAGTACTGGAGAAATGTTAGACATCTTTCCAAAAGAAATCAGAAGCAAAGTGAAGATATCCATTGTCACCCCTATTATTTCATATGCTTGTAGAAATTTTAGTAATAGTACAAGACAAGATAAAAAATAATTGAAAGAATAAACATAGGCAAAGAGAAAATGATCACTCTTTGTAGATGACATGATGGTTTGCTTAAAGAATTCTAGAAATTCAACTAAAAGTTAATTGAAGCAATTAATAATTTCACTAAAGAAGCAAGATATATGCTTTATTTGGCCTCTCACAGCTCACATTAAATTAAATACCTGATTTTAAGAGCTCTAGAAAATTGGTACTCAAGAAATTCATTCATTTAATAAACACTTAAATAAATGCCTACTATGTTCCAGGCACTGTACCAGGTGCTGGGGATACAAAAAGAAGCAAAAGGCAATCTCTGCCCTCAAGGAGTTTATGATCTAATGGGAGAGACAACATGCAAACAAACGTATACAAAGCAAACTGGAAAGGTAGCCAAGGAAGTTGTGTCATCAAGGGGAATCCAGGTTTCAGTAAGAGGTAGTAGCTGGAAGGAGTGAGAGAGGAATAGATTTAAGATGATGGAGAGTTTGCTGCCTATGGAACAGGCATTTCAGTGGGCTGGGTGGAATTAGGATGAAACTTCTGGATGGGAGAGTTGAAGGGGATGGGAATAAGGAATCGGGTGGTAGGGAGTGTTGAGTTTAGATGATGATCTACAGGAGTTCAGAGTCACTGGGATGTGAAGAGTATAACCAGGGGTGAGAATGCTCATCACTGAGTGGAGGGTGCCACTCCTCTCCCTTCAATGGACAGATATAGCAGGAAACGGGAGGCCTGAAATTGAGGAGGGTTGCTCTTCTTTGTACTAGAGAATTTCCACTTCCCAGTTGGGAGACTTGGCTGGCAACAGGTAGTGGAAGATGCCTTGTGCTGGCACAGACAGAACTGGTTCCTTTGGGGCAGATGGAAGATGCCTGGCCTGCCCCCAAACAGCCTTTGCTCAGGAAACATGCAGGAGATAGAAGGCACGGAGCAGTAGCACACCCAGTGTCTGAGGTCCTCTTACCTGAGGAAGCTGGCTATGAGGAAGCAGCAGGAAGTGATAGACTCCCTGTGTGAATGGAAGACATCAGCCTGGCCCTAAGCAACCTTTCTTCAGGGGACCCTCTGCATCCTAGTTTTATTGTTATACAACATAGCAAGCAGGCAAACAAGGAACACACACACACACACACACACACACACACACACACACACACACACACGCACGAAGAGGTAATATAAACAGACAGAAGTTTTTCCCCACATGCAAGAAAGGGTGAGGGGGATGTGTATACCCTCAGAATGGGCTTAGCTGAGAACAGGTAATTGGTGCCAGATGAGGGAGGGAGAATTCCTAATCAGACCCGATGAGATGGAAAAATTAGAAGGGTTCCTTATCAATACCAGGCTGGGTGAAACTGAAGTAAGAAGAGTTTCTTAGAACCACAAACTGGTGGGAGGATTTAATGGTAACTAAAGGTAGCAGAAAGAGAGTGACTCAAGGTTCCTACAGCAGATCAAGAGTTCATCCCATCCAAAACTTCAAGCCTTATCTACTTGTCACAGAGTTAACAATGAAAAAATACAAACTGTTTTGCCTGTCTGTTATTATGAACATGAGGCCCACTTAGCCTTAAGTGGTTCCATATTGGAGTCCCATCATTATAGCATGACATCAAAATATAATAAAAGAGTAACAGAACAATATGAAATTTATAATTATTAGAATATAAAACAACCCCACCATGGGGATGTGTGCAATATTATAACTCCTTACCCCTGTGCAAGTTAGGTTAGTTTGGTCTTTTTTTTTTAGTTATTTTTTTCCTCTTTTTTTTTTGGAGGGGGGAAGGCAGGGCAATTGGGGTTAAGTGACTTGCCTAGTAAGGGTTAGTTTTGTCTTAAAAGGTATTGAAAACATCCTCGGGACTTGATTGCCTCAGAAGACTAATGGCTCAGGATATTGACATAATTTCATGGTTGCCTGAGAACTCTCAGGATCTCTAGGGAATGTCTATTGCTTACCTGGCAGATTATGATGGGAAACTCAGAGGAAGGATAGCTTTGCTCAGCTAAATTAATTTGTGATCTCCTCAATGCATAACCTTGTTGCATATAATCTCCTGCTATAACTCAGTAAATCTCCTTTTGTTAATTTTTGAATGACCTACAAGTATCTCATTTCATTCAAATATTGAACATAAATTTTCAGGGAACTGACTTGAGCTGGGCCCAGCTCTGAGCACCCACAAAATTCATCAGCTTTTCTGAAAACTACCAACAAACCCCAGCATGGAAGTAGAGGATGCAATCCATATCAAAATAACTGCAGAATGTATAAAATATATTGGAATGCAGCTACCAAGACATACACAGTAATTGTGTGAATATAATTACAAAATTCTAATTACAGAAATAAAGGCAAATGTAGACAATTGTATAGATACTAATTTCTAATGGTTAGGCTATGCCAATATAATAAAAATGATGATACTTCCTGAATCAATTTACAGATTTAGTTCCACAACAAACTACCAAATGATTATTTTATGAAATGAGACTAAATAATAAAAAATTCAAACAGAAGAACAAAAAGTCAAGAATCTCAAGAAAAACAATAGAACTAAATTGTGAAGGAAGGAGATCTAGCAGTACCAAATATGAAACTGTGCTATAAAGCAATAAACATAAATACTATTTGATGCTGGGTTAAACAGATTAGGTACACAAAACCCAGAAATAATTAAACATAGCAGCACAGTGTTTGATAAGCCAAAGGTCTATAACTAGTAGGGTAAGGATTCATTCTTCAGCCAAAATTTCTGGAAAGCTGGAACTGAGTCTGGCACAAATTAGGTTGAGATCCAACATTTCACACCACGTATACAATAAGCCTCAAATGGATAAATGATGTAAGTATAAAATATTATATCATAAATAAATTAGAGGAGTAGGAAAGAGAACAGCTTTCATAATTATGGATAAGGGAAGAGTTCTTGATGTAACATGATATAACACAGGATAGAGATGATCATAGCATATAAAGTGGACAATTTTGATTAAAATGGAAATGTTTTTGTACTAACAAAATAAATAGTTAGAATTTGAAGGAAAATAGGTAAGTTTGAGAAAAACTGCAGAAAATTTTTATGATAAAGGTCTCATATCCAAAGTATGTAAGCAATTGATTCAAAAGATAAGAACAAGATCCATTCCACAATAGATAAATGTTCAAAAGACATGAAAAGGCAATCTTCAAAGGAAGAAACCCAAGCTATCAACAACCATACTAAAAATGCTGCAAAATAATTAGAGAAATGCAAAGCAAAACCACTCTGAAGTTCTATTTCACACTCATCAGATTAACAAAGATGATGGAAAAAATAGCAATTGCTGGACAAGCTATGGGAGAGCAGGCACACTAATACTAACACATTGTTGGTGGAATTGTGAAGTGGTCCAACCATTATGGAAAGTAATTTTCAAACTATACTCAAAAGGTCATTAAAGTCTACATACCCTTTGACCAAGGAAGCAAATGCACAAATATATCTATATCTGCATAATAGTGTCTTTTATTGTAGCAATAAAAACCCCAACCTGGAAACACAGTGGGTGTCCATCAGGTAGGTAATGTGAACAAATTATTGGCATATTGATATAATGAAATGTTATTGTGCCATAAGAAGTGTCTTAAAAGGAGAGATTCAGAGAAACCTAGGAGAACTTGTATGAACTGATGGACAATGAAAAGAGCAGAACCAGGAGGACAATTTATACAATGACTACAACATTATAAGGTACAACATCTGTGAAAGTCTTAAGAATTATGTTCAACACAATGGCCAATCACATCTTCATAAGAGTTATGATGAATCATGGTTCTTACTACTTGACAGAGAGCTGATGGACGAGAGGTACCAAATGAGACCTACATTTTCAGATGTGGCCTGTGAGTATATTTGTTTTGATTGACTATACCGATTTGTTACAAGACAGGGTTTTTTGTTTGGTTTTGATTTTTTGAGGGGGAGAGAACTAGAAAGGAATTGGGAGGGTAATTATAGTGATACCAAAAATGGGGAGAAAGAAAAGAACAACAATAAATCTTTTAAATTAAAAGAAGAGGGCAGAAGAAAGCTTAGAGGAGAACACAAATAAGCAGGACTAAGATAGTGTTGAAAGTAACAGGTTAAATTTGAGATGCACAAAAAGATAAGCAGATGTAAGTAGTTGAGATTCACAGTTTCATAGGCAGTCCTCCTTTCTGGTTTTCTTTGTATAGGGAAATGTTTATATTTGTTGATGCTTGTCAAGTTCATAATAATAAGAGATTATTGTTTTAAAAGAAAAACAACTAAATATACTTATTACAGGGACAAAGTACGACAATGTATACAGCATTCAGCACTAGTAGTCCCCTTCTTCTGCCACAAGGAGGGAGGCATGTTTCATTATCTATTGTCTAGGACTTCCATTTTTTTTCCCCTGGGGAAACATTGACAATTAGGGAGTGGGAGGAAAAAGAATTCCTGAAAGAGTCTAGAAAGGAGTGGTCAGAGAGGTAGGGAGGGAACCAAAAGAACATAATGTTATAGAAGCTAAGAGAGAAGAAAGCATCTAGAAGGAAGGTCTAGTCAACTATGCCAATTGTCAGTTGCAGAAAGGTTGGGGAAAGTGAAGAGTAGGAAGGGGCCTTTAATAAGTAGAAGATCACTGGTGATTTGAAGAGAACAATTTGAGTGGAATAATTGGGACAAAATCAATCAATTAATTAACAAGCATTTATTAAGCATATACTATGTGATAGGTGATATGGGGACAAAAAGGCAAAAATCAAACAGTCTCTATCCTCGGGAAACTTATATTTTATTGAAACCCAAATTTTAAGGCTTAGGTAGTGAGTAGATGGTGAGGAAAGAAGGGAATAAGTGCTGACAGCTCTAGATTACAGGATGTTGGAGCTGGAAGGGATATTAGAATGTAGAATATAGACTGTCAGCATTAGAAGGAACCTCAGAACGTAAACTATCAGAGCAAGAAGAGACCTTAGAACCTAGAACATCAGATGTCAGACCTATGAGGCACTTTAGAGATTTTCTAGTTCATCCCCCTCGACTTACAGGTGTGGATACTGAATACCTGGAGTGTCACTCGTTGTAGGAGTTTGACAGTAGAGAAGGGAAAAAGAAGATGACGGTTTGAAGGATAAAATTAAGGGAAGATTTTCAGGGTTTTGTTTGTTTTAAGAAGAGGGGAAGTATATAGGTTAAGGGGAAGGAGGCAGAAAGGTAGGGGCTGAAGATAAGGGCAGCAGTGGGGGGGCATTTGATGGAGCAAGATCCCAGAGGAGAGGAGAGGAGATGATATTTTTGAAGGCAAAAGTGTCAGAACTAGCCTTGGCAAGGAAGAGAACTATCTCTTCCTCTGAGGCAGGGGGACAAGAAGACAGGCTAGATCATAAGAGAACACACAAGCAGAACAGAGAACAGAGAGGTTTCAGGTTATGTAAAGGGAAATGAGACAGTTCATCTCAACGAAGTAGAAAGTGAATTTTATTTGCAAAGCAAGAAAGGGCTGGGGGCTGGTGGATAAAAAAGATTTGGAACCGCCATCTAGGCAACGATGTTCTTGCCAATGCTGAAACAGATGGTGGAACCACCCTGGAGAAAAGGCAGGCTGGGTTTAAGCCTCACATTTGGTTACTTTCTGACAAAGAGTAGCAACATCTGATGGTATTTACTACTGCCTTGTGCACACAGTCTGGAGTAGCTGGATTTTCTCCAGATTGAGTTAGAAGAAAGCTTCACAATTTCACACCTTTAGTTTCTGCCTCTGACCCGCATCCAGTCATTGTACAGATGCCTTGCAGATCTATTAGTCTGTGCTGGGGCTTGGGGGGAGGGGCAGAACAATTTCCTTCTGCACTTGAGCTGTCGCTCCACAATAGAGTGCTGATTTTATGTCGTTAGAACTGTGAGAGTTCCCCAGGAGACTGAGCCCTTGTCTGCAAGTCCAAGAGACACCCTGCCTCACTCTGGGAACAGTGTACTTGTCATCTCTTACCTGTCCATACCAGAGTGGCTAGTTAAATCAAGGCAAAGGGCAATCAGCCCTGCACCGGGAATAATCAGATCTTAAATCACAGAATCACAGAACCATTGAATTTTAGAGCCGGAAGGAACCTTAGAATAAAGAACATTGAATGTTAGATTTTGGAGGGACCTAATAGACCAACACTGGGCATGGAGTTAGGAAGACCTGAGTTCAAATACGGATGCAGACACTTATTACCTGTGTGACTCTGGGTAAGTCACTTAACCTGTTTGCCTTAGTCTACTGGAGAAGGAAATGGCAAACCACTCCAGTATATTTGCCAAGAAAATCCCACAGACAGCATGCATGGTCCATGGGGTCACAAAGACTTGGATATGACTGAATGACTTACAGAAGTGGAAATAGGTTTAGCTAGGAAAAGTGACTTGCCCAAGGTCATAGAGTTAATAGGACTTGACTGTAGGTCCTTTCACTTCCAGTATGGTGCTCCAAAATGCTTTCCTCATCCTAATGTCATAGCACTATAGGATTCTACACCCACACAGTATTGTATTAGACATCAAGTCCAACTCCATCCTTTTACTTTTTACCCTCCCTGTTTCCTTGTGCCCAGTTTGAACCCCAAACCTTGGCCGGTGACAGGATGTCCTGACTGTACTCTTGTTCATTCTCTTCCTGTCTTGGCTCTCTGGGACTTGGATGCAGAGACTCTCTGACTCCAAGTTCACTACTCTCCACTACACCATGCACAGTATATAACCCACACTCACAAAGGCACACGTAGCTCTCGCCTGCACTTATGGAATCGGTTACAGAATACAGCATAGAGAATTACACAGACACATGGTTGTGAATGTGCTTACCCCTAGGGACATGTATGTACACAGGCTCTCACGTTCATGTCATTCACATGCACAAAGTCACAGACACACTCAGTCCTACAGACCCAAACACATGCAGTCAGGGATCTCACCTCAAATTTGCACATGCACATCAGACATTAGAGAAAGTTGACAATCCGTGTGCCAAAGGTTGGCTTTGTTTGGACAGATGTTACTCTAAAAAGCCACGATGTTATTTAGCTACTTCATCAAGATAATGGATTTTCTTGGCTCTGGAGTTTGGGGGATTCATTAGTCTTCCCTTGAGCATGAGGCTCCTCCTCCAAAGTTCATCCACCCTTAATGATTTCTCACTCCCATACAGTGCCAGCCTCGAGCCCCTAGAGCCTACTGTAGTATTTGTACAAAGAAGGGCAGAAGCAGAACAAATATTTGCGTCTTCTGTGTCTCATTCAGAGCTTCATAGGAATGGAAGTTTTCCTTCTAGGAAACTGAGCTTCTGTTTGGCTCCTCTCCTCCCTGGCCCAGGAGGCAGGTGAGGGTATGACACCTGCTGAGGATGGGAGGCACTTCTGGGGAGTTCAGAGCAAGTTAGACACTGACCTAGACCAATCTACTGGGTATCAGCCACACACTCTGCACCTAGTTATTCCGCCCCTCTCCTAATACATATATGAGTATTAGCACTTCAAGGCAGGCACAAAAGTCCTCTAAAGAGCAATATTTTTATTGAGGCTTTAAAATGTGTCATTGTCATTTCCCCAAAACCTCATCCTTTCAATGCAACTCTATAAGAAAGTAAAGTGAAATAAATCAATGCATTGGCTGCCAAGAGAACGGAGGCATAATGGAGACATTGAGTATATTTGTCACCATCAGTCCTCTGGTGTCAAGATTAGCCACTGCATCATTCACAGTTCCAAAATCTTTCAATGTTTTCTTCCTTCGCATTATTTTGCATTAGTTCACAAAGTATTTTCATTTCTTTGAATCCTTCCATATTCATTGTTTCCTAACAAAGAATAATATTCAATTACATTCATATACCGTAATTCATTCTGTCATTTTCTGTTAGGTGGGTGCCCACTTGCCTTATGGTTCTTAAGAAATAGCCTTTCTCATATACATCTTTGGTGGGAGGTCCAGGCTCCCATGTTGAGCCTATGTAGCAGGGTGTGTGCCAGGTTCTGTGCTGAATCAGGAAAGCATGTTACTCTTAGTTCTGAAAAAATGTTTGATCCCAGCTTCTTGTCTCCATTCTCATATACTCTCAATCAGTCAGTCAGTAAGTAAGGATTTGTTAAGCCCATAATGCCAGATACTATGCTAAGTGCTGAGAATGCTAAAGCAGGCAAAGACACACTTCCTGCCTTCAAGGGAGGCTCACATTCTAATGGGAGAGACAACATAAAAATAATTGTGTGCATACAAAATATATACAGAGTAAATGAAAGGCAGTCTCAGAGGGAAGGCACTAGCAAAGAGCATGGGGCTAGGTCAAGACTGAGAAAGTTCTAATTGTTTCCCTGTCTCAATTCTGTCTGCACTGCAATCCTCCACACGGCTGCCAAAGTGATTTTCCTAAAGCATGAAGTCTAACTACGTCACTCCCCTATTTCATCTTCCGTGATTCTTTATCACCTCTAGGATAAAATAAAAATTCCTTTGTTTTACATTTAAGGCCCTTCACAATCGGTCTCCAACCAACCTTCCCAGCCTTAGTACACATTGTTCCCTTTTGCACACTCTAAAATCCAGCCTTTTTACTGTTCTTCACACACAATACTCCATCTCCCCTCTCATTGTCTTTGTATTCTTATCTCCTATACCTGCAACATACTGCCTTCTCACTCTGCTTTTTAGAAACCTTAGTTTCTTTCAGGACCCAGCTAAAGTGCCACCTTTTGCCTAAAGTGTTTCCTGATCCCCGCCCCTTGTTATGCCTTTTCATCCTCATCCCCCCACCAAAATTACCTTGTGCTTCTTTTATATATATCTAAATATACCTAAATATGCATATCCCTACCTCACCCCCCAGCAACAGAATGTAAGCTCTTCAAGGGCAGACACTGTAACATTTGTGCCTTTGTGTCCCAGCACCTAACACAATGCTTGACACATCGTGGGAATTTAATAAATGCTATTTTATTGATTGGTTGAACAATGATTTTTTAAAAAAAAGCATGGATCAACAATGTCTGACAGTATATGCAATATTCCGTATTCCTAGGTCCCCCACTTCTACAGGGCCGGGTGGGGGAAGGGACATATTCTCAGGTCTTCACTAGCCAATTGGTCATTATAATTATGGATTCCATTTCCTTTTTTCTTTTCATTTACATTGTTCTAGTTACTGTGAATATTGCTCCTCTGTCTACTCATTAAAAATGAGTTTTATTGGTACCTTTTATTTTTCTTACATTACAGTTATTTTCCATATTGCTACTCATTGTTGAATCTTCCTAATGAAAAATATGCACACACACATATTCCATCATATTCTACTTCTGTACAGAGTGGGAAAGTGTGTGTTTTATCATTAGTTCTTGAGAGCAAGATTGGCCATTGCAGCTAATAATAAGTCCACCTCTCTTTTCCTATTGTTCATGTTTACATTATTGTGGTCATTGAGTATATTTGTCTCCTACTTCTGTTTACTGCACTCAGCATGTCTGACACTAAAAAACCAGGGAGAATACCAGGCAAGATCAAGGGTTGAGTAATGACTGTGGTGGTGAAGGTGTATACTAAATAGCTCCAGGACTGGGCCAGGTTCCAGGTTAGAGCTACAGCATTTGCTGGAGCTTGAGATCCTACCAAACAAAAAGTCCCTGTGGTTGTCGTCTGACTCTTTGTGACCCCATTTGGGGTTTTCTTAGCAAAGATATTGGAGTGGTTTGCCATTTGCTTCTCCATTTTATAGATGAGGAAAATGAGGCAAACAGGTTTAAGGGACTTGCTCAGATTCACACAGCTAGATAGTGTCTGAGGCCAGATTTGAACTCAGGAAGATGAGTTTTCCTGAGTCCAAGCCTCATGTTTTCTTCACTGAATCACCGAGTTGCCCCTTACTGTAGCTTGAGGTCCTACCAAACAGAAAAAGTCCTTGGGCTTTCTTACCAAGACCCCAGGATCTTCAGCTGCCTTTTAAACAGATTCAACTAAAGTCTCTGTGCTGATCCCCATTCCCTTTTGGATTTAAAAGGATCTTGTTTATGTTCATGTTTATGTTTAAGATAGATTAGGACAACAGAAAATAGGGCTCCAGTTGAGGATGTAGGAATGTTGGTGAGTAAAGGGGTATGGTTGGGAAAGGTCCAAACAGGGGCTATCACGTGGGATATAAAGTCAGAAAGGAGGGACTTGGGTAGGTAACAATGGTTGCTTGGGAAGCCAAATTCTGGGAGCAGCATGGGAGAAGGCTGGGGCAGCCCCAAAGAAAGCCACATAGCAAGAGCTACAGAGATCCCAGATAAGCTTTTCCTCATTCAGCTGGGCACTTCTGTACACTCCCCTCCCTAACACCCCAAGCTCCAGGGGTGAAATTCTTTATTCCTTTATCTCTGGGAGCCAGTGACATGTCTGCTGTCCTCAGAGGGCCCCTGGCTGCCACTGACATGACACAGAGCATTGTTCTGACCATGTGATGGTTGTGCAATGTAGTCCAGAGGCAGAGGGAGTGAGATTTCATGGGAACAGAATCTGAAAGCAAAAGGGACTGTTATTCCCACATCTTATCACCACAGCCTTGGGCTTGCTCCTTGCTACTTCTGTCCCAGGGGAACACTTCTAGATAAGAGACTTGATGGGAGGAAGATATGTTGTTTCCTCTGTTTTTGTTAGGAGCAGTCACAGTAGACATGCACAAGAACAAGGCTGGGGAAACAAGAACAGTCAGGTAACCCAGGTTGATGATGGCAGCGTATATACACAGACAGTCAGTTCATTCTATTTCACCAAGTACCCTGGTCAGCGACTCTGAGCTTCTGTAATACCTCACACAGTTCTATAATCTCTCCCTGTCTAATTCTCAGCCTCATAGACACTCTGAGCTGAAAAGGACCTCAGAGGCCATATGGTTTAACCCATACTTGAGGGTGAGTCTTTTTGACATCCTCGACAAGAGTTTTATCTAGACTAGTCACAAGCAATGTAAGGGATCTGTTCCGTATTTGGACCATGCTAATAAGTTGGCTAAGTTGCAGAAAAGGTGCTGATCTACATTGGTAGAAAGAGCTTACTCATAAAGGAGTGTCCTATATCAATGAAATCTTAAGTCCAGTTCCTATCTTTATCTAAATTATTAGGAAGTGTCTCCTCATTATAACAAGTCAAAATCTACCTCTTAGGTGTTTCTGACCATTGCTTCTAGTTCTGCCTCTGGACAAAACAAACTTAATCCCTCTTCTCCCTGTCATTTCTTCTAATACTTTAACACAATGATTATGTTCCCACCTGCCCCACCCACATACCTTTTCTTCTCCAGACTAAACATCTTCAGTTCCTTCAACCATTTATTCCTACATATCATATGCTCTCTAGGCTCTTTCCCATCCTGGTCACCCTCCTTTGAAATGTTCCAGCTTATCGATCTCCTTCCTAAATTGTTGCACCCAGAATAAGATGCACTACTCTAGATATGAACTGACTAAAGCAGAAAACAGTGGGATGATTACATCTCTTGTTCCAGGGGTGGGGAACCTGCAGCCTCAAGGCCACATGTGGCCCTCTAGACCTTTTGACTGAATTCGAGCTTCACAGAACAAATACCCCTAATAAAAGGATTTGTTCTGTAAAACTTGGACTCAGTCAAAAAGCTGCACCCAAGGACCTAGAAGGCCACGTGTGGCCTTGAGGTTGCAGGTTCCCCATCCCTGGGCCCTAATGATATCTTCTCTATCCTCAAATTGGGTAGTTGATCTTTTTAAAAATTAAAATGTAAGACCAGAGCTACAATGAAGTAAGGTAAGCAGGGCATTAATCCAGGGTCTAAAATTTAGAAGGTACTGACTGCTCTTGTACTCCTTCTATAGCATAGAAAAACTGAGTCAAGTGCCTAGATAATAATAATTAGTTAAAATAGAAAACTATCAGGCAGAAAGGTTTTTCCCCTTCTCCATAGCTTTAGACCAGCTAAATTCTTCTTTGGTCCTTTCACCTTGCTCTCTTGACCAAAGGCAGCCTTGTGCTGTCCCAAGAGTATTGAATTTGACCACAGCATCCTAGAAACATACCTTTAGAACTGAAAAAACCTTAGAGGTTATCTTTTCCAAGCTTCTTTTCTTTAACAAATAAGGAAAACTGAGGCCAGAGAGATCTTAAGTGATTTACACAAGGTCACTCAAGCAATAAATATCAGAGATGACACTTGAACCCACATCTTTCCCCCACCTCAGTGTGGCAATATCCCAGGGCACCCTTGCTCTCAAATAAATTGTCCCAGATGACAAAATTATTAGTTATACCTCTCTGTAGGACTTTGCATTTATCCCTGTTAAATTCCATATTTTTAGATTTAGTTCTTTGGTTCACTCAGCTAAAGTAAACCAGGATCTTATGTATGTCTTAACATCATAGATAATAAAACAATTGAAAATCAGACTGATATAGCCATAATTTATACTCATTCAGTTGCTGCTCAAGTCACTGATTGAAATTCAAGGTAGGGGAGCAAAGGACAGAGACTCAATCAATCAGACCCTACATATTTACTGAGTACTTCTATGTTTAAGGTTTTGTGTTAGGCCCCGCAGGGGAGATGGAGAAGGATAAGTTAGGGTAACTACTGGGTTCTAAACTCTGAGCTACATCAAGAAAAATA
Organism: Trichosurus vulpecula; assembly: GCF_011100635.1. NCBI lineage: Eukaryota > Metazoa > Chordata > Mammalia > Diprotodontia > Phalangeridae > Trichosurus > Trichosurus vulpecula. The sequence continues at coordinate 109,598,915 of NC_050575.1, forward strand.
TCTAAATATGTAGGAGCTTCTAGTCTTTATTGGAGAAGAAAGTTTCACAAACTTGATAAAGCGAAAAATGTAATATCTAAGTGGCTTAGACTTGACTATCTATGGTATAATAACCAGAGATAACTGCCATTCTGAGCTTGAAATGAAGTCCAGGAGTCTGGCATTTTCCAGGATGATGGGGGGACTTTGGGAAAGAAGCTGGTTGGGCCATGAGCTGTGCTTTGACAGATTCCCTGGGGAAATACTGTCTGGTGCTTCCAGGTCTTTGGCTTTATATATTGGGCTGATGTCCAGGCATCAAATGTTTTTACTGATTTGAACTTCAATTCCATCTCCTCACAGGAGCAAGAAGCATCAGGCACTGGCTTTTTGTGTTCTGTGACCTAACACTGACTCTATTTGTTTCAACTGATGAGCTAGTGAGGTAGAAAATAGAGATGATAGGACAGCATTAGCAATGGGGCTACAGGAACCTGATGGGATGTGGATTTATTTATTGTTTTGTTTTCATACCCTTATCCAGTTTTTAAATAACAAGCACAAGTCTGTTTGCTTCCTTCCTGTTATAGCTCTGCTGGCTGTCCTGTATGTGCATTCGCCATGGCTCACTCAGTGATATTAGAATGCACACCAGCTGTGTGGCATCTCTTGGTCTGAAGAAAGGAAAAAGATTTGAAGAACACAAGGCAATCTGCCTCTTTTGGCAAAGAATTTCATCATTTTCATGGCTCCCAAAAGAAGGAGATTTATTGGGAAATTAATCTACAGAGATACCAAAGAAGTCACTGAAACACACAGGTTACCAAGTGCCCAAGCAACCACTTGATTGTGATAATTCAACCAAATAATCCAATGACTCCTTTAAAAAAACCAATCAAATGGGATCTTGGACTAAATTGATGGCTCTACATAGACAGAATCCAATTGTGCTTAGACAGAAGGGATTTTACAGGACAATTAATTTAAAGACTAGATGTTCTATGCCCAGATGTCTATGTTCACATGGGAGAACAGTCCAGAAAAAAATAATTTAATTTATGTAACTTCCAGTCACACAGGTGGATGGAATCAATCCATCTATAGATCAGGCTATTGTGAGAAACAAAAGGTGTTTCACTATGTGGCCAAATGTATTCTTCTGTTTGGCTGAAATTTGCAGTTGAAGTGTGGTCAGCACTTTTCTGTGTAGATACAGTACTGCATGGCATTGCCTATGTAGTGCTGCCTTAGGAACGATTCCTATGAACAAGATTTTGGGGTTTCAGTTGGACTCAGGGTCATCATGAGATAACAGTGGAATTCCAAATAACTAATACAATTTTAGGCTGTATTAAGAGTGGAATAAGGGAAGCGATAATCTTTCTGTGATGTTCCCTGGCTTTGCTATATTTTGTCTAATGTGCCCATTTCTAAGTAACATACTTTCAGAGGATATTGACAAACAAGTTTACCTAGAGGAAGGTGAGCAAGACAGTGAGAAAAATGGAAACTATGCCATATAAGGATCAGTCAAGGGAATTATGGGGAGACTACAGGAGAGAAAAATTAGGAGAGAGACACGGCAGTTGCTTTAAATGTTTGGAGCATTGTCATACAGAAGTAGAATTAGTGGTATTGTGTGTGTAGCCCTAGAGGAGAGAGCTAAAGGGGAAAGTCACAGAGCGGCAGATTTTGGTTCAATAAAGGGGAGAATTTCTTAACAATTGGAATTGCTAGTAGAGTGGGATAGAAAATTACCACTGTACATGTTTAGGCAGATTCTGGACAATCACTTGTTTGGGACAGTATCGAGGGGACTGTAACAACAATGTTGCCAGCAGCTACTGTGGCTGTGTAAGACCAATAACAGCAGCACACAGAAAGGCTGCTAACAAAGGTTCTTTGATCTGCTTTTCTAAGGAAAGCAACTTTAAGGGGTTAACAATCTCAGTTTAATTAAACATATATATCATTCACTTAGTTCAGGGGGAAAAGATCAGCCCCCTAAACTTCAGGGCAAAGACAAACAGAAATTACAAGCATACATTATAAACACAACAAATAACACAAACCAGTCTATCCATAGCAATACATAGTTACCAGAGAAGCACCAACATCTGGGTTATCAAAGCCAGGGGGTCTGTTTCAATGGCTTGCTCAGAGTCTTGTCACCAACACTCTTTCAATGAGTGTATCCCCAAAGGCAAAACGCCAATCTCAGAGATCTTATACCTCGTTCAGGACCCTGAGGGCTGGGACCAACTTAGCATTTAGGGTGTGGGAAACCACTGACGCCAGGGTGTGGGAAAATTCTTCAATAACTAGTACCACATCATATACATTATTTCCAATCAATGACTCCTGGTTGCCTTAGTGCTGAGAAACACTCCAAGACAAAAAGATCCCACTTTACCTGCCCCATTCAAACAAAGACGAAACTCATTAAAAGTACTTGATAGCCTTAGCATCCCCAAAGAGAAGAACAGTGAAGAAGTCCACTGTGCAGGAGCTGGGATGAATTCTGAAGTACTTTCTAACTGAGAGTCTGGTGAGGGGAGAGGTCTATGATTCTGTGTTTTGTGCATATCCATCCCTTACCCTAACCACATAACTTAGCAGATGGCCTTGAATATATAGTAGGGTTTTGATACATATGTGTCAATTGGATGGATAAAATTGCATTTTATTTTAAAAATATATTTTGTTGATATATTTTGTTTTTACCTAGTCTGTGTTTCCCTTCTGTGTCCCACTTCTCTCACCCAGAAAGTCATTCTTCATAACAAAGAAGTTTTTAAAAACAAAAAGAAGGGGAAAATCAGCAAAACTGATCAATACATAGGAAAAAAAAATCTGACAATATGTTCAATGTTTCCCACACAGGGACCCACCCCCCTCCACTTCTACAAAGGACTGGAGAAAGTGTCTTAATATTAACTTTTCTTTGAAGCCAAGCTTATTATTTGTGATTTTATAACATTCATTTTTAATCATTTTGTTTGCTGTTCTTTCCATTAATGTTGTTGTTGTCATTGTGTGTATCGTTTTCTTGCCTTTTCTTACTTCACTATGCATCAGGTCATGTAAATCTTTTAATGATTCTCTGTATTCTTCATATTTGCCATTTCTTATGGTACAGTAATATTCCATTCCATTCATGTATGCTTGCATGTGAATGTATACATTTGCTTAGCTATTTCTCAATTGCTGGGCATATATAGTGTTTATAATTTTTTGATAACACAAAAGTGCTGCTATTAATATTTTGCTGAATATGGGACCTTTTAATCAATAATTTTCTTGGAGTATGTACCTAGCTGTGGGGTCTCTGCATTAAAGTATGTGGACATTTTACCTACTTTACAACATTGGATTTTATAACTGGGAAAAGGTAAGCTTCCTATAACTTCCTATAACTATGAAGATTTGGTACTTTGTTACTCTCATTCCTCACTTAGAGTATTATATTCAATTATGGGCACCATATTTTAAGAGGGGCATTGAAAAACTGGAGTGGGTCCAGGAAAAATGAGGAGCATTGAATCCATAGTACGAGGTTCAGTCAAAGAAATTGGGTATATTTAACCTAGAGAAGAGAAGACTGAGGGAGAATGGGGATATGATAACTGCCTTTAAGTATCTGAAGAATTGTTGTGTGAAGTATTAATTAGACTTGCTCTATTTGGCCCCAAAGGGCAAAATCCAGGAATAAAAGGAAGACGTTGTCAAGGGGTAAATTCAGGTTTGATGCGAAGAAAAAACTTACCAATAATTTGAATTGGCTGAAAAGTGCAATGGGCTACCTAAAGAGATGGTGAGTTCTCCCTTCTTGGAGGCATTTAACTACTAGTTAGGTATGTATAGCAGGGATTCCTTTTATATATTAATTGTACTAGGTGACCACTGAAATCTCTTCTAACTTTCAACTTCCGTGATTGGTTTGAGAATGGCATGCAAATAGTTGTCTTTTGTTGTTGCTGATAATAATCTCCTTGCATCATTTGAGGGGAAAAATAGTTTTTAAAAAATAAGGAAATGTGTTATTTTGAGTCTAAAGAAAGCTTGTACTAAAATCCTGGGAGGACTACAGGGCATTCAGCACCACGGACAGCTCAGTTCCCTTAACGATTTGCTGAGAAAGCTTGCTTCGTGTCTGTAAATTTGTTGTTCGTTTCGATCTATCCGGCGCTTTGTGAGCCCATTTGGGGTTTATTTGGCAAACATACTGGAGTGGTTTGCCATTTCCTTCTCTAGCTGATTTTACAGATTAGGAAACTGAGGCAAACAGGGTTAAGCGATTTGCCCAGGGTCACACAGCTAGTAAGTGTCTGAGGATGGATTTGAACTCAAGAAGATGAGTATTCCTGACTCAAGGCCCGGCACTCTGTCCACTGCGCTATAGAATCTCAAAGTTGGTAAGGACCTCAGAAGTCATCTAGCCTAACTCTTAACTGAGGTGGAATCTACTTAATAAAATTCAGCCTCTCTTGGGGATCTTCAGTGATGGGAAACTCATTTCCTCCCAAAGCAGTTCATTCCATTGTTGGATGGCTCTACTTCGGACTGCAGGATTTAGACCTGGAAAGAGAAGTTAATCCAATCCTTTAATTTTTTAGATGAGAAAACTAAGGTCCAGAAAGGGAAAGTGGCTTGTCCAGGTTCACATAGATAATAAGTAACAGAATCAGAATTCAAATAGAGCTCCTCTAAGTCCAGAACTTTGCCACTTGATGTAGTGGAGTGTTGGATTTAGAGTCAAAGGATCTAAAGGCAAAAAGCACAACTCTATTCCTTACTACCTGCATGACCCTGGAACTTTGAACAAGTCACTTAACCTCGGTGTCTCAGTTTCCTCATTCATAAAAATGAATAGTTCGGATTATTGACCAATAGTCAATTTTCAGACTAGACGACTCCTAAGTTCCCTCTAGATTTATGATTACATAACACTATTGTCAAATCTGATGGTCTTTCTACCATTCCTCTGGTCCTTTCATACTCCTTAGAGACACAGCTTGAGCACCAGCTAAACAAGCCAGGATGACAGTTTGGGCTTCTCAGGGCAATGTTGCCAAAATAATAAATAATAATCAAGTGAGAAATTAATTGTCAGCTTCAGTTCTTTAATTAGTGTTTTGAGCACCAGGGAGACGTTTTAAAATAAGAAACAAGCAGCAGTATCAAAACCTCTTCCCTGTGGCCCTCCCCTCTTTTTTCCCTCCCCACACTGTGCCCTGCGTGGGCCAGCCATTTAACACAGTTATTACTCACTCCAACTTATTGAGTAACGAGCAGAAGCCTCAAGAGAGCTTTCAAAGGTCTTCCAAATGGATGCTTAAAAGCTTCCTATTTTCTCAAACAGTCTGAGCTAATGAAGTTTATTACTTGGAGAACAGGCTATTTACATAAAGTGGGATTTTTATTATAATGGTCAGGTGGTTCCCTGTGAGGGGATTGATTCTAAAGGTGAAAACATTTCATTTAAATGAGCTTTTAGCATTTCTCACTAAACCTTGTATTCTTGCAGATGAGACTTTCAGTGCCAAAAGTGAGCAGCTCAGAGTCAGGATGTCCTCAGAGAAAGCAAGGCTTATGGAGGTCCCCAAACATCAGGCACCAGGTCCCAAATAATAACTTGTGTTTCTTGCAAAACCACCACCGCCACCAAGTCTGGGGATTTCTTCCTGTGCCCCTTGGAAGCTCCTGCAAAATCCCAGTGATAGCCATGTCTCCCGCCTCAGAAACTGGATTGTTGCAAATATTTTAAATGTGAAGAATTTTAGGAATATACAGCATAGTACAACAAAAAGAGGTGTCAGAGGCCCTGGGTTCAAATCCTATCTCTGATGCTTATATTTGTGTGACATTGGTCAAGTCTCTTAGCAACCCTGGGTTTCAGCTTCCTCAACTGTGAAATAAGGAGTTTGACTAGATGAATTTTGCTGCCCCTTCTAGCTCTAAAGTTATGATCCTATGAATAGACAGTATGTGGGGTGATGACACAGGAACAGATGATTCATAAGGAAAAGCCCCATTCAAACAAAGGAGATGCATCACTCTCAGAAACATTTTGGATCTGTATTCCTTTGTCCAATCCCTCCCCTTCCATTCCACCCATGTCATTCTTTCCTTTCTTTCTGCAATTCTCACGGAAGCCTAGATTCCTTCTCTTCCTATCCCTATATCTAGATTGAATTGTCATTAAGAAGAATAGGAATGTTCTCCCCTTGACAGAGATTCCTGATGGCTGACTCAGTCTCCAAGAGAATAAGGAAGGTCTCAGGAGGTGTAGCCAAGGACATGTATTTCAATGATCTTGTGGCATAGCGTTATTTCTTCTTGGCCTTTTGATCTTTTCTTTGCCCAAGACATCAGCAACATAATTGGCCACACAAGGTTTACAATGGGACACACACACATACACACACACACACACACACACACACACACACACACAGAGGAATACAACCACAGGAAAATCGACAAGGTAACAAATCATGCCAGAGCTCACTGTTCTGCCACAAAGAGATCTCACCTAACTCTCTTTCCCTGCTTCCAAAAAACCCAACTCAATCAATGTAATATAATGGGCCACTCTAGATATCAGCCAAGAAGCCAGGTATAGTGTAAAGTGTAGAGTAAGTAGACCTGGGTTGAAATCCTGGCTCTGTCATTTACTAGCTGTATATCCTCATTTAACCATTCTGAGTCTCAATTTTCTCACATATGCAGTGTAAATAAAAATATGTCCCTTGTATACATCAGATCCATTTATGAGAAAGCATTTTGAAAATGCCAAAGCACTATATTAACATGAATTGCTATTTCTGCTGATAGGCAGCCTTACAGCTGGCTGCTGCCTTCCTGTCCTAGCTTCACAACTGCTATCTCCTGTGCTATAGCTCAACTTCCCTGCCTCCTTAATTTTGACAAGATCTCTTTCTACCTCACTCATGCCCTCCACCCTCCTTAGAGCTGCTGATTTTTTGCGAGTGCCCAACTTCTACATAGCCAGTCCAGAAACTGAGTTTTTTCCCTTTTAATCTATACTCAGCAGGACTCAGTCAGTGAGTAGCTCTATTTCTCCCGAAGGCTGTTTTTCCGTCACCAACTATTGACTTAGCTACAATGCACAAACAGTTATTTCTTAAGGAACCCAGAAGGCTACAGCCTGCCTGCACCACAGGCATATGCAACCAGGTGCAGTGAAAAATGATTAGCAGCAGCCTGGGCCATTACACATTCCCCAAAGGAAGATTGGACTACATCTGCCTAAGTTTAGACTAACAGAAAACTTCTAGGTTGGAAATGAGAAAAAAAATCAGTCTGTGTATCAGTGTCATGGTCTCATAGTGACTAAAACAAATCTGCCAAGCCATTTTGAACTTGTCTGGGTCAAGAGACTTTCTATTCATATACATATTTGTCTCCCCAGTGGCTACCGGTTTAATTCACCTAAAATGCTTAGTGACTGTACATTCTCTGTTTTGCCACCCTGGACTAGGGGTGGAGAAAGGAGATAGAGAGAAGGAGACAGGGAATTCTATGATAACTCTATTGAATTTTATTGTTAAAATTATTTTAAATTAATAAATGGCAACAAAATAGTCAAGTAAATGAAATTAAGAATAAAACTGTACATACAACCATGAACTTTAACTATTAACAATTTGTTAAAAGATAAATTCCCATATCATTTAGATGTGAAAAAACTGTACAGCAAACTTCGGTCATCAAGACTATTTAGAGTGTGAATATCTAAAAACTCAGAATTATGAAATTTTTTTTGGAGGGGGGAACGCAGGGCAATTGGGGTTAAGTGACTTGCCCAAGGTCACACAGCTAGTACCTGTGTCAAGTGTCTGAGGCAGGATTTGAACTCAGGTCCTCCTGACTCCCGGCCTGGTACTCTACTCACTGCGACACCTCGCTGCCCCAGAATTATGAAATATTTTGAAAGAAACACATGATGATCATAAAACCACTTTGTGGATCTTTCTAGGCTGATGATCCTTCATTTTGCTCCTAGCTGAACTTCTGAGTCTGGAATTCATTATCATGCCCACATTTAAGTACCACTTCTCCACCCCCCTTTCCTTCCCAATTTCTTTTTTGTGTGTTGCTTTTCCCACTTAAAATGTAAGCTCCTTGAGGGCAGAGATATTTTTATTTTTATTTCTATCTCCAGTATTTAGCACAGTCCCTAGTACATCAAAAGTAATTAATAAATGCTTGTTACCTATCTATATACATACAAAAAAACCTGCCTTCTGGTTTTAAATCTATGATCTCGTGATTATAAATTAGACAGAAAATGATGAGTTCTTGAAGTGGTGACCATATCACAATTAATGATTGGCATGCAGTCGCACCATGATCTAATTAGAGCAAGGGTCCAAACAAACATCAAATTAGAAGTGACTCTGGACAAGTCACTTTACCTCTTAGTGCCCCTTGGCAGCTCTGTACATATCACAGAGTAGCTGCTGGTCTTCACTAGTTGAGAGTGTTTCTCTACTGGGAATTTCCTATACCAATGAAATCTCACAAAAAACATATTAAATTAGAAAAACAAAGACTAGATGGGAAGACACCATGCTCAATGACAACTTCAGTTTAATTTATACAAATGAATCAACAATACCAAAGAATAGGAAATGGGAAAAGGCAAAGGTATTTGCCTTGGTTATCATCATTTCCAGAAATAATTTAAATGATATAAAGCAGTCACTAAAATAAAGGTATCAAAAGAGCCCCAATATTCACATAACCAATAAACACATTCTCCTTGTCCAAAATAGTGAGAGTTGGCAAGCAAGGGCAACACCATTGTAGCATACAAACTCATTTGAAAAACACAATGGTGGAAAATCTTAAGTGGCATCACCTTGTGAACTGACAAAATACAGTGGAAACAAAAACAAGTCTATCAAAGCTTGTAAACTGATACACATGATCCCAAGTGAGTTAAAAGATGAAACTGGCAAAATGATCTAATTTTTTTCCATCATTGACAATGGAACCACCACATTTAGACCTAAAAACTTTATCCATAATCTGCTATAGGAGAAAGTAAAAATGAATTTCAAACAGATTAAGTAATGAATAGTGGATGGATCAGGCAAGTATTCATTGAAAAAAATCTATGAAGGAGGCAACAAAACCTTGGATCACTGAGGGATCATCTTACAAGATATTTCAGGGAGGAAGAAATGGCAAAAGAATGGGGGAAAATTACAGATGGTTTCATTATTAAATATTATTTATATTTTTAAAAGGTGGTCAAAAGGACATCAATAAATACTAATACAGACCAGGGTGGAGACAAGATGGTGGCTGGAAAGCAGGGACTTACTTAAGCTCTTCCCCAAATCCCTCCAAACACCAGTAAAAAATGGCTCTGAACAAATTCTAGAGCTGCAGAACCCATGAAATAGTAGAAGGAAACAGGTCTCCAGGAGAGCCTGGATGGTCGCTGGGAAGGGTTTATCACACGGTGCTAGGAGCAGAGCCCTGCCCAGCATGGGCCACACCAGGACAGACCGGACCAGGAGTCAGCCAGCAGAACAGGCCCTAAGGCCATGAATCAGTGAGCTACGGCAGTTACCAGACTTCTCAAACCACAAGCACCAAAGAGCAGGTTAGTGGGAAACTGTGGGATTGAGTTGAGACCGGTCTGGGCATCAGCCCTAGTGGTGGCGGAGGCGGTGCAGTGGTAGCAGTGGTGGTGGCAGCAGCAGGAAACTCCAGAGGCTGCTTCCAGAGCTCCAGCATCAGCTGCTTCCCCAGTCCCTGGCTCACACAGTGAGAGGAATTTGCAGTGGATCAGAGCAGGAGTGCAAAGAGGGCTTTGTGGGCACAAAGGAAGGTTCTCTTGTTGCACCTTGCTTGGATCTGGACTGTGGTCCTGGTTGGTGGTTCTTGGGGGAGGAAGAGCGCTACTGTGACAGAGCCTGAGGTGACAGTGGAGTAGAAGTAGCTCTGAAAACATCAGTGCTTGGACCCTAAAGCTTGGGACAAAGTACTCTCTACTCTACAAGCAGTCATACACTGACAAAAAGCTCAAGGGCTAAGTAGTTGGCTGGGAACATGAACAGGCAGTGAAAATGAACTGAGACTCAAACTCAAACTCTAGATTCCTTTTTTGGTGACAAAGAGGATCAAAACATACAGGCAGAAGTCAACAAAGTCAAAGAGCCTACATCAAAAGCCTCCAAGAATCGCCTACCCAGCAAAATGGAGTATAATGCTCCAAGGCAAAATATGGATTTTCAATAAAATAGAGGAGTGGGGTGACAGTAGGGAGGGCTGACTGGGGAATGAGGCAATCAGAATATATGCCACCTTGGAATGGGGGGGGAGAGGGTAGAAATGGGGAGAAAATTTGTAACTCAAAATCTTGTGGAAATCAATGTTGAAAACTAAAATATTAAATAAAAATGATAAAATTCAAAAAAATAAATAAATACTAATACATATGCCAAATTTCTCATCTTTACAAAGTATGAGAATGTTCTATAAATGTATTGAGGGCCTCCATGATGAAAACATGACATCTCTTTCTTTTTTTACTTCATCTACATTTCTCATTATTTCCCTCCCAGGCAGTAGTCTTTTTTAACAAAGAATAAAAAAGAGGAAAGACTATTTTGGCAAAACTAACCCACATATTGAAAAAGTCAGAAAATATATACCATGTTCTATATTGATTGTCCCTTACCTTTGCGAAAGAGCAGGGGGAGGGGCCTTCTTTGGAGCCAAGCTTCATTATCATAGTTCCATAGCATTCAGTTTTGATTGTCTTGTTTTTGTTCTTTCCATTTGTGCTGACATAATCATTGTTTATATTGATTTCCTGGTTCTGCCTACTTCACTTTGTATCAGTTCTTATGTCTTCCTATGCTTCTCAGGATGCTTCATAGTCATTCTTTCTTACAGCACAGCAATATATTTCATTACATTTATGTACCAAAACTTGTTTAACTATTCCTTAATCAATGAATATCTACTTTGTTTCTAGTTTTTTACTACTATAAGACATGCTGCTATAAATGTTTTGATGTCTGTTGGTGCTTTTCTTTCTGTCATTGACATTCTTACAGTATATACCGAACCGTGTAGTTTCCCTAATTATCTCTTATTAAATCTATTTTGGCTTTTGCATTGTTTGAGTCTTTGATTGCTACCCCTACCTTTTTTTATCTTAGCTAAAGCATAACAGATTCTGCTCCAGTGCCTTATTTTAATTCTATGTGTGTCTCTCTGTTTCAAGTGTGTCTCTTATATACAACATGCCATTGATTCTGGTTTCTAATCCATTCTGGTATCTGCTTCATTTTATGGGTGTGTTCATCCCATTCACATTCACAGTTATGATTACTGTGTGTTTTCCTATATCCTATTTTCTTCTGTTTATCCTTATTTCTTTCTTTTTATCCTATTCCTCCTCAAAAATATGGCAAGTTTTTCTAATAAAGGCCTTGTTTCTCAAATATGTAGAGAACTGAGTCAAATTTATAAAAATAAGAACCATTCCCCAATAGGTAAATGGTCAAAAGATATGAATAGGTAGCTTTCAGAAGAAATAAAAGTTACCTATAGTCAGTTGAAAAAATGCTCTAAATCACTATTGATTAGAGAAATGCAATTTAAAACAATTCTGAGGTACTATCTCATACCTATCAAGTTGGCCCTTCTTTTTGTTTGTCCTTTGTTTTCAAAGCAGACCAATAATATCAGGAAGGTGATATCTTGACTTGCAAGTGAATTGGATTTAAGTAAGGCAGGACTGTGTAAAATCACCAGCCTCCAGATCAAAGTCACCCTCTCCTCCAGAGCCATCTCAGTCCAGTGGCAAGACATAGATCTGTTTGTTCGGTTGTTTTTGGCAGGGTGATTGGGGTTAAGTGATTTGCCCAAGATCACACAGCTAGTACATGTGTCAAGTGTCTGAGGCCCGATTTGAACTCAGGTCCTCCTGACTCCAGGGCCAGTGCTCTACTCACTGTGCCACCTAGCTGCCCTGCAAGACATAGATCTGGATGACTGGAGATGGCCCCAGATACAGTGGGAGACCTTGGCCTTTTTAAGCTAAGATATTTCCTAGGTCTCTGTCTGAGGAAACATTCATTCAGTGTTTAAGGCTAGGTCAGAAATGAGGGAAAAATTACCTCTTTTACATCCCCCCCAAAAATCTGGGAGGGGATCTGACATGATAAAAAAGGAAAATGACAAATGCTGAAGTGAATGTGGAAAAATAGGGACACTAATGTACTATCGTGGCATTGTAAACTGGTTCAGTCATTCTAGAGAATAACTTGGAGCTGTGCCCATGGAGCTATAAAGTGCATTCTGTTTGACTCAGCAACACCACTACCAGGACTATATCCCAAAGAGATCAAAGGAAAGGGAAAAAACCTATACGTACAAAATATTTGTAGCAGGTCTTTTTGTGGTGGTAAAGAATTGGAAACTGAGGGAATGCCAATCAATTGGGGAGTGACTGAACAAGTTGTGGTATATAATTGTGATGGAATATAAGAAATGAGAAGCAAGATGATTTCAGAAAACCAGGAAGATCTATATGAATTGATGTAAAGTGAGCAGAACCAGGAGATCATTATACATAGTAACAGAAATATTGTAATGATGATTAATTGTGAAAGGTTTAGCTACTTTGATTAATATAATAATCCAAAACAGTTTGGAAGAATTCATGATGAAAAATGCTATCCACCTCTAGAGAGAACTCATGAACATTGAATACAAATTGAAGTGTACTTTTTTGTTTCCTTTATTTTTCTTGGGTTTTTGGCAACATGGATAATAGGGAAATATATTTTGCATGATTTCACATGTATAATTAACATTATATTTCTTGCTTTCTCAATTGGTGGGGGGAGGGACTCTAAGGAGGGAGACAATTTGGAACTCAAAATAAAATTTTTTTAGTATCTTTTTGTGCTTCTTTTACCAAACTGTTGATATTCTTTGTATAATTTTCTTGCATCACTCTCATTTCTTTTCATAATTTTCCTTCTACCACTCATCTCCTTCTTCAACTCTTCCAGGAATTCTTGTTGAACATTTGTTCAATTTGCATTTTTTTGAGGTTTTGCTTGTAGTTATGTTTACATTATTGTCTTCTTCCGAGTTTGTTTCTTGATCTTACCTACCATGATAGTAACTTTTTATGGTCAGATTTCTTTTTGTTGTTTGCCCATTCTCCAGTCTATTTCTTGACTTTGAACTTAATGTTAAAATTAGGCTATGCTCATATGGGAGTAGGGAGGCAACGTCCTAAGCTTTAGGCTTTTTCATGCTGCTGTTTTCAGAGCTAGTTCTGGGGATCTGCAAGTTTTTGGCACTTCCAACATGATGTTACCCTGGGAGAGGTGTGGTCACTGCTCTTTTGGTCTGTGCTCTGGTCTTTACCCAGGAAGGGCCCTGCTTTCCTGCAGCTACAAGTGCTAGCACTTCTCTCTGCCTTGAAACTAAGACCAGGTGCCCTACTGTTCTGCAGCTTCAAACACTAGTGCTTCTCTCTATCCTGGAACTGTAATCAGGGACGCTGAGCCCTTGTGACCAACCAAAAGTGCTCTTCTCCATCCCGGAACTGTGACCCAGAATACAATATGATCACTAGAGTTGCCAAATAGCATGTAATCCTGGACCCATTGTCAGCTCAGAGTCCCCTGTACTCTCTTCCTGACCACCTTACTCTCTCTCTGGGCTGAGAGCTCTCACAGCTGCTGCTGTTGCTGTCATAGCCACCTCTAAGGCCCACCACTGGCATTGCCACCACATGCACTCCAGGCTGGCCTGCATTCCATTTTCACAGACCTCTCCTATTCACTGAGGTTGTTTTGGACTGGAAATATGTCTCATCCCAAACTTTCGTTGGCTATACTGATCCAGAATTTGATTTAAGGTATTATTTTAAAGTTGTTTGGAATGGAATATTGGGAGAGTTCTTCTGGGTTGCTGCCTTTACTCTGCTATCTTGGCTCCATCTCTCATTTTGTATCTTGAATCAATCATCCTTCAATCAGGAGGTGAGTAGTATGTTATATCATCAGTAGTACGGAATTATGGTTAGTTATTGCACTGATCAGAGTTCTTAAGTTTTAAGACTGTTTTTTTACATTATTGTCATAGTATAAATTGTTCTCTTGGTTCAACTCATTTCTAAAATGATCCCTTTCTTCATATGTTACAGCATAATCATATTCCATTACATTAATATACCTTAATTTGTTCAGCCATCCCCCAAATAATGGGCATCTCTTAATTTCCAGGATTCTGCCACTACAAAAAGAATTGTTATAAATATTTTTTACATATAGGATATTTTCCTGTCTTTTAAAATATTTTTTGGGGAGCATAGGCTAATAGTGGTATCACAAAATCATAGGATATATATAGTTTAGTAACTTAGAGGGCATACTTCCAATTCACTACTCTATTAACAATGCATTACTGTGACTGATTTTTTTGCAGCCCCTCTAAACATTTGTTATTTTATTTTAATGTCAACCTTGCCAACCTGATGGATGTGAAAAGTAACCTTAAAATTGCTGTAATTTTTTCATTTATCTAATTATTGGTTATTTGGGGCATTTTTTCATCAGGCTATATATACCTTGGATTTATTCTCCTGAGAATTGCCAGTTAATATCCTTTGATCTTTTATCATTTGGAGAATGACTTTTATTCTGATTCTTATGTAGCTTGGAAATGAGACTTTTATCAGAGAAATTTGCTGCAAAGAATTTTCCCAGTTAAATCTTCCCCTCTTAATTTTAATTGGAACAGTTTTGCATGTGTAAATACTTTAAAATTTTATATAATCAAAATTGTTTGTTTTGTCCTCTATAATCCTCTCTGTTTATATTTCATCCTAAATGTAATAGGGACACACTGGAGCACAGTTTTCACTATGTTACTATATACCCCACCCCAGCCCCAACTCAATCAATCCCATTAGCTTCCCATTAACTCTATTCTATTGGCATTTAAAGCACCTCAAAATCTTGCCCCCTCCTATTTTTCTACTATTTTATTCCCTTCTACACATTCTACCTCTCAACATACTGGCCTACTTGCCGTTCCTCCCATACCATCCATCTTGTGTCTCCTGTGCCCAGAGAACTTTCCCACCTCACCTCTATTTCCTTGAATCTTGGTTTCCAAGACTAAGTTCTGATATTAGCTTCTCCAGGAGGCTGTTCACAGTCCTTCTAGCTTCTAGTAATTTCTCTCCTAAGGTTATTTTCCATCTACTCTGTATGTAGCTTGTATATACCTATTTATACACATGTTGTCTTCCCCAATAAAATATAAGTCCCTAAAGGGCAGGAACTATTTTGTTTTCTCTCTGTATCTTTAATGCCCAACAGTGTTGGAATGTAGAAGGAGCTTAATAAGTGATTGAGAGAGTGATGTGGGTGGGGTAAGAGGTGACACAGTCAGATCTTCACTTTAGGAAAGTCACTTTGGTGACTGTATGGAAGAGGGCTGGGACTGGGAAAAGCATTCAGACAGGGAGGACAATGAGAAGACTATTGAAATAGTCCAGATGAGATGTGTTGAAGCCCTGAACTGGAGAGATAGTTATGCAAGGAGAGAAGGGGACAGAAGAGAGAGATACTGTAGGGATAAAAATGACAAAATTTAGATCTGGAGCATCAAATAGAAACAGAAAGAATCCACTGATCACCTACTGAAATAGATCCCAAAATGAAAAATCCCAGGAATAGTATAGCCAAATTCCAGAGCTCCCAGGTCAAGGAGAAAATATTGCAAGCAACCAGAAAGAAATAATTCAAATATTGTAGAGCCACATAAAGCAAAATTTAGCAATTTCTACATTAAAGTAGCAGAGAACTTGTAATATGATATTCTGGAGGGCAAAGGAGGTAAGATTACAATAAAGAATACCCAACAAAATTGAGTATAATACATGGAGGGGGCAGGGAATGCATATTCAAGGAAATAGAAGACTTTCAAGCATTCCTGATGAAAAGACCAGAGCTGAATAGAAAATTTGACTTTCAAATATAAGACTAAAGAGAAGTATAAAAAGGTAAACAGGAAAAGAGAAATCATAAGGGATTCAATAAGGTTAAACTATTTCATTCCTATATAGGAAGATGATACTTGTAACTCCTAAGAAGTTTCTCATTGTTAGGGCAGTTAGAAGGTGTATACATAGACAGAAGACATGAGTGTGAGTTGAACAGGATGAAATGATGTCTAAAAAAATAAAATTAAAGGGTGAGAAAGAGGCACGCACTAGGAAAAGGGGAAAGGTAAAGGAATAAGGGGGTATTTTATCTCACATAGAAGGGAGGATGGGGGATGTGGTGGGGCACTTGAATCTTACTCTCATTGGAAATGACTCCAAAAGAGAATAATATACACACTCAGCTGGGTATAGAAATCTATCTTACCCAGTAGGAAAGTAGGAGGGGAAGGGGATAAGAGAAAGGGAGAGCTGGTAGAAGTGAGGGCAGAGTGGGGGAGGCAGCAGTCAGAAGCAAAACACTTGAGGATGGACAGGATGAAAGGAGAGAGAAAGAGTAGGATAAATGGTGTGGAAGGGGAATAGGATACAAAGAAATACATAGTAACCATAAAGGCCTCATTTTTCAAATATATAAAGAATTGAGTCAAATTTATAAAAATGAGAGCCATTCCCCAATTGATAAATAGTCAAAAGATATGTATAGTTTTTAGGTGAAATAATCAAAGCTAACTATAGTCATATGAAAAAATGTTCCAAATCACTATTGTTTAGAGAAATGTAAATTAAAATAATTCTGAGGTACCCCCAACCTATTAGATTGGCTAATATGACAGAAAAGGAAAATGACAAATGTTGGAGGGGATGTGAGAAAATTGAGACATTACTGCATTGTTGGAGGAATTGTGAACTGATTCAACCAATCTGGAGAGAAATTTGGAAATATTCTGCAGGGCTATAAAACCATACATACCCTTTTAGCCAGTAATACTTCTACTAGGTATGTATCCCAAAGAGATTTTAAAAAAATAAAAAAGAAAAGGATCTATATGTGTAAAATATTTATAGCAGTTCTTTTCGTGGTGGCAAAAAATTGGAAATTGAGGGGTTGCCTTGCCCATCAATTGGGGAACAGCTAAACAAGTTGTAGTATATGATTGTGATGGAATCTGTGCTATAAGAAATGATGAGCAGGTTGCTTTCAGAAAAACCTGGAAAGACTTACATGGACTGATGCGAAGTGAAATGAAAAGAAATATGAATATCGTACACAGTAACAGCAATATTGGTACAATGACCAACTGTGAATGACTTAGCTTTTCTTAGCAGTATAGTGATTCAAGATAATTCTGAAGGATTTATGATGAAAAGTTATATCCACCACCAGAGAAAAAAACTGATGGAGTCTGAATGCAGATCAAAGCATACTTTTTAAAAACTTTATTTTTCTTGTTACTGTTTTTGTTCTGTGTTTTCTTTCACTTCATGACTAATATGGAAATATGTTTTACATGACTGTAAATGTATAAACTATATCAAATCACTTGCCTTCTCAATAAGGGGTGAGGGGAGGGAGGGAGAGAGAATTTGGAACTCAAAATTTTTTTAAAAACTGAATGTTGGGGCAGCTAGTGAGTAGAGCACAGGCCCTGGAGTCAGGAGGACCTGAGTTCAAATCCAGCCTCAAACACTTGACACACTTACTAGCTGTGTAACCTTGTGCAAGTCACTTAACCCCAAGTGCCCTGCCTTCCTCCCTTCAAAAAAAAACTGAATGTTAAAAATTTTTACATGTAATTGGAGAAAAATATCAAATAAAAAGAAAGAGTAGAAGGATTTCCTAGCTTTGGTGAGTTTCCAGTAGAGATTAGACAACATAAATTTGTAATGAATACAGTCAAAACAGTTGTTAATTTCCTCCAGCTTCATTTCATAATGTACAGGTAGGAGCAGAGGTGGAAGTATTCCAGAAATGGGGTTTGCTGAAGAGTAACAGTAGAACAAGGCAGGGAGGGATTCAAGAATAAAGGACAAGGGGGGAAGCTAGGTGGTAAAGTGAATAGAGCACTGGCCCTGGAATCAGGAAGATTTGAGTTCATATCCAACCTCAGACACCTAACACTAGCTGTGCAACCCTGGGCAAGTCACTTAACTCCTATTGCCTCCCAAGAATTAAAAAAAAGATAGAATAAAGGATAAGGTAGAGTTGAACTGGTCAACAAATGGGTCAAGATTGGGGAGAATGGAAAATGTAGTCAGAGGTGATGGCAGAAGTGGAGAAGCATTAAAGGTTGCATGGATTGGGAGTCTCAGAGAGGACAAATGATGACTTTAGGAGATGTAATGCTTTGGGGGAAATAGAATGATAGGTCATGATTAGATAAAG
The DNA here is from genome assembly GCF_011100635.1 of Trichosurus vulpecula. Lineage (NCBI taxonomy): Eukaryota > Metazoa > Chordata > Mammalia > Diprotodontia > Phalangeridae > Trichosurus > Trichosurus vulpecula. Next base: position 109,617,304 of record NC_050575.1, read on the forward strand.
AAATTTCAGAGTTAGGTCTTGATCATTTTTTTTGGAGGGGGGACGGCAAGGCAATTGGGGTTAAGTGACTCGCCTAAGGTCACACAGCTAGTAAGTGTGTCAAGTGTCTGAGGCCACATTTGAACTCAGGTCCTCCTGACTCCAGGGCAGATGCTCTACTCAATGTGCCACCTAGCTGCCCACTTTTTTTTTCTGTGTAGGCCTTTTTTTTCACTACATGGGCAGCTGAAATGGCCAGGACATATCAAGAATCCAGTGGGAGGCCAGTGATGGATGGAGGGGATGATGGAAAAATCAAAGATGTTAACTATTCCTGTATGTAGCTGAAGTGTAGTGGTCTCAGAGGCTATGACAGATTAAGAAACTGGCAGGATAGTATATTTGAGGGAACATCATTGTAAATGCTAAAGTGTCCTAGTAGAGAGACAGGTGTTGAGGTAGTAAGGAAGACTATGAGCCAGGCACTAAACTCATTAAAAAAGGAGAATGTCCTGAGAGCTAATAAATATTTTATCTTTTATAATTACCTCTCTATCTCTTATTTAGATAAGAATATCTCTTTTGCCCCTGGGAGAGGCTGAGGCTGGTGGATCACATGAGTTTGGGGGTTCTGAGTTGAAGTAGGATTAAGCCCATAAGGGACCAGACAGTCCAGCACTACAATGGACTGTCCACCCCCAGGAGTGGAGGGTCACTAGGCTGCCTATGAAGAGAGAAATTGTCCCAGGTGAGAAAAACAGAGCAGATTAAGGCTTCTGTGCCCATCAATATTGGGATCAGCCTCATGAGTACATGCTACATTTTTTTCCATTTTCATATTTTATTATTTAATATTTTTAGTTTTCAACATTGGTTTCCACAATATTTTGAGTTACAAATTTTCTCCCCATTTCTACCCTCACCCCTACTCCAAGATAGCATGTATTCTGATTGCTCCATTCCCCAGTCAGCCCTTCCTTCTGTCACCCCACTCTCCCCATTCCCCTTCCCCCTTACTTTCTTGTAGGGCAAGAGAAATTTCTATACCCCATTACCTGTATATCTTATTTCCCAGTTGCATGCAAAAACAACTTTTTTTGAGCATCTGCTTTTAGAACTTTGAATTCCAAATTCTCTCCCCTCTTCCCTCCCAACCCACCCTCCCTAAGAAGGCAAGCAATTTAACATAGGTCACACATGTATCAATATGCAAAACACTTCCACAATAATCATGTTGTGAAAGACTAACTATATTTCCCTCCATCCTATCCTGTCCACCTTTATTCAATTTTTTCCCTTGACCCTGTCCCTTTTCAAAAGTGTTTGCTTTTGATCACCTCCTCCCCCATCTGCCCTCCCTTCTGTCATCCCCCCTTTTTTATCTTCTTCCTCCTTCTTTCCTTTGGGGTAAGATACCTAATTGAGTGTGTATGTTATTCCCTCCTCAAGTCAAATCCAATGACAGCAAGATTCACTCGTTCCCGTTCACATGCCCCCTCTTCCCTTCCTACAGAACTGCTTTTTCTTGCCACTTTTACGTGAGATAATTTACTCCATGCTATCTCTCCCTTTCTCCCTCTTTCAATATACCTCTCTCATCCCTTAAGTTGATTTTTTTTAGATATCATCCCTTCATATTCAACTCACCCTGTGCCCTCTGTATATATATGTATATTCCCTTCAGCTTCCCTAATACTGATTAAGTTCTCATGAATTACAAACATCATCTTTCCTTGTAGGAATGTAAACAAAACAATTCAACTTTAGTAAGTCCCTTATGATTTCTCTTTCTTGTTTACCTTTTCATGCTTCTCTTGATTCTTGTATTTGAAAGTCAAATTTTCTATTCAGCTCTGGTTTTTTCATTGAGAAAGCTTGAAAGTCTTCTATTTTATTTAAAATCCATATTTTGCCTTGGAGCATTATACTCCATTTTGCTGGGTAGGTGATTCTTGGTTTTAATCCTACTCCTTTGACCTCTGGAATATCATATTCCAAGCCTTTCAATCCCCTAATGTAGAAGCTGTTACATCTTGTATTATCCTGATTGTGTTTCCACAATACTCAAATTGTTTCTTTCTGGCTGCTTGCAGTATTTTCCCCTTGACCTGGGAACTCTGGAATTTGGCAACAATATTCCTAGGAGTTTTCTTTTGGGGATCTTTTTCAAGAGGTGATTGGTGGATTCTTTCAATTTATGTTTTACCATCTGGTTCTAGAATATCAGGGCAGTTTTCCTGGATAATTTCTTGAAAGATGATGTCTAGGTTCTTTTTTGATCATGGCTTTCAGGTAGTCCAATAATTTTTAAATTATCTCTCCTGGATCTATTTTCCAGGTCAGTGGTTTTTCCAATGAGATATTTCACATTGTCTTCCATTTTTTTTCATTCCTTTGGTGCTGTTTTATAATTTCTTGATTTCTCATAAAGTCACTAGCTTCCACTTGCTCCAATCTGATTTTTAAGGTGGTATTTTTTTCAGTGGTCTTTTGGACATCCTTTTCCATTCAGCTAATTCTGCCTTTCAAGGCATTCTTCTCCTCATTGGCTTTTTGGAGCTCTTTTGCCATTTGGGTTAGTCTATTTTTTTAAGGTATTATTTTCTTTAGTATTTTTTTGGGTCTTCTTTAGCAAGTCATTGACTTGTTTTTCATGATATTCTTGCACCACTCTCATTTGTCTTCCCAATTTTTCCTCTACTTCTCTTACTTGTTTTTCCAAATCATTTTTGAGCTCTTTGATGGCCTAAGACCAATTCATATTTTTCTTGGAGGCTTTTGATGTAGGCTCTATGACTTTGTTGACTTGTTCTGGCTGTATGTTTTGATCTTCGTTGTTACCAAAAAAGATTCTGAAGTCTGAATCTGAGTCCTTTTGTGCTGCCTGGTCATGTTCCCAGCCAACTCATTGACCTTTGAGCTTTTTGTCAGGGTGTGACTCTTTGCAGAGTAGAGAGTACTTTGTCCCAAGCTTTAGGGGCTATGCTGCTGTTTTCAGAACTACTTTTACTCCACTGTCACTGCAAGCTCTGCCACAACAGCACTCCTCCTCCCCCAAGAACCACCAACTAGGGCCACAGTCCAGATCCAAGCAGGGCACAGCAAGAGAACCTGCCTCTGCACCAGCAAAGCCCTTCTTGCACTCCTGCTCTGATCCGTGGCTTGATTCCTCCCACTGTGTGAGCCAGGGACTCAGGAAGCAGCCACAGCTGGAGGTCTGGAAGCAGCTGCAGGAGCTGCTGCTGCCACCGCCACACTACCTCTGCCACCCCCAGGCCTGGGTCCAGACCGCTCTATCACCTGATCCAGCAATTTTCCCAGTAACCTGCTCCATGGTCTTTTGGCATTTGTGGGTTGAGAAGTCTGGTAACTGGTACAGCTCAGTGATTCCTGGCCCTAAGGCCTGCTCCACCCACCTGACTCTCAGTCTAGTCTGTCCTGATGTGGCCCATGCTGGGCTGTGCTCCGCTCCCAGCACCATGTGATAGACCCTTCCCAGCAACCATCCAGGCTGTCCTGGGCTGGAGACCTGCTTCCTTCTGCTATTTCATGGGTTCTGCAGCTCTAGAATTTGTTCAGAGCCATTTTTTACAGGTGTTTGGAGGGATTTGGGGGAGAGCTTAAGCGAGTCCCTGCTTTCCAGCTGCCATCTTGGCTCTGCCCCCTATATGCTACATTTTTAACCTGGGCAAAATCGGGAGATACAGTCTTACACACCACCACCACCACCCCAAAAAAGAAAGAAAAAAGCACTACCTACCTTACAATGCTATTGTTTTGCATATATTTATTGTATCATATAAATATGGAGTGTTGATGAATGAAATCTCATCATTTTATTCTGGGTTGGTAGGGTGGTTAGAGGGAGGGAAAAAGATGAAAATTGTGTTCCTTTAACTGCCTTATTTTCTGAGCCTGAGATGATTGATTCAAACAAGCTTAATTCAAATGAAATGCACGTTCACTAGGCTATAAAAACAACGTTATCCTAGCTAAGAATAGCCGATCAGAAGAAATGAATATGTGGATGATTGAATACAGGATATACACTGATTGGGGGATATCGACCAGTGATCACTATCGCTCCTGAGATGATGGGCTGCATTCATGATGGGAGAGGAGGAGGAGGGGGAAGAGGAAAAAATTCTTCATTGGCCAAAGAACAAAATGCTGCTGGAAACAAATAGTGACACTGTGCTCGGCTCCTGATGAACGCCTGCATCACGTGACTATGATGCTCAGGCGTCTTCTGTCCCTCCCCTCAGTGCTAGGGAAGGCTAATAACGGCTGACACATATTGTGCATTAATGTTGAGAAAGCACTTTATATACATGATCTCATCTGATCCTCAGAATGGTTCTGGGAGGAAAGTACTCTGTTTAAAACATTTAAATATCAAGCAATCAACAAGCACTTTTTAAATGCCTACTGTGGGCCAGGCACTATGCAAGGTGCTGGATGTCCAAGTACAAAAAAGGAAATAACCACTACTTACAAAGTAATGGGGAGAGAATAAGTATATATAAAGCATATATACATATATTTTGCATATATTTATGTAAATTAGTTAAATTCAAGGTATTTTGGGAAAGAGGGCACTCACAGTTGGAGTGATCAGAAATAATCATGTAGAAGATGTTGCTTGAATTAAGAAAAACAAAGAGAGGGTGGTCATGAGTTTCAAATGAAGCAGATAGACCAAGAAGGATTAGAACTGGGAAAAGACCATCGGATTTATTAATTAAGAAATTTTTGGTAACCAGAGAGAGGAGTTTCAGTTGGGCAATAAGCTAGACTGCAAAGTTTTGAGGAGTGAGTGAGAGGCGAGAGTGAGATGGAGAGATCAAGTTTTTCAAGAAGTTTGGCTGAGAAAGGGAAGAAAGATGTCGGATGACAGCTTGAGGAGATGGAAGGGCCTTGTAAGGCTGGGAGAGAGTGAGGCGTGTTTGAGGACATTAGGAAACAAACCAGTTGAAGAGGAGAAGCTGAAGATCCAAAGAGTGGGAGGATGATTGAAGATGCAGACTGCTGGAAAAGATGGGAGGGGATGAAAACAAGTACACATTTGGAGGACGCGGCCTTGGTAAAAAGAAGGAAATATCTTTGTCAGAAATTGGAGAAAAGGAGAAAGTGGGAGATGATGCCAAGGGGTTTTGAATTGGAAGAGAATCAGAGAGGAGGGAGGAGAAGAGGAGGTTTGAGGAGCTTAAGGTTCTGGGGTGTGTGTGTGTGTGAGGGAATCAATTAGGGAGGAATAAGAGGACTGCCTTGCTGCAATGAGGGCCCAATGGAGGGAGACTAACATGAATTTGTAATTTACACAGTCAGAATCGTTGTGGAACTTCTTCCAGTTTTTAAAAAGAAATTGGCATCTTTTGTTTTTACATAACCTACGCGTACCTCTTCCCAAACCTTCCCAGAGAGCCATCCCTTATAATGAAGAAAAAAAAGTTCAGCAAAACTAACAAACATAATAAAAATATGGCATTATATTCCACATCTATAGTCTTCCACCTCTGCAAGGAAGTGGAAGGAGATGCCTTCTCACATTTTTTCTTTAAGGCTAACCTCAGGCATTATTATTTCATAGCATTCCATTTTGTTTTGTTATTTTCACTTACAGTGTTGCATTCATCACATATATTCTTTTCTTAGTTTGACTTATTTCACTTTGTGTCAATTTATGTATTGCCATACTTTTAAATTTTTATTATATTTATTTTTTCTTACAGTAATGTCAATCAATAAACTTTTATTAAGTGCCTACAATATGATAGTTCTGTGCTAAGTGCTGGGTAATATTCCATTTCATTCGTGTACATAATTTGTTTAGCCATTCCCCAATCTATGAGCATCTGTTTTGTTTGTAGTTCTTTGCTACCACAAAAACATTCTGTTGTAAATATTTTGTTGCATATGGGGCCTTTAATTTTGTCACTGACCATCTTGGGGTACATGGCCAGCAATGTTATATCTTGGTCAAAGGATATGGACATTTTAGCTACTTTCTTTATATAATTCCAAATTGCTTTCCGGGATTGTTCATTCATACACGTGTGGGGTCACACAGTTAAAGTCATTGGTTGAATTTGGAATCATCTATTTGTTGACACCAAGTCTCGTACTCTTGTTACTACTGCTCCATGCTGTCTCAGGTAGTACCATCACTATCCAATTACAGTTCTATGATTAGCTTTACTAGAAGGGGTTCTAAAGTGACTGAGTTCATTTTTTTTTCAGAATATTGGGAGATAGTGTAAAAATAATAGTTACTTTTTATTTTTAGTTTTCAACATTCACTTTTATAAGATTTTGAGTTCAAAATTTTTTCCCCTCCCTCCCTTTCCCCTAGATGGCATGCAATCTGATACATGTATAATCGTATTAAACATATCTCCACATTAGTTGTGTTGTGAAAGAAACATCAGAACAAAAGAGAAAAAGCGTGAGAAAGAAAAAAGAGAAAATAGTATGCTTCGATCTGCATTCAGACTCCATAGTTTTTTCTCTGAATGTGGATAACATTTTCTATCATGAATCTTTTGGACTTGTATTAGATCATTGCATTTCAGCTGGTTATTTCTGACTAGCTTTCATGAGACCTCTATCCAGGTATGCTGGCCCTTAAGAGTAGATTGCAAATTTTCAGTGTGAGCATTTACTCCTTGGACATTAGTTAGTGCTACAATCAGTGCTTAGTTTATTGTTTTGCTGATTATACTTCAAAAAGTGTTGGAGAAAATGTTAATAATGTTAAACTTCAAAGTGTGTCAGGGATACTTTTTTGGGAGCTGGTTGTTAAATGTTTACCAGCGAATTCTTGTCTCTATCCCTGAGTGAGGACATTCTGGGTCCAGGGATTAGTTTTCAACTTTGTCTGTTTAGAGATTCAATTTTGTCTGCTCACTGGGGGATGATTGGGCTCTAGGAGCCTGCTCAATGATGACTAAACTCACATAAGGCTGATTGGTAAACCAGGTGTAAATTTACAGGATTGTAGAATTTAAGGCTAAAAGGAATCTTAGCATATGGTCTTAACATTTCATTTTATAGAAAACTAAGACCCAGAGAAGGGTAGTGACTTGCCTACAGTCACACACTTAGTAAAGAATAGAGGCAGGATTCAAATTCATGTCCAAACCAGTAGGCGCCATGATGGAGAGAACAATGGACCTGGGCACAAATCTCAACTGCTACTTGCTGCCTCTGTGACCCTGACAATTTGCATGTTGCCGTGATGCCAACGGCCAGGGTCAAGGAGGAATATATTGAAACTGCCAGTGCAACACCAATCCCTTACTGCTGCCCCCATCAGAAGCTACTGGGACAAAGGTCCCTCTACTAGCCTTACCCAGTGGTGGCACCAGTTCATGCCTAGAAGTGCAAGGTGTGCTGATTCCACAGCTAAAGTGGCTATATGTCTATATCTGTATCTTCAGCAAGAGATATTATATCTCTTTATATACAGATATATGTATATGTTATTACATATATGTTTACATATAGAGAGAAAGAGCAGTAACCAACTTGGGAATCATTTATATATTTAGATATGTCTAGATATAGATAGGTAGATAGACAGACAGACAGGCAGACAGATACTTTTCTTTATAAAAGGCAGTGTGATATAGTGCAGAGGTATCAAACCCTACACTCTCAAGTGTGACCCCAACCTGATTAAAATATAATTGGGAAATATTTCACAAAATAAATTACAATAAAACACAAATAGCATTATATTTTAACACTGAGTCAATATGCAGCTGCAGGGATCCTTATGTATAATATACAGGGGGCCCCCATTTCTATTTGAGTTTGACAGCACTGGTGTAGTAGATAGAAAGCTGGCCTGAATCAGGAAGACCTGCATTCAATTATCACCTCAGACAGTACTCCCTGTGTGACTCAGGACAAATCAATTAACCTCTCACTGTCCCAAGTTATAAATTGCTGAATAGGGGAAGATCTTCACTGGCAAAGGGAGTTTCCTCACCAGGAATACACCTAGCCCATGAAATCATAGTTCTAATAAAAGGGGAAAGGAGACAGAGACAGAGACAGAGACACACACAGAGAGAAACAGACATAGGGACAGAGACACAGAGACAGAGACAGAGAGTAGGACTAGATGATTCCCAAGGTCCTTTCCAGCTCTATAGCTTATGATTTTATCAATCAAAAGGCATTTATTAAGCAGTATTGATCCACCAGGAAGGTAGGTGGCAGAGTGGATAGATTTCTTGGCCCAGAGTCAGGAAGACCTGAGTTCAAATTCGACCTCAGATACTTACTAGCTGTGTGACCCTGGCCAAATCACTGAACCCTGTTTGCCTCAGTTTCCTCATGTGTAAAATGAACTGGAGAAGGAAATGGCAAACCATTCCAGTATCTTTGCCAAGAAAATCCTAAATGGAGTTGTTAAGGGGTCCCCTGAACTTATCTTTTTGAGTCGCCATATTTTCCAGAAACACCTGGACCTGGATTATGCAAGAGGCCCACAAAGAGACAGACACAACTGAAATGACTGAACAACAACAAATCAATGCTTGAGGTCCTGCGTTATAATCTGAAATCAGTGTTCTTTCCAACAAGAATCCGTGGACCTATACATGCCTTTTTTATTCCCAACTCAGGAAATTCTCCTCCTAGTCAGAAGTAAACCCAACGAGAAGCAAAAGGAGCTTGGTGAACAAAGTCAGAACACAGGGAACTGAATGATCTTCAGAGATAGTATCACCATGCTATATAGCAACCACAGTCTTTACCTTGGGAATTTTTAACCTCTTGTGTCTTGGACCCCTCTGGCAGCCTGGGGAAGCCTACACACCCATTCTCAGAGTAATGTTTTTAAATGAATAAAATAAATACATAGGACTACAAATGGAATCAATTATATTGAAATATACTTACCAGAATATTTAGAAAGCAAGGTCACTGATCCCAGGTAAAGAACACCTCCTCGACAGAGTTGGGCCTGCTCAACAGACAGGAATCATCCTGTTGGTCAACTTCCCTTCTTGACTATCTTGTGCTGAAGAAATATAATCTCACTTTTCTACCTTCTTTTTCTTTCAAATTTATTTTATTCTGAATTTAAACACCAAATAAAAGGTTGTTTCCATAAACACTGCAGAACTCAAAAGGAGGACTATGCATGAAACCACTAATCTCCATTTCTTAGTCACTTTTAAAAAATATAATAAATTCGATGTGTTACTTTCAGAAGTTTCCTGCTTATCTCTTCTTCCTTTTGAACTCTTTTCTGCAGTGCATTTTTAAAATATCTTGATGGCCCTCTTTTTTTGGGGTGGAATATACTCATCACTAATTTTACTTCCTTACCCCCAATTAAAAACCAAGATAAAGAAAAAATCCTCTACAATAAATCAACATAGTGGCCAATGACCCAAAAATGCATGTCTCTTTCTTTACCTTGAGTCCTTCATCTCTCTCAGGAAGTGAGAAATATGCCTCATTATAGGTATTCTGGAGAAATGCCAACTCTCTTTTTCAGTTCTAGTCACCAAAAGCTTCTGTCATTGCAACCTTAGATAGATGGCCCAATATAGCAGAAAAGAATATGATTAATCTTGTAGCCAGAAGATCTGAATTTGAATCCTGGTCTTAACTTTGACTAGCTATGTTGACCCTGGCAAAGCAAATTAACCTCTCTGAAGTTCTGGTTTCTTAATCTGCATAGGTATAATGTAAATTTGTATATGTATAATAAATATGTATGTTTATGTATAATAAATACTTGGACTACTGGAAAAAGGTGAATGATGCTCACTCACAGGGGTTTTCTGAAGAAAATGTTACTTTTGTTTCACAAAGCATGTTAGAGCTCCTAAGATTTTAGCTAATCTCTCCTGAGTTATAGTTCTACTTAAAATTTTTAAACTAAGTTTTATGGAAGCCACTTGTTTTTTACATCGGTTATTTCTGGATATTCACAGTTGAAAACTATATAATGAGCTTTCATTTGTAGCAAAGAGAAAGAGTTAAGCAAAAACAATTGATATGACCACACCTGACAGCGTATGCAACATTCTGTACCTGTACTTCCCTGCCTACTTATCAAAAGCAATGAAATGTCCCTCATCTTCTCCAGGACCAAGACTGGTCCTTACAGTTAGTGAATTATATCTCTAGATTGAGGTTTCTCTCATGGAGATTTTGGGGGAGGCATCCACATATGCTAATGCGCCTGATGAATAGAAGTCATGTATCATTCGGGTGGGCTGGGGAGCCTAGAGGCAGAGCTGCAATTTTTAGGGGTGGTCTTATTGAGCCCCCCACACTGTTCAGACCACACCTGAAGTGTGTCCTCTTCTGAGTGGCCTGTGTGAAGAGGGATAGTGACAAGCTGAAACAATCTCTGTGACCTTGGGCAAGTCACTAGACTTCTCTGTGCCTCAGTTTCCTTTTGTGTAAAATGAAGAAGCTAAACTAGATGATCTCTATCATCTTTTTCAGTCCTAAATTGATATTTCTATCTGGAGGGGAGTCATCAGAATGGAGAAGAGCCTCAGTATAGTAGAGGAAGTACAGACAGCCAAGGTTGAGGAAAGAGGCAGATGGGGAATAAGAAGTTGTTCTCTTCCCCATATGAGGTACCCTAAGGAACTCATAGGATCACAGGATTTAGAAAGGAAAGAGGACTTATAGGTCATCTTATTATGGATGATTGTACAGATAAGTAAACTGACCCACCTCATAGATTTAGAGCAGGAAAGGACCTCAGAGGGTATTTAGTCCAATGCATTTATTTTATAGATGAGGAAACTGAGGTTAATGAGTTGTGCCAGGTCACACAGGAAGTAGGTGGTAGAACACCAGGCTCTCCAAGACGAGTTCCCTTCTACTAGGTCCTCCTATAGCCCTGTGAAATGGTGAAGAATATGAACAGCTGATGTCAGCAGCCTATTCCAGTTATCTCTGATGTTTTGAATTTTCCCTCATGCCTAGAATGGTCTCCCTCCTCATCTCTGTCTCCTGGCTTCCTTCAAACCCCAGCTAACATCCCACTGTAGTGCTAATATGATCAAAGATCTTCCCCGCCCATTCAATAGGCCTCAGGTGGAGCTAGTTAAGGGAAATTTGATTAGGAGAGGCTTGCTTGTAGGCAGGCCCACACCCTTTTGCTATTAGGTGCTAAGCCCCAGGCCTACACCCATTTGCTACTAGGTGCTAAGTCCCAGGAAGGGTATATATACCCCGTGGGTAGCCATTAAGCTCAGACTAGGGAGCTGCAGAATTGAGAGGGCTGCAAAGAAGAGAGAACTTCAAGAGAGAGAACTTCAAGAGAGAGAATTTCAAGAGAGAGAACTGGAAGGGCTCTGAGAACTGCAAGGGCTTTTAGAACTTCAGGAGGAGAGGACACAGGCAAGCAGACAGTTAGTATTCTTGAGAGTTTACAGGAAGGCCCTAGCAGAAGGGAAGGTTATAGGATGGCTTGGCACTTTGCTGTGATACTGTGATAATCTCCTTGCTGTTACATTGAGGTAGACTTACTGGTTTTAGAATATAATTACTACTATGTTGAATTGGGGTTATTGGTTTTGGGATTTGATCCTCTGGTGTCTGAATAAATGTTTTACTTCTTCCGCTTTCTATACAGAGAGTGTCTTATATGTTGCGACTCCGAACTATACAGGCATATTCATGGTCACCATTGATATCATGAATCTTGCCTTACTGATACACCCACTAACTGCAAGAAACCTTTCCTAATGCCCCTTAATGCTAGTGTGGAATATCCCCTAGATGCCTTCCCTGTGTTGATTTATCTTGTATACATCTGTTTGTACATAGTTGTTTGTACGTTGTCTTCCCAAGTGGACTGTGAGCTCCTCTGGAGTAGAGACTGTCTTTTGCCTTTCGTTGTATTCCCAGAGCTTAGTACAGTACCTGGTACCTAGTAGGCACTTAATAAATGCTTGTTGACTGACTGACTGACTGTTTTCTTTCACTCTCCAGTGATCTGTGAACTTTTTCAGTTCATTGGTCACATTTTAAACTTCAATGCCCAGCACAGTGCTGGGGAGCTACATTATTTAAGGGCAGTTAAGCCTCACATTCACAATGAAAATGTATCTGAAAAAGCAAGTATAAGGTGAATAAGCATAAATTTCATCCCATTTTAAATGCATCGAGAGCATTGGCTGTTCAAATTAATTGCTTGGCAAATTCTATTGCAAAGCCTATGTACTCCTTCTGTAGGCCAATGATCATGAGCTAATACTATCTATCTGATTCTGTTTTCTAGTTTGAGTATTTTTAGAGACTACTTTTTTACCTTTCTTTAAAAATGACTCCTTTTGATATGAACAGGTAGTTTTCAGAGGAAGAAATTAAAGATATCTATAGTCATATGAAAAAATGCTCTAAATCACTACTGATTAGAGAAATGCAAATTAAAACAACTCTGAGGTACCATATTATACCTATCAGATTGGCTAATATGACAAAAAAAGGAAAATGATAAATGTTGGAGAAAATGTAGGAAAATTGAATAACAATGCATTGTTGGTAGAGTTTTGAACTGATCCAACCATTCTGGAGAGCAATTTGGAACTATACCCAAAGGACTACAAAACTATGGATACCCTTTGATCCAGTAATAGCACTACTAGGTCTGTATCCCAAAGAGATCATAAAAAAGAGGAAAGGACCAACATGCAAAAATATCTATAGCATCTCTTTTTGTGGTGGCCAAGAATTGGAAATTGAGAGGATGCCCATCAATTGGGGAATGGCTGAATAAGTTGTGGTATACAAAAGTAATGGAATACTATTGTTCCATAAGAAATGATGAGCAGGCAGATTTCAGAAAAACCTGGAAAGACATGAACTGTTGCTGAGTGTGAAGTGAGTAGAACCTGGAGAACATTGTACATAGTAATAGCAACCTTGTGCAATGACTTAACTTTGATAGGCTTAGCCCTTCTCAGCAATACAATGATCTGAGACAATTCCAAAAGACTCATGATGGAAAATGCTATCCCCATCCAGAGAAAGATCTATGGAGTCTAAATGTAGATCGAAGCAGACTATTTTCTCTTTTTTCTTTCTCATGGTTTTCCCCTTTTGTTCTGATTCTTCTTTCACAACATGACTAATGTGGAAATATTTTTAATATGATTGTATATGTATAGCCTATATTAGATTGCATGCTGTCTTGGGGAGGAGGAAAGGGGAGGAATTTGGTACTCAAAATCTTATAAAAGTGAATGTGGAAAACTAAAAATAAATAAATAAAAAACAAAAAAAATTTTAAAAGACTCCTTTCTGAGCCAGTTTCTACTCATTCATTCAAAAATATTTATCAAGTATTCACAAACTGCCAGACTCCAGGGGGCTAGAAAAACACACAAAGCTCACATGTCTGCCTTCACAGAGTTCCTAGTCCTTTTAAGTGGAGAAAACCTGCAAGAATATTTGAGTCAGACAAATACCTACAAAATGCAGAAATCCATCAGCCTGTGGGAGTAGAAAAAGCCTCAAGCTGCTGATCAAGAGAGTAAGGTGCTATTTCCAGCTCTGGGATACTAACTCCGCACATTATCTTTCCCCAAAACCATACCCCTCTTCTTAACTTCCCTGTCTCTGTTGGGGGTACCCACCTCAAAAATCAGCAAATGCTACATATCAGGGCTTGATTTATTGTTTTATTGATTGTCTAAGCTTAATAAAGTGATGGAAAAATGTAAATAATGAAGAAATAGTCAAAGGATACCTATGCATCCTCCAAATCAGATGGAGGTTGCCCTCCATCACATCAAGCAGGCTCACCACATCTCCAAGTAGGCCATTACCAAGAAGAGATTATTGTATTTGCTCTGAGGACTCTGCTCTCACTGGGCATTACACTGCTGTCTCCTCCTGTAGACGGAAGTTCTTTGAGGGCAGGGATTGTTTCAATTTTGACTTTGTATCCCTAGTACTTAGCATAGTGACTGACATACAGTAAGTGCTTAATAAATGCTTATTGATCAATTGATTGAAGCATAGATCAGATAAAGGAACTGGGAATATTTAGCCTGGAGAGTAGGGCAGCTAGGTGGTGCCATAGTGCACAGAGTGCTGGGCCTAGAGTCAGGAAGACTCATTTTCCTGAGCTAAAATCTGGCCTCAGGCACTTACTAGCATGTGACCCTGGGCAAATCACTTACCCCTGTTTGCCTCAGTTTCCTTATCTGTAAAATGAGCTAGAGAAGGAAACTTTGCCAAGAAAATCCCAAATGGGGTCATGAAGAGTCAGACAGGACTGAAGAAAGATAAGATGGAGGGAGGACAGGATAGCTGTCTTCAAATATTTAAAAGATTGTAATGTATATGATAGATTACACTTATTCTTCTAGGCCCAAGACAGAAGAATCAATAGTAATGGGGAGGCAAAGATGTTCAATGTAATTAAAAACTTCCATTAGGAGGGAAGCAGAAAATTGGGAAAAAATCTTTACAACCAATGTCTCTGATATAGGCCTCATATTTAAAATATACAGGAAACTAAACCAAATTTATAGGAATACAAGTCATTCCCCAATTGAGAAATAGTCAAAGAATATGAATAGGCAGTTTGCAGAGGGAGAAATTAAAGATATCTATAGTCATATGAAAAAATGCTCTAAATCACTACTGATTAGAGAAATGCAAATCAAAACATCTCTTAGGTATCACATCTCTCCTGTCAGATTGGCTAACATGACAAAACAGGAAAATGATAAATGTTGGAGAGGATGTGGGAAAATTGGAACATTGCTACATTGTTGGTGGAGTTGCGAACTAATCCATTCTGAAGAGCAATTTGGAACTATGCCCAAAGGGCTATAAAAATGTGCATACCCTTTGACCCAGCAATACCCCTTCTAGGGCTATATCCCAAAGAGATCAGATAAGTGGGAAAGGGACCTGTATGTACAAAAATATTTGTAGCAGCTCTTTTCATGGTGGCAAAGAACCAGAAATCAAGGGGATGCCCATCAATTGGGGAATGGCTGAACAAGTTGTGGTATATGAATGTAATGGAATACTATTACGTTATAAGAAATGAGGAGCAGATGGACTTCATTACAACCTGGAATGACTTATATGAACTGATACTCAGTGAGGGGAGCAGAACAAGGAGATCAATATACAAGACAGACACACAGTATCTATAAGGACTAACTTTGATAGACTTGACTCCTCTCATCAGTGCAAGGTTCAAAGACAGCCCCAAAGACTCATGATAGAAAAAGCTATGCACATCCAGAGAAAGAATTATGGAGTCTGAATGCAAATGGAGGCAAACTATTTGCTCTCCCTTTTTTTTCCTTCTTTTTTTGGTTTCATTTCTCCGTTCCCATGATTCATTCCATTGGTTATAATTCTTCTTTACAACTGGACTATTATGTAAATAAATTCAATGTAAAGGTAAATATAAAACCTACATTGGATTACGTGCCATCTTGGCGGGAGTTGGGAGGAGGGAGGAGAGGGAAGGAGAGAAATTTTGGAAACCAAAAACCTATGAAACTGAATGTTGTAAACTAAAAGTAAAAATAATTTTTAAAAAACTTCCTAAAAATGTGAGCTGTCCCAACATAGAATGGGCTATCTATGAGAGTGGTGAATTCCTCACCATTGGAGGTATTCAAGTGGAGCCAGTTGTTGGAGGATGTTTAGAGGAGATTCATGCTCCAAGTAGAGATCAGACTACTGGCCCTCCAAGTTCCCTTTCAGTGCAGAAATTTTATGAATCTGAAGTGGAACTTCCTAACCCATATCTGAGGCTCCCAGATTGAGAACCTCTGTTCAAAGAACTTCATCTGGAGAACTAGTCAAGGGCCTAGGCTAGCAGTCATGACTGAGTTCCCTTCGATTCAATTTCATTCAGCAAACATTTATTAGATGCCTACTACAAACCACTAGGTTATCTATATAGGGATAAAAAGACAAAAAGGAAGCCATTCCTCCTCTTGAGGAGCTGCCAGGATGTAATATGTACATAAATAAGTAAATACCAAATATATATAATTTAATGCAAAGTCATGGGATGGGGAGAGACAGGCAGACAATCTAGAGATGGATCCAGAAAGACTTTATGCAAGAGATGGCATCTGAGCCATGCTTTGAAGGAAGTTCAAGATTCTATCTGTCACAGGTGAGGAAGGAGTACATTCCAGAAATGGGGGGACCATTTCCAGCTCCAACATTCTGGAATGCTGTGACTCCCCCCTCAGTGGTCCTCAGTTTCTCCTATGTAAAATGAGGGGGCTGAGTTGGATAGTTTCTAAGCCAGATGAACCATCTGGCTCTGGTTCATCCAGATGTTGTGGTGTCCAGCTCTGCAGGGCCCCTGTTCCCATCAGAAACCCCCCAAGCCATCACCTTGGTGAAGATTAGAAGGGAGGTGGAGGAAGCTACATAATCAGGAATGATTTACATTGACTGCAGCTCTGGCTGTAAGGGAGAGGAAAGTGGCTCCTCTAGAAAATATTAGAAAGAACAAAAGAGCGGCTAGGAGTAATCAAAAGCAGCTGCAGGGTAATGAGTGGCTCCCCTCCCCCCTGAGCTGGCCAGCCACTGCTCGTGATGGGGAGGAAACACCTGACTGAGCATGTGCAGGGTGAAGGTCCCCTCCTTGGAGGGAGAACTGGAGCCTGTCAACGGGGATGCTGCTGGGGGAAGAGGGGCCCACCCTCAAATGACAGTAATCATTCTCCCCGACTGTGTCTGAGGGGGAACAAAGAAGCAGTGCCATCTAATGCTCTGGGTAAGAGCCCAAGGTTTCCTCTTCATTACCAGGCATAATCATGCAAGCCCCTAGTAAAAGCTTCTCTTTGATTTTCCCGGCTTGATCAATGCAGGGAAGGGCAGGAAAATTGTTTATTTCAGAGAAAATTACAGCGCTGTGGATAATGGGGAAGAAATTGGGGCTGAGGACTCAAATTGAACCTCCATTATGGCCATGATTACAGATAATGTGAGCCAGTGAATTGCAGAGGGGGAGGTGCACAGCTAAGATGAGGAGGGCACCTGCTCATAGGCTCTGGATTACTGGGGTGAGTTTTTCTGGGCTGTAGATAAGTATGGAGAATGAGTCACAGTGCCCCAAGTCCTCAGGCAGGAGATACCTCTTTCCCTAACAGCTTGGGTCGGGGCACACTGGGATATCTCCTGAGCACAGACTGAGTCTCATCACCATTCTCCATAGGTCATCCCAGACTCCACAGGGATAAGGAAAATGTTTGTTGCTATACAACAGAGTGATGAGGGGAGGGAATTCTATGGAATTCATAATGGTCCCAGGAGAAGCTCAGGATGAGTCTCTGCAGATTCAATGGGAGTCTCTGGAGAGGCAGTGTATGGTGCAGCATAAAGAGTAGCAAATTTGAAGTCAGAGGACACCAGTTCAAATCCCATCTCTGACGTTTTCTACCTATGTGACCTTGGGCAAATTATTTAACCTCTCTGGGCCCCAGTTTCCTTATCTCAAAAATGTGGGGGTTGGGCTAGATAATTTAGGAAGTCCCACCCAGCTCTAAATTATGATCCATATGATTAGATGATCTCTAAACTCTGAATCCTATGTTCTGTTTCAGGAGTATGCTAGTAAATGTTTAACAACCAGCTTGGGGGGGTATGAATATACATAAGGCTCATATTTAAATTTAATCCATTTTATTAATATTTTCTCCTTCACTTTCTTAAGTCTAGGCAATCAACAAAACAATAAATCCAGTTCTGATCAAATATTTGCTGTCTTCTGAGGTGTAAATGCTCACACTGAAAATTTAATAATAGCTCTCTTGAGCTGGTTCTACATACCACTGCCCTATTTGGTGAATAAAGAAGGAAGGCACTAGGATTGAATTTTTCACTGTTCCAGAACCTAAGTGTTAGAGAGATGGCACCCATGAGCCATAGGAGAGCTACCTGCTGTCCCAAGGTCAGGCAGCTGCAACTTTGTGGTGTTCACTCCTGAATTCTCTTATCACCACCTCCTAGAGACATGACAGTCCTCATCCACCACTCTTCCCCCAGTTTACACATCAACCATACCTGTCTCCTCACTGTGTTACGTGGGATGCAGTGCAGTATGGTAGAGCCCTGGATTCAAAATCAGAGAGCCTGGTCTCTACTATTTATTAGCTATGTATTTTAAAAATTAATTTATTTTTAGTTTTCAACATTCATTTCCATAATATTTTGAGTTCCAAATTTTCTCCCCATCTCTCCCCTCCCCCACCCCAAGATAGCGTATAATTTGATATAAGCTCTACATATACATTCATATTAAACATATTTTCACATCAGTGATGTTGTAAAGAAGAATTGGAACCCATGGTAGAAATCACAAGAAAGAAAATACAAACAAAAAAAGAAAAAAAGAGAGAGAGAGCAAATAATATGCTTCAACCTGCACCCAGATTCCCAAGTTCTTTTTCTGGATGTGCATTTTCTATCATGAGTCCTTTGGAGTTGTCTTGGATCCTTGCATTGCTAAGAAGAGATAAGTCTATCAAAGTTAGTCATCACACATTGTGGCTGTTACTGTGTACAATGTTCTCCTGGTTCTGCTCACTCAACATCAGTTTATTCAAGTCTTTCCAGATTTTTCTGAACTCTGCCTGCTCATCACTTCTTATGGAACAACAGTATTCCATTACATTCATATACCACAACTTGTTCAGCCATTCTCCAATTGATGGGAGTCTTCTCAATTTCCAATTCTTTACCACCACAAAAAGTTAGCTATGTGTTCTTGAGCAAGTCACCTAATCTCTATGGTCCTCAGTTTCCTCATAAGTAAAAATGGGAACAATTGGCTAGATGGACAAATGGATAGATGGATAAATAGGTAAAGTGTTCATCAAGTCACTACTGTGTACCAGTCACCATGCTAAGCACTGGGAATACAAATACAAGCAAAAAGCAAGACTCTCCCAAGGAGCTTTCATTCTAATGGGAAGAAGACAAGACATAAAAGAGAGCTGAAAAAGAATGTTGCCTTGTCAACTTCCTAGAACTGTTGTTAGGAAAGTGCTTTGTAAACGGTAAAATGCTATAGAAAATTAAGCTGGTCTCTTGTGGTGGCAAAGATTTGGAAACTGAGGGAATGCTCATCCATTGAGAAATGGCTAAACTAGTTGTAGTATATGAATGTAATGGAATACTATTTTGCTATAAGAAATAATGAGCAGGTGGATTTCAGAAAAACCCAAAAAGACATCAACTGAGGCAAAGTGAAGTGAGCAGAACCAGGAGAACATTGTACACAGCAACAGTAACATTGTGTGATGATCAACTATCAATGACTTAGTTATTCTCAGCAATACAATGATCCAAGACAGTTCCAAAGAACTTATGAGGAAAAATGCTATTCACCTCCAAAGAAAGAACTGATGAAGTCTGAATTCAGATCAAAGCAGACTATTTTCATTTTGGTTTTTGTGTGTGTTTTTTCTCTTGATCTATTTCTTCCTTCACAGTATGAGTGATGTGGAAATGTGTTTTACATGATTGCAAACATATAACGTATCAAATTGCTTACAGTCTTAGAGATGGAGAAAGGAAGGTATGGAGAAAGTTTAGAACTCAGCAATAGCAATATTATACAATGAACAACTGTGAATGATTTAGCTATTCTCTGCAACGTGATGATCCAAGGCAATTCTGAAGGATGCATGATGAAAAATGCTATCCACTTTCAGATAAAGAACTGATGAACTCTGAATGCAGATTGAAGCATACTTATTACTTTTGTGGGGGGGACGGTCTGTTTTCCTTTGGAACCTGGCTAATACAGAGTTTTGCATGACTTTACATGTATAATTGACATCAAATTGCTTGCCTTCTTAAGAATGAGGGAGGAGCCATAGGGAAGGAGAGAATTTAGAACTCAAAAAAGTTTTAATGAATGATAAAATTTTTACATGCAATTGGGAAACATTTAACAAAATATATTAAACAAAATATATTTTAAAAAAGTGAGCTGTGGTTATCTGAACAGAGATTTCTTTTTTTTTAATTTAAGTATTAGCGGATAACAATGGCACAACAGCCTGTGAAGACTGGTCACTTATAAGGCAATAGGCTGAAATAGGAGGACTTTTCTCTAGAAATTCTTTTTTTCGGAGGGGGGAAGGCAGGGCAATTGGAGTTAAGTGACTTGCCCAAGGTCACACAGCTAGTGTCTGAAGCTGGATTTGAACTCAGGTCCTCCTGACTCCAGGGCCGGTGCTTTACTCACTGTGCCACTTAGCTGCCCCTAGAAAGTCTGATGACTGTATTTGATGTAGGACATAGGGAAAAATAGATGGTTGTAGAATAGCAATACCCTTGGGGTGACCAGGAGGGAGGAGCAAGACCACACAGGATTATTAGAGAGTCAAAATTCAATTGTTGTCATTTTGTGGTAACAAAGAACTGGAAACAAAGTAGGTAACCATCCATGAAAAAAGGATAAATAAGTTGTGGTACATAAAAGTAATATAATATTACTGCTCTGTAAGAAAAAATGGATGCAAAATATGGGAAAACTTATATGACCTGATACAGAATGAATAACTAGAATTAGGAAAATTATATACAATGACTATAACTTCGTAAAGGGAAAGAATAACAAAAGGAAATCAAATGCTGTGAAATTGTGACAAACAAATCCCCTTTTTTTGCAGGGGTAGAGGTCTATAGTTGTGATATATTGCATTTACTGGGCATAGTCAACTTGTGGGTTAATCTTGTCAAACTGGGAATTTGTTTTGCTTGACCATGCATATTTGTTACAATGATTTTCTTCTTCTTTTTCTTTTAAATGATGAGGGGAGAGAGAGAACAAATGCTTCTTAACTGAAAAATAAAATGGAAAAAGTGATGCCTTGTTGGGTAAGGGAGCTGGGAGGGAAACATTCGGAATTAGAAGTGATGTAAAAGCAAAAGATATCAATAAATTAAAACAAAAACTGTGACAGTATAAACACCCTACATGTAGAGTCTGAAGGCTTTGGTATGAAACTGAGCTCTGCCACTTCCCATCTGTGTGACCTTGGGGAAGTCACTAAACTTCTGTAGTCCTTGGTTTTCTCATGTCAAAAAGGAAAGTGGAGTCAGTGTGGGTGTGCCAGTGGAGAGCATTGGACTGGGATTCAGAAGACATCAGATTTAGTTGAGCACCACCAGAGTGACCTTGGGCAAGTCACTTCATTTTACTTGACCCCATTTTGCTTACTTCATAGTGAGGGCACTGGGTTGGATGATCTTTAAGGTCCCTTCCAGCAACCTTGGATCTTGTGAAAAGGGATTGCTAGAAATATAGTTTCAGTCCATATGAGTGATGAAACAGTCTGAGGGAGCAAGGGACATTTAGAACAAAGCTGAAGAGGTCAGGGAGCCAGAAGGAGACATGAAGTGTTTTGTTGTTGTTTGAGTCATGTCTGACTCTTTGTGATTCCATTTTGGGGTTTTCTTGGCAAAGATATTGGCAGTAATTTTTTTCTTTGTGCCTACTGGGTAGGAGGAGTTGGGCAAATGTCTCCAGCCCTTTCTGCTCATCTCCACCTAGCCCATTCCCCATGATTTATGTGGAACAAGAGGGATATGACAGAAAATTGAGAAGTCTTTTAACTTCAGCTTTCCCTAAGATCCTTCCATATTTGCTAGGTAGAAGCCCTGGGAATGATTTGCTCAGAAAGTTCCTTTTAATTCTTATTATAACAATGAGAATGAAAAGGAATTTTCTGATCATCACTAAGATGAGAGACTAAAAGGAAGTAGAAGAGAAGTGTTGTTTTAAACAGAATTAAATGCCTGAGAGGTTTTCTAGTTAAATGGCCTGGTGTGGCTCTCTGGAGTCTGCATTTAAAAAAAGTTAAAATAACTTAAGTCTATGAGTTTTTTGAACTTCAGGTCCTTAACTGCTGCTATTGCAACTCAGCAAAGACACATCACAGCTGAAAACCAGCAGAGAGATGCCCATCAAAACACAGTATGATGATATCACCAGAAGACTTTGACAGGAATATAACACAAGAGGCATGAGTGGCTCCCAGCTACCTCTGTTCTCTATGCATGTCCCCCTACATGCATCTTTTCAGTATTAATATAGTAATGTTTAGACAGTAACCTGTCTAAAGTACTGTCTAAAGACAGTAACATGCCCCTAAGGGTATGGAGGGATCCTGTCACTTCTTTTGTTTTTTTTTCTTGATTAAATGTCTTTTGCTTTGAATTAATAAGTCCTCTAATTTGGCTAGTAAAAAGAACACACTGGTGGGGACCCATGAGCTATCATTCTGAGTGGATGATGACCCATAAAGCACTTCAAACATGGGATGATAATAAGAGCAGCAGCAAATACTTCAGTGTATCTATAATCTCACTGGAGTGCGCATTTACTCTCTCCACAAGTCACAACTTATTCATATTTTCTTACACTTTCTCATACTTTTTTAGTCCTCCATAGAGGATCCACCCAAAATGCCCAGGGCCTTTCTCTAGGTCTCTTAGCATTACATGAGTATTATATGTGGGTTGTCCATCCCTTGCTCTTAATAATAAGAGAGAGCAGGTAGGTGGCACAGTGGATCGAGCATTGGACTCAAAATGAGGAAGACTCAGCTTCCTGGGTTCAAATCTGACCTCAGACACTTATAAGCTGTGTGACCCTGGGTAAGTCACTTCACCCTGTTTGCCTCAGTTCCTCATCTGTAAAATGAGCTGGAAAAGAAAATAGCAAATCATCCCAGCATCTTTGCCAAGAAACCCTCCCCCACCCAAAATGGGGTCACAACAAGTCACTGAAAAATGACTAAACAGCAACAGTGTGCCAGGCTCTGTGCTAAACACTTTGTAATCATTATCTTATTTGACCCTCACAACAACCCTGGGAGGTAGGTGCTATTATTATCCCCATTTTACAAATAAAGAAACTGAGGAAAACAGAGCGTTAGTGACTTGTCCAGGGTCAAATAGCTAGTAAGTATCTAAGGCTGGATTTGAACTGAGGTCTTCCTGATTCAAGGCCTGGCACTCTGTCCACTGCACCAACTAGCTATTTCTACTACATGACCAGGGCCCTTCCTTTTCTTGTCATCTATTTCTTTGATGGCATCCTTTGTACCATTTCTTGATCATAATTTATTGTTGCTAATATGCCCACCTCATATCTTTCCACTGCTCTTTGGGTTCCTCGCAATTCTAATTCTTTAGAGAATGTGGTATTCTATGATTTGCTGCCACATATCACTGAAAGAAGGCATCTAGGTGGGTCAATGGTTAGAGCACTGGGCCTTGAGTTAGGAAGACCTGAGTTCAAATCCAGCTTTAGATATTTACTATGTGACCCTGGGCAAGTCACTTAACCTCTGCCTTATTTCACTGAAGAAGGAAATGGCCAACAACTTCAGTACCTCTGTCAAGAAAACCCCATGGACAGTATTGACTGCTATGGTCCACGGAGTCACAAAGAGTCAGACCCAACTGAACAAAGGACTACTGGGCCTTTCCATGGACCCTTCAGCTAAAAACCTCCTTATGTGTGTTTTCAAGAACGTAAGAGCAGAGCTCCCTGAGAACAAACTGCCTTACTTTTCCAATTGGATCCCCAGTACTTAGCATAGCACTTGGCAAATAATAAGTACTTAATAAATGGTTTTTCATTCATTCATCATTAAAAAGATTAAGTTTTTGCTTTGGCAAAGAGCTTGGACCATGCAGTTTTCCAAATGCAACTCAGCCCACAATTCTGGGCCCAGAATTCATCATCTACATGCAGTGCCTGTCTGAGATATATGAACTGATAGAACAGCGTTATGAACTGTCTATCCAACTATATATCATAGTCTGGACAATGAGCATTCTTCATCTTGTGGTGTGGCTGTTTAGGTTGAATTCTCTCGGGCTCCAAGCCTCACTGAGGAGGTTCTGCAATGTTTAAGGAGCTCAATGCAATCAGTACAATGTCATTTGCAAATAGAAGTATCTGAGGGACCTTGCCATCTATCAAGAACTTCTCTCGATGTGAATTTTGCACTGGATCTCCATGAGGGTGGGAAACACCTTTGGTGATCTAAAGTCTCCCTATTTTACGCCTCATATGGTAATTTTTTTAGGATTCATGGAACAAAGTAATCTCTGTTGTTAAGTCTATCAAGGGATCTTATATGATTTTTTAAGACATGCACGAAAAATGCCTGGCTAAAAAAAGAAAAGGAAAAATGCCTGGCTAGAGGAGAACTTTGGAGTATTGTGCTCAACTGAAACAAACGTTTTTGTTTTTTTTTTACAGTCAACAAAGGTGGCACAGTGGATAGAAGGCTGAGTCTGAAATCAGAAAGATTCATCTTCCTGAGTTCAAATCTAGCCTCAGACTCTTACTAGCTGTGTGACCCTGGGCAAGTCACTTAACCCCGTTTGTCCCAGTCTCCTCGTCTGTAAAGTGAGCCCAGAAAAGGAAATGGCAAACCACTTAAGGATCTCTGCCAAGAAAATCCCAAATGGGGTCATGAGGAGTCAGTTGGACACGAATGAAAAACGACTAAACAGCAACTGAAAACAAAAAGTAATCAGGATCTTGTAATCCCTACATCTTTTAGCTAGCTCTGGGGATCTAAAGGCATGGTCTCCTACTGCCTACCCATCCGCTTCTCATATTTAAATCAAGGATCTTCTCAACAGATTTGTCAATTGTTTTTATAAAAATCTTGTAGAAATGAAAAGGTAGATATATGGGTGACAGCAAAATCTGGAGAAAAAAACACACATATGAGAAAAAGAGATAGGAAAGCAAGCAAATAATTTCTGATTATTTTGTTAAAGTTTGCTTCCTTTTAAAAAGAAACAGAAACTTTAAAAATTATAAATAATTTATAGTTTATAATTTTATGTTTGAGCTCGTTAAAATTTTTGTTTATTTATTTGGAGGAGTTTGTTCTTGATGATATTTATCAAGTAAGGATCTTAAAAAAAACTTACCACAATTCAACAGACACATAAATAAATGTATTCTATGACTAAGTATGGAGTTGGCCTGGTTCTCATGCCAAATACAGACCTAATTTAAAAAAAATAGTTCCTCCCGCAACAACACTAAGCACCTTACCTTAGGTTTCCTCTGAGTTGGAAGGGGACATCCCTGTCTAGGCAGAGCTGAACTGAACAAAGAAGTTTCTACTCCAGGATGAACACTGAGTTCCCTCTTTCCCCTCCCTCCCTTTCCCCTTCTTTCTTCCGCACTCTGGGGTAGCGGGAATCTCCTGCTTTGGGCTTTAAGGTTATCAGCAGCCCACAAGCTGTGTTTCCAAGCTTATCTCCCTACCACAGACTGAAGTCTTTGTTAGCTCCCTGGCTCTGATGATACCCCAGCATCACCCATCTATCTCTGAGGGTTCTGTAGCACCTCCTCGCCAATTCTGAGGGTATCACAATCTCCTGTCTTCCAGTCCTGAGGGTTCCTAGCACTCCCACTGAGTCACTTCTAAGAATCCCATAAGCTTTTCCCAAATCTGATTTCTTTTTTCTTTGGTAATTTTTGTATCCTTGTCACTTAGCACAGCATCTAGCAAATAGTAAGGACTCAATACGTGTTTGCTGAATTGAATTGAGTATCCCTGCCCACCCACGCCCAAGGTTTGAGGATCCTCCAGCTACTCCCTGCTGACCTCTAAAGGTTCCATGGCACCTTTCCCAATCCTGAAGGTCCCCTACACTCCTCTCATCTCTTTAGCTCTGAGGATCCCATATTTCCCTCCCAACACTAAGGACACTTCATTTTCTCCCTCCCCCAAGTCTTTGAGAGTCTCCCTTTCTTAGCTCTAAGGGTCTCATTGTCTTATTCTTCCACTTCTAAGGATCCCATATCTTCTGCCAAGCTATGAGAGTCACATAGCCCCTTCCAACTCTTTCCTGTTTATTTATGTTTAAATTTCTTGAAATCTTTTTGCTCAGCTTTGAGCCAGAACTAGTTCTGGTAGACTCTTGTCCATGATTCCTTAGCTTTCCCTCATCTGCTGACCTCCGTGTCCTCAAGACATCCATGTTTCCATCATATTCTCACGTAGGCTATGTGGATCCAAGAAAATGAAGATTTACATGCAACAAAGGAGGGCAGAAAACAAGCTGTGAGCTTGGAGCCCGGAAACCTGAATTTTATTCTTAACTCTGCCTCTATGTTAATTAACCAAGTGAAGTCTCTTAACTTTTCTGGACCCAATTTTTTCATCTATCAAGTGAAGATAAACACACTTTGTGGTGATATCACTGAAAAGCCTAAG
The DNA here is from genome assembly GCF_011100635.1 of Trichosurus vulpecula. Lineage (NCBI taxonomy): Eukaryota > Metazoa > Chordata > Mammalia > Diprotodontia > Phalangeridae > Trichosurus > Trichosurus vulpecula. Next base: position 109,643,541 of record NC_050575.1, read on the forward strand.
ACTAAAAAGATTCTGTTCATTCTCTTCAAGGTTAAAATGGTGTGTGACCTTGGGAAAACCCCTTAACCTTCTTGGGCCTCACTTTTCTCATCTGTATGTAACACTTCCCCTGGAGGGAGGAAGGATGCCCCAGACTTACATGGACTTATGGGATTTGGGAAGTTTTTTTATTCATCTTTAGAGGCAAAGAAATATCATAGTTTGGAAAACAAAGTTATCTCTCTACTTTGCAACTACTGCTTTTGTTGTTGTTGTTCAGTTGTTCAGTCCTGTCTGATTCTTTGTGACCCCATAGACCACAGCACACAAGGCCCTTCCATCCTTCACCATCTCCTGAACTCTGTCCAAGCTCATGTTCATTGTTTCCTTGACATCATCTATCCATTTCATCCTCTGCCGTCCCCTTTTTCTTTGCCTTCAATCTTTCCCAACATCATCGTCTTTTCCAGTGAGTCTTGTCTTCTCATGATGCGACAAAAGTATTTAAGCTTCAGTATTTGCCATTCCAATGAGTAGTCTGAATTAATTTCTTTAAATATTGACTGATTTGATCTCCTTGCTATCCAAAAGACTCTCAAAAATCTTGTCCAGCACCACAATTTGAACACATGAATTCTGCAGTCCTCAGTTTTCTTTATAATCCAACTCCCACAGCGACATATTACTACTGGAAAATCATAGCTTTGACTATATGAGCATTTGTCAGCAAAGTGATGTCTCCGCTTTTTAGTATTCTGTTGAGATTTGCTATAGCTTTCCTTCCAAGGAGCAAGTGTCTTTGAATTTCATTGCTGCAGTTACCAAATACAGTGATCTTTGAGCCCAAGAACACAAAATCTGACACAGCTTCCATTTCTTCTCCCTCTATTTGCCAGGAAGTGATAGAACCACTTGCCATGATCTTAGTTGATTTTTTTATGTTAAGCTTAAAGCCAGCTATCACTCTCTCCTCTTTCACCCTCATCAAAAGGCCTCTTAATTCTTTTTTGCTTTCTTCTTTATCAGAGTGGTATCATGTGCACCTCTGAGATTGTTGACATTTCTCCCAGCAACCCTTAATTCTGGCTTTTGATTTGTCCAGTCTGGCATTTCTCATGATACACTCTGCATATAAGTTAAATAAATAAGGTGACAATATACAGCCTTATTGTACTCCTTTCCCAGTCTTAGAACAACTAGTTGTTCCATGTTTAGTTCTAAGTGTTGCTTCTTGACTTGCATAAGGCTCCTTAGGAATATGATCTGATACTCCCTTCCTTTGAGAACTTGCCACATTTTGTTGTGGTCCACACAGTTAAAGGCTTTAGTGTAGTCAATGAAGCAGAAGTAGATGTTTTTCTGGAATACCCTTGCTTTCTCCATAATCCAGTGAATGTTGACAATTTGGTCACTAGTTCCTCTGTCTCTTCAAAAAACCAGCTTATTCTTCTGGTAATTCTCAGTTCACATATTGCTGAAGCCTAGCTTGCAGAACCTTATGCATAACCTAGATGGTATGTGAAATGGGTTCAGTTGTTCAGTCATTTGAACATTCTTTGGCATTGCCTTTCTTTAACATTGGGACATACATTGATCTTTCCCAATCCTGTGGCTACTGTTGAGTTTCCAAATTTGCTGACATATTGAGTACAGCACTTAAATAGCATCATCTTTTAGGATTTTAAATAGGGCAGCTGGAATTCCATTACCTCCACTAACCTGATTATTAGCAGTGCTTCCTCAGACCCACTTGACTTCTACGGCTCTAGATCAGCAACTACACCATTGTGGTTATCAGTGACATTAAGATCTTTCTTGTATATAGCTTCTATATATTCTTGCCGCCTCTTCTTAATCTCTTCCACTTCTGTTAAGGCTCTATCATTTTCGTCTTTTATCATGCCCATTTTTAAATGAAACATATCTTTGATATCTCTAATTTTCTTGAAGAGATCTCATCTTTCCCATTCTATTGTCTTTTTTCCTATTTTTAAGAAAACCTTCTTATTTATCCTTGCTATTTTTTGAAATTTCACATTCAATTGGGTATATCTTTTCATTTCTCCTTTGCCTTTTGCAATTCTTTCTACTGCTCTGCCTCATCTCAATTTCATTGATGAAGATGACCCTCCCAGGATAAGCTCATCACTTCTAAACTTACCACCAGGTGGGCAATTCCAACCTTGACTGATGCCACCATCCTTAGCCTCCTCTCTCTTCTGACCAGAGGGCTCGAGGGAAGAGTACCAAATCCTCCCAATGCCTTCCTTTACAATGGAGCAAGATGTACCATTCCCATCAATTACCCTTTGACATCCCCCATCTTTCTTGCCTCCTTTTGTGTTGTCTCCTCCTTTAGATTGTAGGCTCCTTGAAGGCAAGAACTGTCTTTTGATTCATTGTATTTCCAGCACTTAGTAGACTGCCTGGCTAGTGGGTGCTTAATGAGTGTTTATTGGATTGAATTGAATTGGGACTTGGGGAGGAACTGAAAGGAGAGCCCATCAAAGAGAGGAGGGAGATGCTAGGCTCCTCCTAAATCATAGAGCAGCAATTGGACTATGGACAGTAGTAGTTGCCTTCTTCAAACCCATGCCCCTAGGTAGTCTGGAGAGGTAGAAACTAAAGGAACGAGAACTCTCTATTTAAAAAAAAAAGCCACACAGTTTTATAACTTGCTATTTTTCCTGCTCCATGTGTTGAGAAAGCCCCACTTCTTCCCTCCTATCTCTGTGTTCTCTCTCTTTCTCTTTCTTTTTAGTCCTCCTCCAGTCTCAAACCATGGGTTATTTCCTTGCCTCGGGAGATAAGCAAAAAACCTTCCAAAACCCATGTGTCTGTGTGATTCCAGACCATTCTCACTCCCTCCGTGGGAGGTGTCACATGTGTATAGGCTATACCTCTTTCAGACTCTGACAAGTTAAGAGGCATTGAGCATCCTAGCTTAAGCTTTGAGGAGCAGCTTGCAAATAAAGGGAGCAGCTAAGACTATGGACTTATTCCCAGGACATTGACTGCCTCAGTACCTTACTTTTCAGCCACTTATTTGCATGGAGAGTTTTACAAATAGAGAATCTTGAAACCCAAGTTGTTTGGTGATTATGCGGCAAATGACCACAGCCTGCAGAAAGCCTGAAGACTCAGAAAATGTACTGGGTTGTCACTATGAAGTTAGAGTAAAGTCTCTCACTGAGGGGGTCTGGGTCTGATGCAGGAAGGGTAATTAAAGAAAAGAAGAGGAGAGGGAATATATTAGTATTGTAGCCTGCTAACTAGAAGATGAAAAAAACCCACCAAAACCTAAGAGCCAGTCAAGAGAGCTGAATCAGAGACTTCTCTGAGTCCTGTGCTTAGGTCTCTGCCCTTTCTAAAAGAATACAAAACCATGCAACACTCAGCTGAGGGCTTCAGCTATATCTGAAGTAAGAAATGGCAGAGACTATAGCTATGATCAAGGAGCAAGCCCAGATGCATGGAAAGACAGCAGAGCCTAGCAAAAGAGAGAGGCATCGACCTTTCAGGGAGTTAGCTCAATCCAGCATTATAGCAATTCAGCAAGTAGCAGAACCCTTTGTCTAGCAGTGGCTTTTTGGGGGGATGGGGTGGAGACAGTTTAAGAAAGAGTAAATACATTGGGGCAATATAGAGATAATGGAACCCTACAAGTTCTAGAGTTACAGATTGCCTTGGTCACATGTTCTCTGTATCATTGTGTTATAACATTTTGCTTACTCTTCCACCAGTACACACAGTGTCCCCCACAGAGGCTGTGTTTTGGAAAAAGAATGTGCCCTGGGTTGATGGGAGGAATGTTTTGTAATTATTGTTCTAACTGTTGTACCAGAAGCGAGTGAGACACACCACAGAGTATAAGTTTTAAATGGAGAATTTATTAGCCGGCAGCCATCGGGGTTGCTACCCAAATCAATGGCCCCGTGTTGGGGTGAAGGTGTAGGACATATGGGGTACAGAGGTTAATTATCTCCTGGAACTTACAGGCCAGGTCACAGGGTGGGGGGAACAGGAACAAAGGGCCCTGACTGATCAAAAGATTCTGACAGGTTATCGTTAAGTGGGATAATCTTATTGACATTCCTTGGTGGAGTCATGGAGCCCCAGGGATATCTACTAGACAGAAAGGGTCTGCCAGGTTATGCTTCAGTGGGATGGTCCTATCTATTGACATTCCTTGGTGGAGTCATGGAGCCCCAGGGACATCTGCTAAATGCCTCTAAGTCCATTCTTTCTGGGGGTGCTTGTCAGTAGCTAGGGGGTTTCTCAGGGGTTCCTAACAGTAACTGATTTTTCCAGTACCACATAACTATGCCATTTGAGTAAGTACTTTTGTTTAGAGTTGAGTCCACTAGCTGAATGTTAATGGGAAGCACACCAGTGGGGGCTTAGGAACTATAATGTTAGGAGCGTAGCTGTCTGTAATAGTTATTTCTGGAATCAGAGGTGGCAGCCATCCCTTTAGGAAGCCCCAACCTGTGAGAGAGAGTCTGTGGGGAAAGATAGGGTGGGAAGGGTATTACATCTATAAAATGCAGGAGTTGGGCTAGATCACTGATGTCAAACTCAAATGGAAACAGGGGTCACAAATCAATACATAAGGTTCCCTGTGGGCTGCATATTGACTTCATTTTAAAATGTAATATTATCTATGTTTTATAGTATTTTTATTTCTTTTGTTAAATATTTGCCAATTACATTTTAATCTGGTTTGGGCTGCACTCAGGAGTGCCATGGGTATTGCAGCATGTTTGACATATCTAGGTTAGATGATCTTTGAGTGTCTATTCAGCTCTAGTTCTATGATACTATGATCTAAGAGTTATTGTGACCCTGCTGAAGAGATTTTTGTGATATATTAACACCCCCAAGTAAAAAATATAGAACAATTTGGAATCTGGCCTGGTAAATAGAAATATAGCAAAAGACGACCAGGGTTACCACCTGCTAGGTGTTTTTCATTTAAGGATAGAGAAGGGTTGTAACTTAGTGTGAGGGAAGATAACTATCTGGTTATTCCAGAGCAGTCAGGAACTGGGGTCAAAGATAGAGTGCCATGGATGCCTTTAGCAGTGTGGTGGAGACTATGGATTCTGCATCATGTTTTTAAGTGCATAAAATACAGAGGATTAAAAAGGAAATCAATTATATTGAAATGCACTTCTTGTTGTTGAGTCGTTTTTCAGTCATGTCTGACTTTTCATGAATCTATTTGGGGTCTTCTTGGCAAAGATACTGGAGTGCTTTGCCATTTCCTTCTCCAGCTCATTTTACAGATGAGAAAACTGAGGCAACAGAGATTAAGTGACTTACCCAGGGTCACACAGCTAGTCAGAGTCTGAGGCTGGATTTGAATTCAGGTCTTCCTGACTCCAGACCCAGCACTCTTTTTACTGAGGCATCTAGCTGCCCCTTGAAACACACTTCTCATAATGTAAAACCAAAACAAAGAAAATTCACAGACCCTCAGGTTAAGAAACCCTGGAGAAGACCTCTAAAGCTCCTTCTAGCTCTAAATCCTATGATCCCATAAGTTGAAATCCAGGAAGGGAGAGATACAGAACCTGAGATGAGCAAAAAAGCAGAAAGAATTAAAGGGAGAGTTGGAAGGAACCACTATTTCAGAACTTTATCTTATTTTTCTTGATGCCTTTTTGTTATTACATCAGCTTCATTTCTGAATATTTCCCTAATTCCTTATAACAGAGATTTAAAAAGAATGAGGAAAAAAAAGCATTTCAATAAAACTAACCAACAGATCATCTGTGTTATTCATTATCTCCCACTTCTGCAATGAACGGAAGTAGGTACATTTTCTCAACCCTTTGCCAGGGCCAACCTTTTCATCTCTAATTATACAGTCTTTAATTTGGATTTTTTATTTTCTCCATTTATACTACTATAGTCATTGTGTATATTTTTTTCTGATCCTATTTATTTCACTTAGCATCAGTTCATATAAGCCTGCTGTGCTTCTCTGAATTCTTCATATTCATCCTTTCTTATGGTACAATGTTATTCCATTACATTCATGTGCCACAGTTAGTTTATCCATAGATGAGCACCTGTTTTGTTTCTAATTCTTTCCTATGACAAAAAGTGGACATTTTTGTGTGTACGGAACTTTTCTTCCTCTCTTTGACCTCTTTGGAATACATGCTTAGCTGTAAGATGAAGGGGTTACTTTTAAACCTATGAAAATACAGAGAAAACACAACTTGAAGTAAGAAAATGCAACTTCCTTCTGAGGGAAGACTAGAAAAATAGGAGGAAAAAAAGGGAATGATATTTTAAGTTTGTAGGGAGCCTGTGATATGTTCAAGTGCTTTTGGAGGAATATTTCTGGTTTGTTAAGTAAAAGGTTAGGGAACAGTCAAAAGAAAGCTACATGTCAATACTTTTTTGTAATTAAAACCAAGGGTCTGGGCAGAACAAATAAGATAACAAAAGAGAAAGCTCCTTATACAACATTAGACAGCAGAGATATCAGGCTGTTCCTGCTGCCACTGAAATCCATTTGATAGATAATGAAACCCACGGATTAATTGCATCTAAGTAATCTCACTCCCTAACAGAGAATGAAGCCACGTTGTGCCCTCTTCATTTTGCTGCGAGAGAGGAGTTGGAAAATGCTCCCAAAGACTACTTACTCTTTGTTTTCTTCTCCCTAAGGCTTAACTAACATATTGAAGCATTTTTGAGCAAGAAAAAAAGTAAACTTCTCATGCCCCTCTCCCACCAGCCCCAACCTAGTTCTCCTTTCCTTAGGATTTGGACAAAATGAAGTCTTGGATAGGTTCAGAGCAGGATGAAGGAGGGGACTTGGAAAAGACTTTGTTAAGTCAGGTACTCATTGGACTTCTGAGACTCCTGCCAACAATGAAATCATTTAATTGTTCACCTCTGCTTGTGGAAGACTCTCTCCAGCCTGGAAAAGATTCATTCCCTTTATTTATTTATTCACTGACTTGGAGTTGCTTCCTTCCCCCCCCTCTCTTAGAGGTCTCTAAAGCTCTGGCTCTTGGAAACCTTTCCCTGGAGCTTGGCATTTTCAGTTTCACAGACTCTCAGAAATTGTAAGGGATCTCAAATGTCTTGTAGCCCAATTCATCTTTACCTCAGAATCAGCTTGTGCTTAAGGGGGAAGGCAGCATTTCACTAGGCAGTCCTTTTCACTTTGGGACAGCTCTAATTATCAGGAAGTATTTCCTTAAATCAGGCCTAAATCTGCTCCTGAAACTTCAGCTTGTTGTTCCTGATTCTGCCCTCTGAGGCAAAGTAGAAGACTCTAACCTGTCTTTCTCAGGATAATCCTTCAAGTACTCAGTCAGTAATCATATTTGCTCCCTAACTCCCATCACACACACACACACACACACACACACACACACACACACACACACTCTCCCTCTCTCTTAGATAAACATCCCATTCTCTTCAGCCTTCATATGACATCATCCTTGGTCGTTTTGCTGTCCTGATTGTCCTCTTCTGGATGTACTCTGGCTTTAAAGGAAACCTTGGTTCAGGCCTCACCCTGGTCAATTAAGGCAAACTCTAGAAATAAGACAAAAGGAGTTTATTAGCACACCAAGGCATCAAGCACATGCCATTAGTTCACGTGCAGACCACCCTCTCCTGAAGACTAGCTGCCCATGTACCCAAAGGTCAAGCAAGGTTAAAACATAAGGTCACTCAAACTGACTTGGCTACAGTGGCCAACTTTGTACACTGGCTTATTAATGTCTTTCCAAAAATTCACCTAGAACTGAACTTAGTACTCCAGATGGGGTCTGACCAGGGCAGGGTCCAGAGAGACTAGCATCTCCCTTTTTTGAGATCTCATAACACTCTTTAAGAAGCCGGCAATTGCTTTAACGTGTTTGGTTTCCATGACACTGTTGACTCACATTGAATTTGCAGTTCACCAAAATCTCCAGGGCTTTTTCAGAAAAAACTGCTATCTAAATATGCTTCCCCCGTAGTCTACCACCACGGCAAAGAGGAGAAAGGAAGTAGATTTTCTCAGTTCTTCTCCATGGCCAAGCTTGGTCATTACAAATACATAATATTCAGTTTCACCCTTTTCCTTTCTTCTGTTTACATTGTTGCTATCATATGTATATGTATATGTATATGTATATGTATATGTATATGTATATGTATATGTATATGTATGTGTATGTGTGTGTGTGTATGTGTATGTGTATATGTATGTATGTACATAAACACACATATACATATATACATATATGTATGTATATATGCATATGTATTATATATAGTTTTCCCAGTTCTCCTTTCTTCTGTTTCCTTTCTAAGTGCTCACAGACCATGCTTTTAATAAAATATTTTAGAATTCTCCTGGAAACCAAAGTCTAGCTCATCAGCCTAGAGTTTGGAGAAGCTCTCTTTCCCTTTTTGAAAATAATGATACTATTTGTCCTACTCTAGCCCTGTGATAAATCTTCCATTAGTCATGATCTCTCTAAGTTCATTAACAATGTCCCAGCAGCACATCTTCCAATTCTTTCATTCTCTAGACTCAGAAATAGTCCTACCTCTCTTTTTTCTCTCATCCTTTCCCAAAGAAATAGATAGAGAAGAAATATTCAGTATTTTGCATTTTTTTGAACAAATATGTCAGAGATAAATTTATTAATTACATTCTAATTCTAGGTATCTCTGCTTAATGAGAGAGAAACCCAAGGAAACAGATTCATTCTGTCTTTGAAAATCTCTCTGATATAGGTCATTTCCACACACAACTTATAGTATTCCCAAACAAAAGACAAAATTCCAAAATCCAGAATAAACAGGAGGACAAAATCCTGATTTATAAAACAGGACAACAGTAATTTAACTTTTAGCACACCCTGGAGAGTCATTTCCCTAAAACTATTCAATCCCTCTATGGATTTTCCTTTCAATCTGTTCAAAGAAGAGCCGAAGAAGTACTTCTACTAATTTAATTGAGCAAAGATGTTCTTCCTCTTAGTCTGATCATTACAGAGTAGAGTTTCTAGGCTTTTTTTTCCTTTAAAAACTGGTTAAGTTTTTAATAAGAAGGAAATAAAAAAATAAAGACTTTGGACCAAGACATTGTATCTTCGGGCAATCATGTCTTCTATTCAAGAGGAACCTATTTAGATGCTTCATTCATTCATAAACCAAGGATTTTATATGAAAACACTGAAAAATATGGTTTCTTAATTTTTTTTTAAATAGGGAGCAAAGAAAACTCACGTTTCCACCTGGGAGTGAGTAGAGTACATTGCAATGAAGCAAGAAGACTACATTTCCCATGAGGCTGTGGGTCCAAGGCATAGTAGAACTGATTGGAGGTGAGCAAGGATTCATTTTCCCAAGATGCAATCCAGCCTAGGGACTGATGCTGGTTGTAGAAAGAAGCCAGCTGCTGGGAAGGAGAAAGCCAAGTGAGGGAGGGGGTGGTGGTGATGTGGGAATAATAGAGATATCCTTAAACTGGGAAGTAGCTGCTGCTATTTGATGGAGTAAACTGAAGAGACATCCTGACTATTGTAGAGCTGCAGAGACTAGCTAGAGACCCAAGCAGAGATGGTGACACTGCTTTTGCTATAGCTCCAAACCCACTCTGGAGATACATGTGGCCAAATCCTCCCTGTTCCCTAAATATTCCCTATTGGAAACGAGTCTTTGGAGAAATTTGAGGCTAGAACTACTCTGGGCAGAAGGGAAATAGGACTGTACTTGCTGGGAACGTAGGGTCCAGTGATTTTCCACTGTTTATCCACCTCCATTGATCATCTCTGGCACCTAAAACTGAGAAGAAGCAAAGATAGAAAACAGAAACAAATGCCATCAGGCCAGTTTCTGAGAGATGCAGTAAAAGAGAATCGGAGAAGGTATTCCTCCTCTCCTGGTCCAGTTCATGGCTTCTGCTCTGTGAGTGGACTGTAATCTTCACCTTCTGGAAGGAGCAGGAAAGAAAAAGGTGGTCTCAGTCTAGACAGAGCTAGATGTAGCCTGTTATGGCTAGATAAAGAATCAAAACAGGTCACTCCCACCTACATAGTAGGAGAATGCAGGATTTAGGGTACCTCTACGTTATACAAGCTAGGCATGCTCTGTAGCCCTGTTATGCTTTCTTCTTGGTTATTATATCCTATAAATTACTAGTATTTTCTTCTACTATTCATCCTATGTTATATGTATAAACTTCTTCCCATGTTCGACAGGCTCGTCCACTGGCTACTAGTTAAGCCTGGCTCTATCTACCCTTTAGTGTAGCTTGGATTCTAGTGTCCTTTTCTTTCTCCTCTTGTTTCTGTGTCTGTTCTTACTAGTAACGATGAGATCTTGGCTCTACTCTCATTCATAGCCGTGAGACCTCAGAGGCAGATGGCATTATCCCTGGCATCTCCAATGTTGTAAAAAATGCACTAGGTTTGAGTTAGAAAGCATCCTTTTGTGTGTGGGTTGGACTAGATGGCAGCTGAGGTCCCATTCAACTCTCAAAGTCTGTGTTTCTGTGTAAGAAAGACCAGGACTCAAATTTCATTTCTGTGTGTATAATATTGGGTAAGTCCTTCACCTCTCAGTTTCTGTTTCTGTAAACTGGAGATAATATTTGTAGTTCCTATCTCACAGGCCAGCTTTGAAGAACAATAAAAATGCCAAGGGAATTACTCACATTTTACTATTGCAACTCATATTTTATACTGACATGGGATTTAGAGCTGGAAATGTCCTTAGAGAGAATCTAGTCCAACCTTCTCATTTTACAAAGGAGGAAACTGAGTCAGTCCTGAGTGGTTAAGGTCACACACATATTAAGTAGCAGGGCTGGGATTTGAACCCAAATCCTCTGACTCAGATAACCATCTTTCCTTATTTCTAAAGCCTAATGCATACTCCTCCACCCACCTTAGGCCTCCCACTCAGCTGCTATTTCTGGCCTGAGAGAAGCCTCAGCTTTTCCAGCTGATGTGTGGTGCAGAGGAGATTGACAGCCCTGAGTTCGGTGAGTAAGCAGGCTCAAGCCATGAAGCTGTGCCCACTCCCCCTAAGCTCTCAGTGGTGATTTCCTCAGGTTCTCCTCAATGAGAATAGCCCCTGCTGCACCACCCTGCACCTCATTCTATCGCTGCACATTTACAACACCAAATTAACTTAATAGAATATTCCTATTACCGTATCCTGAAAGGACCATGCTTCTCTCCCATAGGAAGACTCTGGTTTGGGGAAAAGAGAAGGAGCGGTTTGCTCCTCCCTTCCCACAAGGCCCAGATCTGAAAAGCTTCTTTTCAGAGAAATAGCCAGGGCTTGTGGATACTGGATTTGGTTCCTCTTCCCATCCCTGGTTGACACCTGGGGGGAGGTGTTTCTGCGCAGAATATAAACAAACAGCTGATACCATGACCTCCCAGCCTGAGCTCACCATCAGGCAATGATTGTTTCTACGCTCGCTCAGTCAGGTGTGAAATTGGACAAAGGGCTGTAGCCTGAGGCTGGAAGACTCCGAGCTGGAGTCTGTTGATTGGGGCCTGAGAGTCTCACTGTAAAAGGCTGAAGCCCTGAGTTTCTGGCCCTTGGCCCACCCTCAGCTCAGATCAATTCAAATCAACTCAACAAAGATTTCTATTTCTGTGCAAGGTCCAGTGCTGAGTGCTAGAGATGCAAAGAGAGAGGGGACATAGGCCCCACTCGAAAGGAGGGTCTGTCCGACCTAATGTGAAGTTGGGTAGGGAGAGTGCGGTATGTGCAAAGAAGAGATTCCAGCAACTGCTCTGAGAAATTTGAGGAAGGGGAGGGGGATGTATTTGTGGGGAGGGGTTGATTTGGGAAGACTGAGGGGGAATTTGCATAGGACCTTGAAAGAAAGAAGGGACTTCAGCAGATGGAAGGTGGGGAGGGCAAGAATCCACTATAGATGTGGAGAACGATATGAGCAGTGTGAGTATGAAACTAGAGTTAACAGGATGGCTAACAGGATGGATATGGGGGAGAGTGGAGAGTAATCCAGTTTGGCTGAAGCATAGAAGACATAAGGGGAATATTTTCTCGTTGAGTCATTTTTCAGTCCCATCTAACTCTTTGTGACCCCATTTGGAGTTTTCTTGGCAAAGATCCTGGAGTGATTTGCCATCTCCTTCTCCAGCTCATTTTATAGATGAGGAAACGGAAGCAACCGGGGTTAAGTGACTTGCCTAGGCTCACATGGCTAGTAAATGTCTGAGGCCAGATTTGAGCTCAGGAAGATGAGTCTTCCTGATTCCAGGCCCAGCGCTCTACCCTCTGTGCCACCTAGCTGCCCTAGGAGAATTGTGTGACCTAAGATTGGATAGGTAGATTGGAGACAAGTTGTAGAAAACCTTGAATGCCAAAGACAAAGATTTCTACCTAATTCAACAGGCAACTGAGAATCAGTGTAAGTTTGTTTGTTTGCTTTTAATAAAAGGAAAGACAGGATCATACTGGTATGTTGGGGACTGGGCAGCCAGAGCCATAACTGGAGTAAAATGACCAAAACTTTAGGAACCAAAGGAACCAAAATTTAGAAGGTCCTCCTTCAGCAGATGGAGATAATTGACAGTTTAGGTAGGTCGCTAATATTCTCTGGACGGTCTTCTTCCCTTTCTGCATGGTCCCTCACCCGCTCTTTACCTTGGTTCCCTGTGATCACTTGATCCCTCTGTCTCCCTCACCCAGCCTTAGGATGCTAAAGCCTATGTTGGAATGTTCTCATTATATCCTAGGGTCTAAGGAAAACTTGCAAGGAAAAGTTTCCGGTTAAAAAAACAGGCCCATGACCCTTGTCTGTTGCCCTTCAAGCACCACACCACTGCCTTCTCCTACAAGGTTAAAGGGGTATTCAGAGGTCAGCAGCCATTGACCTCTACTGAGTCATTCTTTGGGAGACAGGACAGGACTCCAAGACCCATCTTGAAACTCAGATCAAGGAGACTAATGCATTTCTGAGGCAGTGCCTCCCATGGATAGCATTCATGGTGGAATTAAGATTAAGGGTTGGGAACCAGCTGAGGTAGGATTCAGTTCATTTAATAAACATTTATTAAGTATCTACTATGTGCCAAGCATTGTGCTAAACACTGGGGATACAAGAAGGGGCAAAAGACAGTCCTTGCCCTCAAGGAGTTTACAATCTAATGATCTTGAGGTCTTATTAGACCATAGTTGAGCATCACCTGGAACAGATGCTGTTCCCTCCCCTGGTAGTAGTCTCCCTGGGAGTAGCCTCCCAGGCTCTCTATGGGGTCTCTTAAGTGAATGCATCTTTATTCATTCTCATGGTGCAATGATAGGATTGCTAGATTTGGAGTCAGAGGACCTCGGTTCGAATCCCAGCTTTGCTGCTTAATACTTGTATGACCTTGAGCAACTTTACGTCTCTGGGATTCATCTTCCCCTATAAGATGAAAAGTTTGGACTACCTGACCTGCCAGATCCCCTCCAGCTCTTCTCTTGCACCCCAGGATCTCCAAGTCTTTTTCATTGGCCATCTCCAGCTCTGTGTTATGTGTCCCTGACGTAATGCTGAGACCTGCTCGTGTATTCCATCCAGGTACAGTGGCCACAAAGGAGAAGACTTTTCATTTGGTTTTAGTCTATTTCCCCCCAGGACTCTGGTTGTGTGGAGTGACTTGCACATCGTAGCTGCACAATGAAGGTTCCTGAAGGAAACTGAATTGGAGCCTGTTTAGCTCCAGCCTTAGCTGTTGGCCTGACGTCCTTGAGTCAATAGTGACCGCTTGCTTGGGAAATCAGCCGAGGTTCAAATGCATGGATTTGGAGCCAGAGGACTTGGATTGTATTCTAGACTCTGCCTCAGTTTCATAAGAGTGTAAATGTAGAGCTGGAAACTTAAAGCTCATCAGTCATACACACTATACCCCATTTTACAGATGAGAAAACCAAGGTCCAGAAAGGCTTAAGATTTAGGGCCAAAAAATGACATTAGAGATCATCTAGTTCAACTCCTTATTTTACTGAGGGACAGAGATCACGCCAGAAAATAAGAGGATTAAACTAGGTTATCTTTTGGGCTCTGAATCCTGCGCCTTCCTGGAGCACCGCTGAACCTCTCAGTCTATTTCTATATGGATAATTTGGCTAAAGGGTAACTTTTTTTTAACAGGATACTTTTTCATTTATTGCGTTACTGAATCTTTAAAATACATAACACAGAAATATTTTGAATGAGACTCTGCAAAATCACAAAAGTTGGAAGAGATTTCAAAGATTTTCTAATCCCAACCCATACCTGAATAAGATTCCTCAACATTGATTTCCACAAGATTTTGAGTTAGAAATTTCCTCCCCTTTTTTACCTTCTACACTCCAAGATGGCATGTATTCTGATTGCCCCTTTCCCCAGTCTGTCCTCCCTTCTGTCACCCCACTCCCCCCCATCCCCTTTCCCCTTACTTTCTTGTAAAGGGTAACTCTTACCTTGGGGATAGCAGGACCTATTCCTACCTGTGCAATTATATCTCCTTTTCCTAGAGGGAGACTTCCTTCCAGTCCATTAAAGCTCACAGGTTGGGGAACTCTTTTCCCAATTTAACTACTTTAACCAGCCCCTTCTCTCTCTCCCTGTCCATTCTACAGCAGTGTCCTTGTAGTTTGTCACCTCAGGCTGAGGGTCCTGTTCTGTGGAAGAGCTAATGTTCTTCTCTTTTCCGTACTTCAATAGATCTCCCCAGTGTGGATATTCCCTCCTTCCACTGGCATAGATTGCAACCTACCCATATCCCCTCGTCTTACTCAATTTTTGCCCTCATCTAACTGTAAATTCTCCATAGTAGATTATCCCTCTGACCAGGAATAGTGTTTTGTACCTCTCCAATGTATTCACCTTGTAATAGACAGCTGTAAGCTCCTTGAGGGTAGGGATTGTCTTTAGCCTCTTTATGTAGGAGAGGCTTGATAAACGTTTGGAGGTAGTTAGGTGGCTCAGTGGATAGAGAGAGCACTAGGCCAGGAGTCAGGAAGACCTGAGTTTAAATCTGGTCTCAGACACTTCCTAGATATGTGAACCCAGGCAAGTCATTTAACCTCGGTTTGCCTCAATCCACTGGAGAAGGAAAAGGCAAACCACTCCATTATTTTCACCAAGAAAACCCCATGACAGTTTTGGTGTACCATGGTCCACAGGGTCACAAAGAGTGAGGCACGACTGAACAACTGAACAACAAAAATGTTGACTGATTGATTGGTGGGCCCCTTTCCCCTCAAAGTCATGAGTATGAATGCTGGAAGAAGCCACTGAGATCATTTGGGGCTATGAAGAGAAGTTTGGGAAAATCAGTCCAGCATCACTTGGGTGTCCTATTCTAGCTGCTCCAGAGGATAATGGGAGGCAGAAAGGCAAACTGAAAAAGGTAAGAGAGCCTTTATGAGCCCTGAAAGACTTAGTGGGAGGTACCAACAGAGCAAGAGGTACACTGGCTGGTGATGGGAAAGGGTCAAGCTCAGCAAGATGGTCTCACAGTGAGTTGATCCAGAGCAAACAAGGGGCTCATTGGAGTAATCCAAAGAAGTATGAATCCAGTAGCTGCCTAAGGAGATTCTCAGTATGACAGATGGGACCGTGGGACCTGGGCATAAAACAACAGAAGTTCTAGATTGCCTGGCAGCACTCTGCCTCTGGACATGAAAAAAATGGGACTCTAATGTAATTCTTCCATGGTCCAGCTTCTCATGAATGAGCACCACGTTTCAGAAAGAAGCGAAACAATGGGGAACAGGAGTGGAAGGAAGTGGGACAGCTCTCCCAGGTACTGACTTGCTGTACTATTAGTTGGGGTCCATAATTCTGAGGTTTGTTCCTCTCCCGAGGAGCTCTGTACCTCATTGCTTTGTTTTTCTTTCTCTCCACCCGCCCCCCGCCCCTCCACAGGCAGCTCTCCTTCCAAAGGTGGTCTTGATGTTGGCAAAGGGGAGGGGGTGATCCTGTTCCTGCTGGCAACAAAGGCATGAGGAGAAGGACCAATAACATCTTCAGGATCACTCTCATCATCTTGCAAACCTTCCCCTTATTCCTCAAAAAAGCCCATGTTCAGTCCCTTCCACTCCTCCTCCGCCTTCCAAAGCCTCCCAAAGTGACACAAGCCACAAAGGGAATTAATGAGTGAAATGGAGTAGTTAATGTGTTTCTCCTTCCAGAAGTGTTTGCATTTTAATAGAGCCTAGCTGAGACCACTAAACTTCCCTAAGGATCTTGCCGTAGCTGGGGGCATTTGTCTTCCTATTGCCTCAAATTTCACCAGACAGTAGAGAGCAATTTGGAACTATCAAAAGGCTATCAAACTATGCATACCCTTTGATCCAGCCATACTACTGCTAGGTCTGTATCCCAAAGAGATTTTTTAAAAAGGTAGAGAAAGACCTATTTGTACAAAAAATATTTATATCAGCTCTTTTTGTGGTGGCAAAGAGTTGGAAGCTGGGGGTATGCCCATCAATTGGGAAATGGCTGAACAAGTTGTGGTACATGAATGTAATGGAATATTACCGTGCTTTAAGAAATGATGAGCAGACAAATTTCAGAAAAACCTGGAAAGACTTACATGAACTGATACAGAGTGAACTGAGCAGAACCAAGAGCACATTGTACATAGTAATAGCAATATTGGATGGTGAATAACTGTGAATGACTTAGCTATTCTCAGTAATACAATGATCCAAGACAGTCCTGAAAGACTCATGATAGAAAATGCCAGAGAAAAAACAGACTGAAGCATAATACTATTTTTCACTTCCTTTCTTTCTTTTTGTTCCAGTTTTGCTCTACAAAATGACTAGTATGGAAATACATTTTATATGATAGACCATGTATACCCTATACCAGATTGCTTAATGCCACAGGGAGGGGGAGGGGAGGAAGGGAGGGATAGAATTTGGAACTCAAAACTTTAAAAAAAATGAATGTTAAAAATTATTTTTACATGTAATCATGGAAAAAATAAAATTTTTTCTAAAATAAATTCACCAGATAGTCAGGGTCTTCTCCCCTGGATGGATGGTCTCAGCTTATTGGCTGAAGTCAACATTCATGGAATTATGAGATTTGGAGCTAGAGGAAACTTTAGTCTTACCCTCTCAATCTACAGACAAGGAAATTGAGGCTCCAAGAAGCGAAGGGATGTGCTCAAAGGCACTCAGCTATTAAGTCACAGATCATCTGTGTCTTCTGATTCCCCAAACAGTTCTCTTTTTGCTCCATCAGGATGCTGTGTATTTTGGAATGTTTCACATTTTGTATGAATCAACAAGCAAGTATCTACTTGTGTGCAAAGAAAGCATTCTGCTAGGCACTGGGAATAAAGAGACAAAAGTGAAAATAGTTCCTGCCCTCAAGGAGAATCCAGTCTAGCTGGGGAGATGATGATTTAGTGTTTAGATTTTATAAAATTAATATATTTATTTTATATACCACTTTAAAGTTTACATAGCTCTTCTTACAGGGTAACTCAGCTGATCCTCACAAAACCCCCCTGAGATAAGTACTATCATTATTCCCATTTTACAGATAAGCAAACTGAAGCACAAGAGGTTAAGTGACTTGCCCAGGGTCACATAGATAGTGTCTGACACAGGATTTGAATTCAGGTCTTCCTAACTCCAAGACTCTCATTCTCTATTATTGTACCACCTAGTTGCCTGTATAGATTTCTAAATAGGAATAAGCACAAGGATAAGGACTGGATCTATGGTTTCAACTGGAATAAGGCAATCCCCAGGAAGGAAACTCCCTCTGCTTTTCTATTTTTTTTTCTTTTTCTTTTTGGTTTTTTTTTGCTCTTCTTTTTCTTAGGGTCATATGGCCAGTATGGGTTGGTGCCAAGACTTGAACCCCAGGCTTCCTGGCTGCAAGGCCCACTCTCTTTCTACTATGTCCCGTTACCCAATAGAGATAAGGTAACTGGGAGTATGGGGGAAGGCATTAGCAACTGGGAGGATCAGGAAAGGCCTCCAGTAGAAGGTGGTACTTGAGCTGAGCCTTGAAAGAAGCCAGGGATTCTGAGAGACAGAAGTAAGGAGGTTGGATATTCCAGGAATGGTGGACACTGAGATAAGAGGTGGAGTGCTTCATGTCCCTGCAAGGATGGCAGCACTATACCACTTTGGCTAGATGACAGTGTATGTGGAGAAGAAAAGCATAGTCTACAGAGATTCCCTGGGAACCTATCTGCTCCACAGAGCCCTCACATGGGTATTTTAGAACAGGAAGGAAGTGTTCATTCACTCACCCACACACACGCTAAGCACTGAGGCCTTCTGCTTCCAGCCTGTGCCCACCCAGAGTGGGTGGCAGAGAAACCAGGACAAGGCCCATGCCAGTGGCCAGCCACTGGCTGCCTTTCTCTGGCTCCTTTCCTAGCTCTAATGAGATTCACAGTTGGGTTATCCTAGAAAGACCCCAGCAAGAAGGAATAATCTGGAGGGGTCCATGGGATGAAAGGCAAGCACCTCATGTGATAAACAAAAGCCATGGGGTGCCCCGGACACGGGCCTCACCGGCCAAAACCAACAGTGTATTTTGGGAATGAGAGTTTCCATTCCCTCTCCCCTCTGCCACTACTTCATCCATGTCTGTGCGCCATAGGAGGGTAGAAATTCTACATGCTCTCCCTCAGCCCCAACATTGGTCAGCTGAGGTCATTGGCTGGAGGGAGCAGCTGAAATCTGGGCCATTCACTTGGAAGCATGTTGGGCCCAGAGCCAGCCCCAACCCTGGCTGCTTACCTTCAGCTTCTCAATCCTCCTCCCGCCTTCCAGTCCTCCAGTAAGCCTCTTCCCCATTTCCTATCCCCAGATTCCCTCAGAAGCTGTTGAAATGACAGTGTCCAATTTAAAAATAAAGTGAAATGCCAATGCCTACAAAATGCCCCCCTTTCATACTGTGGAGGCTGGGCCTAGTTTAAAGAAAGCAAGGAGGGGAGGAGAGAATGTGAGTCACAGACTGAGCAGCCCAGAATCTCTCTTTTTGGTTGCTGGGCTAGGAATGAGGGATGAGTGTGGGTCCACCTCCTTGTCACACAGAGCCCCCTGTCTCCACTATGGGGTTGACAGGAGTATGAGTCTCTTCTGTGAAGGGTGTGAGTCTCTCTGGTGACTTTAGAAAGGATTTGAGTCCCTCTTGTGACATCTGGAATATTGTGCTTCTCATGTGTGGATGGAAAGGGTATGAGGCTCTCCTGAGAATTTTGGAAGAGTGTAAGTGTCTCCTATAAAAGTGGGAAGGGGGAGACATTCCTGTGAAGAGAGAAAGGACTGGAGTCCCCCCCACCCTTTCCCAGTGAGAGACACTCCTGTGAGGTTTTGAAGTGTTTGGGGCTCATATTTAAGACTGATCAGTATATGTATGGTGTGTTGAGGCCAATGTACCCTCCAAGAACTCATTCCGCCCCTCTGGCACAGGAGCCAATCTCTCACACTTTCCCCTCAGAGGCAGATTTGGAGGCTGGGTGTGGTTTACCTTGGTGGCTACGTCTAACATCTTCCAGGCCTTACACACCACTGAAATGGGAGGGGAATAGTTTGGAGGAGAGCCCTAGAGGTGTGTGGGTCTGATTAGCTGGCAGTTCTCCTGGGAGGCTGGAAGCAGGCTGGGAGCACTGCCAGGGCTGGGGTGGGGGCTGGTCTTTTTTCATACTGATGAATAGTTAAAAGGCAATTACAATGCTAATTTGCTGTGTTAATGTGTACAGAGGAGCCAGTGGGCTGCTGTCAGAAGCCTGGGTGGTGAAATGAAAGTTCCCCATCCCTGGAGGGTCCTCAGTCTTTGAAAAAAGAGACAGAGGGAGGGAGGGAAGGGGACAAAAACGAAAAAGAACCAATCACTGTCTGGGTCCTCAGAGAGCCTGTCTGGGGTCTGGCTGAGAGCTCACTCTCTAATGTTAGAAAGCGAGTTTGGCCCCCAAATGTTTTCTTTGGTGACTTTCAGAAGAAAGTAGCATCTGATCCCTATCATGCAGGGGTGAAGAGGGAGAGGCAGCTTCAAACACTAAGGGGGAACACCAAAAGACTGGAATAGGGCTGGTGATGGGTTGTAGAGGAGTTTCATTCCTGTGGAGACAGTTGCAAGCTTGGAGGTTTTCCTCTGAGTACTCTCCTTTCTGCAGATCCATTCTCACCATCTGACTGACAGACAGACAGGCTCACTGACTGTTTTCCCTGGAACCTAAAGGGCACAAGTGATCAAGATCCTGTGATCACCGATTTGGAGCTAAAAGGGGTATTTAGGGCCTCTAGACCAACCCTCTCATTTCGAAGAGCATCAATTGATGAAAAAAATATGTAACTGGGTCTAAATGATGACCGCTTGAACAGGTCATTTATTTGAACTCTGTTTAAGCCTCATTTTCCTGTCAAGTGGGATTATAATTACCTTGCTTACATCACAGGGGTGTGTGTGTGTGTGTGTGTGTGTGTGTGTGTGTGTAAAACCCTGTGTTCATGTTGGATCTAATACTAAAGATAACTTCTGTCCCCTCCAAACAGCACACTATCTGGCACATAGTAGGTCTTATGTCAATACTTGTTGAATAGATGAAAATCCTTCCACCTTTGAGGCCTTCCCCTCCCCTTGATGAGTGGACTTCTGAGCCTTCTCACTCCTTCAGCTTTTTAGCTGATTGGGCACAAGATACAAAAGCCCTGGATTCAGCTGTTGGGCTAGTATTTGGGAACAGTGAGTCCTAGCCTAGAACCATTCAGAAACATAATTCACTTGATTTCTCTGTCCTTCCTTGGACTATAGACTCCCTCTTTTTCAAATGTTATTTTTTATTCTAAATTTAGTGAACACCAAAAAAAGAGATCATGTTCCGTATACAAAGCAGAACACAAAAAAATGTTTTATGGGAAACAGCTAGTCTCTAGTATATACTGCTTGCTTTTTCAAAAGGTAATAAATTCAACATAGTGCTTTCAAAGCTATCCTGTTTCTCTGTGTTACCTTCCAAATTTCATTCTGTTCCCTTCTGTATGTAACCCAGGCCTCAAAGCCCATTGGTATGGGACTCTCTCCTAACTGGAGGAGGAGATCAGTGCTCCAATAGAGGCATAGTCAATGGGTGCTTGAGAGAAGGGAAATCTGGTCTTCTGGCTTCCTGCTTCAAAAGAGAAGATGTGCCATTCCAACCTCTCTCTTCAGGTCACTGAAGAGGGAAAACTCTGGGAAGAAGCTGACATGTAGAGGAACTGGCAATCCCCATGATGTCCCTAATAATAGCTTGCTACACTAGAGACATCATGGAATTTTCCCTTTGGGTGAGATCTGGTACTCTCTTGGTTGAGCTGAGTTGCTATACTCCCAAAGAGAGAGTTTATTCACTTGTGTATTGTCTGCTACATAGTTTCATATGCATGCTTTCTCTGATTTCTCTTGGCTCTCTCTTTTGATAAATGGGTTTATTTGCTATGTATGTTCACTGTGGAACTGGCATTTGGTGGGAAGGGAATCAAGCCTAGGATATATAATTTGGGGCCCTCCTTTCCCATTAAGAAATAATGACTAGGAGTATACATTAAACCTAAAATTGTCTTCCTTTCAACTAATAATATTTAAGGGAGCAGATAGATATAATTCAATCCCAGTACCCTCCATCTCTGAGGAGAGTAGAGGGGCCAGCCTCTGGCCCCAACCTCCTGCTTCCCTTCCTGGCAGAAATCTGTCTTTCTGGGAGAAGGTATGGGGGGCGGTTTGTGATCTATTTATCCTTTCCTCCCTTCAGGTCACTTACGTGGATATATACAACCTACATGGCTAAAAACCACAACAGCACCCAAACATATTCCTTACATGTACAATTAAAAAGTTACTTCAATATCCCACTTTTCCTTCTTTTCCTCTTTTTTATCACCATTATTACTAGCTACACAGACAGCTATGTGGCACAAGGGATATAGCACTGGCCCTGGAGTCAAGAGGACCTAAATTCAAATCTGGCCTTAGATATTTACTAGCTGTGTGACCCTGGGCAAGTCATTTAACCCTGTTTGCTTCAGTTTCCTCATCTGTAAAATGAGCTGGAGAAGGAAATGGGAAACCCCTCCAGCACTTTTGCCACAAAAACCCCAAATAGGGTCACAAAAGAATAGGACACGACCGAACAACAACAAATCACTAGCTCCCCTCTGCCCCAAATCTGTTTCCCCCCTTTAAAAAAAGCAATTCTTGTAACAAATGAGCATAGTCAAGCAAACAAATCCACACATTTGCCATGTCCAAAAAGTGCATCACTTCTCTGCCAGGATGGAGTAGCATGCTCCACCATCATTTCTCTAGAGCAACTCAAATGAAAATGGGAGCCACTAAACCATGCAGGAAGATCCATTTGGGCAGTATATTGACTTAGATAACCACAAATTGACATTAGTTATGGTGTATTGTGTTTTTATTTATTTAATTAAATAATTCTCTATTACATTTTAATCTGGTTCAGGCCTACTCCAGGGTATTGCCAGATGCAACTCTTGGCCCACCTGCTCAACACCTCACCCTAGATCATAAACTCTCTTTTAAGGCATCATCAAACCCTCAATCTTCCTCTCTCAAGTTCAGGATCCGTGATTTCCCAAATCTCTCTTCCAAACTAGCAGGGCCAGGGGCAGAGACTATCTTCACAGTAGTTGTTATGGTTCAGATAGTCAGGAGAGGAAGCTTCATAGGTGACCAGAGGCTTGGGGTCCAAGGACCTGGGCTTGGGCCATGTTCAAAAAGGTACCTCACTGACTAAGAACAGTCCTTGTCATTGAACGAAAAACATCTATTACTTACCAAGCGCTGTCCTAAAAGCTGGGTATACAAATATAAAAAATGAGACAGCTTCTGTCTTCAAGGAACTTACATTTTAATAGAAGAAGAAAATACATATTAGGGAGTGGAGGCCAAAGAAGGATAATATTTTGGTCTGGGAAGTCATAGGCATGGAGATATAAGGGAGACAATTGGCACACCTTTCCTAGAAGTCATGATAGTATTGATTTAATTAAGACTCATGGAGCATGAGGTAGAAATAGGAAAGCAGGAGGGAATGGGGGCAGCATGGAGGCAGAAGGAATGGTTGATGGTCAGAATTTGTTCCAGGTAGTCTGGTATGTGAACAGAATGTAAAGCATAGTTTCCTGCCTGGTAGTATGCACCTATAATCCCTTATATCAGGGAGACAGAGACTGGTGGATCAGTTGAACTTGATAGTGAGTGACTATAGTGAGCTAGAGCTGATAGGGTGTCTGTAGTAAATCTAATACCAGTATGGTAAGCTCAGGGAGGGGGCAGGCACAAGGCTACGTGTGAAGGGGAAAGCCAGATAAAGTTGGAGGCAGAGAAGGCTTAATCTCCTAAGTTGATCATCACTTCTAGCTTGGACATGATAGAAAGACCCAATCTCAAAAAAAAAAGAAAGAAAGAAATGTGAAGCCTGGTCTGGTCTAAGGATAACCAGATATAATGGGCCATGAGAGTTTACATCCACCTACTAAGAGGGCAGCTTGGCCCCAGGGCAGAAGTTCCAAAACTGAGTGGCTTAAGTCTTGGAGTGTCTGGTTTCTGGTCTCTGGAAGGTTTGTAGTCCATGTCTGGAAGATACCTTCACTTCCGGGAAGGGGAGGCTCCTGACACTGACACATCAGAATATAAGTTCCTATTGAAAGGGAAATATTTCTTTTTAAAAATTTGTTTATTTTTAGTTTTCAACATTCATTTCCACAAGATTTTAAGTTCCAAATTTTCTCCCCATCTCTCCTCTCCCCTCCACCCCAAGATGGCATGCATTCTGATCACCCCTTCCTCCAATCTTTGCTCTCTTCTATCACCCCCCACCTCTCTTATCCTCTTCCTCCTTACTTTCTTGTAGGGCAAGATAGATTTCTATAGCCCATTGCCTGTATATTTTATTTCCCATTTGCCTGTAAAAACAATTTTTAATATGTTTTTAAAACTGAGTTCCAAATTCTCTGAAAGGGAAATATATCTTTCTTTGTACTTACGTCCCCAGAGTCTGGCACAGCTCATGGCACATGTCGTCGTTGTTGAGTCATTTCAGTTGTGTCCTACTCTCTGTGACCCCATTGGGGGTTTTCATGGCAAGGATCCTGGAGTGGTTTGCCATTTCCTTCTCCAGCTCATTTTACAGATGAGGACACTGAGGCAAACAGAGTTAAGCGATTTGCCCAGGGCCACACAGCTGGTAAGTGTCTGAGATCAGATTTGAACTCAGGTCCCTCCTGATTCCAGGGCTGGTGCTCTATCCATTGCACTGCCTAGCTGCCCTGCCTGGCACATAGTAAGTATTAATAAACATTTATTGAGCAATGAACAACCAAGATTCCAAAGGACCAATGCTGAAGCATGATACCCACCTACTGACAGAGAAGTGATAGACTCAAGATGCAGAATGACATATACATTTTTGGATACCGCCAATGTGGGAATTTATTTTGCTTGACTTTGCATATTTATTACAAGGCTTCTGTTTTTCTTTTTCTTTTCTAATATGCATGTGGGGGAAGAAAACACACTTTTGTTCATTGAAAAATTAAATTAAATGATAAGTAAATAATTATTGAACAATTGACTCCTGCTCCTCCAAGAAAGAAAAAAATGATGCTTTCTAGGTCCCCAGTCCCTTCCCAGGCCTTCCAAGAATTAATGGAGGTTGTGCTCCATCCTTGGTCCAGGGTAAGTCAATTAGAGTTTCAAGAGAGTAGTTTAATCTGGATTCTCTTTTCTTTTCTTCCTTCTCTGTGGGTCAAATTCAATAATATATGTAAAGCACTCTGTAAACCTTAAAGTGCTATATAAATGTCAGCTATTATTATTATCACCCATGCCTTGTCAAGAGAAGGATTAGACTTGTCCTGTTTGGCCCCAGAGGACAGAATTGGGCATAACGGGTGGAAGGCAGAGAGAGACAGACTTGAGAAAAAATTTCCTCACAACGAGAGCTGTCCAAATGTGGGAGGTAGTGAGTTCCCCATAGTGAAGGTTTTAGAGCAGAGCCTAGAATATTACTTGTGGGGATTTTGTAGAGGGGATTCCTCTTCGCATATGCCTTGAACTAGATGATGTTCCGAGGTGCCTTCATCTCTGCTCCTCTGTGATTCTGAAAGAGAGACAGAGGCTGGGACAGGCTAAAAATAACAGTCCGGGTTTGCCTAGATGGCCCCCACTCCTCACAATCAGGATAGGAGCCTGGAGATGTTGGGCTGCCAAGGGTCCCTTTCCATTTCATTGGCGCTAAATTGAAGAAATGATGTGGTTGGGTTGTTTTTTTTTTTTTTTGGAAGCTGGAACTGGAGACCAATCTGGGTTGCTATGCAACCGGCGCCTGTGCCCAGCTGATAACACTGGAGGCATTATTTGTCCACATCACTGCACAGGCTCAGGCTGAAACAGGGCTAATGAAGCTTTCAGCCATTGAGGCTTGGCCTCCGACAGCTCCTCCGGGTCACCCCTGCCTGGCGGGGATGGATGAGGATGTGACACCCCCTCCCCATTCTCTACCCCATTCTGGCCAAGGATTCTATGCCACACTGGACCAGGAAATCCAATAGGAAGTGACAGACAAGCAGAATCATCAGAGTGCCGCCTGCATGTCTGACCATGCTGTCAGCTTATCAAACTCATACCCAGTCCCCAGAGCCCTGGCAGAGAGAGGGAAAGGGTTCCAGGAACTCAGGGACCCTGCTCTCAGCTCCAGGGAAGCTGCTGAATCTGGTCTGTGGTGTGGGCAGGACGAACGTATGATCTGGAACAGGCAGGGATGGGTTGGAAGAGTTCTGTAGTAGAAAAATCACTAGATTTGAAATCCAAACCCATGGGCCAGTCACTGCCCCTCTTAAGAGGATGGAAAATATAATCTTGAAGGTTTTTGCTAGTTATAAATCCTCCGATCACCTGCTCTTAATAGAGTGCTGGCTTAAACAAATACAGGGATCTCTTTTGCATCATGAACCCCTTGGGCAGTCTGATGAAGCCTATGGACCCCTTCTCAGAATCTCATTTTGCTGCCTACACTCATAATTAAAGGAAACTTCAAATAAAAACAATAGCCGGCATTTATATAACACTTCATGGTTTGCAAAATTTCAGTTAGAGGTTAGTGAAAATAAAGACGTACTTTTTTTCCTGTCCAAGTTCACAGATTGCCTGAAATCTCTCCACAGATCCCTTAGGTGTCCAGACTAACAGACTGACGGCCACTGAGGTAGACAGGGCATATGTGACAGGGTATGGTGGAGAAAGCACAGGACACAGAGACTGGAGATCTGTGTTCTGTTTGGGCTATCTCACTCTGGGATCTTTCCATCCACAAGATGGCATTGATGATGGCTGCCCTGCCCACCTCCCAGGGGCTCTGAGAGGATCCAAAGAGGGAGTAAGTGTGACTGTACCAGTATGAATGACCATAGTAATGGGAGGGATCTGGCCATCACTGAATTGCCTTGAGTGACCTCACACTAGCTCCCTCCACACATGCTACATGCCAGCTGGACTGGACCACTCTGCATCCCAATTAGGCATTTGGGGCACAGTGGAAAAGCCATCAGATTTGGAGTCTAACATCAAGGTTTTGAATCCTGGTTCTACCTTGCCTTTTGTGTAACTTTGGATAAATTGCTTACTGTTTCCCAGCCTCAGTTTCCTCAACCGTAAAATCAAGGGGTTGTACTACATGGTCTCTGAGGCCTCTTCCAGCTCTAAATCTATGACCTGGGAGCCAATCCCTCCCTCCCTCTAAAAGGTGAGGAAACTGAGGCCCAGAAATGCTGAATGACTTCCCTGCTTAAGGTCACAAAAGGAGCTTTCAAGCTGCCCTCTCCCACCTCCAGACCTTTGGTCCTGTTGTCTCTTCCAATGGCAGAGGATGGGATGAGCAAAGGCCCAGAGACAGGAACAAGGAGATAAGAACAGAAGAACAAGAAAGAGGAAGAGATGGTAGAAATAATGGTGAGCAATATGAGAGAAGGCTGGAAGGATGAGGAGGTGGATAATTACTGGTGTTCAGTCCTTTCGGTCGTGTCTGACTCTTCGTGACCCCATTTGAGGTTTTGTTGGCAAAGGTATTGGAGTGTACCTCCAGTTCATTTTACAGATGAGGAAACTAAGGCAAACAGGGTTAAGTGACTTGCCCAGGGAAACACAGCTGGAAGTGTCTGAGGCCAGATTTGAATTCAGGAAAATGAGTTTTCCGGACTCCAGGCTCCACATTCTATCCTTTGCTCCACCTAGCTGGCCATAGGAGATTAGGTAATTACTAGTGTATTATTGTATGTGGTATATTGAATAGAGTACCAGACTTGGCACCAGGAAGACCTGAGTTCAAATCTGACCACTTTCTACCTGAGTGACTACAGGCAAGCCATTTAAACTCCCTCAACCTCACTTTTGTCATCGGTAAAATGCTGACAATAATTTCACCTACTTCTCAAGATTCTTGTGTGACTGAGATAAAATATGGAAAGTGTTTGGTAAACTTTAAAGTGCTTTGTAAATGTGAGCCATCATTATTGTCATTATAGTGTCAGGTTGTAGAAGGCCTTGAATGTAAGGAACAGTCATTTAGATTTTAGCCTCTCAGCACTAGGGAACCATTGAAGGTTTTTGAGAAGAGGGCAGTGAACAAAGAAGAATGCTAATTTGTAAACTGAGGGCTCTCTCACACCAGGTGGGCCAACGTGCCCCCCTCTCGCTGCCAGTCTGTGGCATTCCTCACCCCACCGCACACAAGCTCTTTAGTGCTTTCCACATTGTCCATTCGTCCTCAGAGGCAACCGGAGCATCTCCAAGAGTGATTGATTTGTTAATTATGGTAATTTTACCTTAAAAACAGGCAGCTGGGTGCTCATCAGGCTGCAAATACACCATAGGGTAAAGGCTTCTTGCCGTTGGCCTCTTGCCAGCTAAATGACAAGGATAATAACAAGTGTCTCATAATATCCTCCACCCACCACGGTTACCAAGGGTGTGCTGAAGAGGGAGGAGGACAATTAGGGAACCCCTCTGGCAACGTCTGCTCTGTATTTGTCCTGCAGTGAAGTTGCAGAGATGTTTGTCAACCAGCTCTCCAGGTTTGTCACGAAATCTAATGACTCTTTTCAGAGGTCGTCTGTCCCTTAGGAATTGGGTGGGGAGTCCACTGGCCTGGAGATAAAAGAACCCTGATCTATCCATCCCCTCTTACCCATGGATCATCTCTTCCAATTTATACCTGGACAGGAATCCCTCTATAGAATCTCTGAGTGAATGGTCAACCAGCCTCTGCCTGACTATCTCTAATAATGGGGAACTCACTACCACTTGAGGCAGCCCATTCTGCTGCTGAATCCCAGAGATATTTCCCTTCCTCAGGCCATAGCACCCATCATCAGGATGGAAGTTTTAGGTCTGCAGGTCCCAGAGGATGCCCTACCCTCCTACCCCTGCCTCTGTCCCAAGAACTACCCTTGCCCCATGCTCTGAGTCTTGCAAAGGCAGCCTTATTATCCCCATCCCTCCAGGCCCCCTCAATTCTCAGGCTGCCCCCACTCTTGCCAGGGCAGGATTGGCCTCAGTGGCAGGTCCATGATAGACTTGTGCTGGCTTAGGTTTCATCTCTTTCCCAGAGCTAGCTCAAGCTTGACCATCATCCTCACTAGGCCTAGGCAGGGGAAATGGGGTCCGTTGTTCCAGAGTTGGTGGAGAGCGGCATGAGGGACCTCTTATCTCCTCAATGAGAACTAGTTGAAGAAAGATTCAGACCTGGTCATTAGACTGGACTGAGGCATGAAAGGGATTCCAACATTTTAGAAAGATGCTCAGATCTTCAACAAGAAATAAAAAAAGGTTGGAGTGGGGGAAGGGCGGAGACAAGGGGATGCTTGTCCTGAGATTTTTTCAGACAATTACCAGAAAATATAAATACTCTAAATAATAGCTAGCACTTATGTAGTGCTTTAAGGTTTGCAAGACATTGTACCAATATTATCTCATATCCTCACAACCCCAGGAGGTAGGGGCTACTATTATCCCCATTTTACAGATGAGGAAACAGAGGCAGACAGTAGTTAAATTGCTTGGGGGACATTACCCAGCCAGTAAGTGTCTCAGACCATGTTTGAATTCAGGTGTTCCTGGCTCCAGATCCAGTACTCTATCCACTATGCCACCTAGCTGCCTCTTCCCTAAATACATCCTGTTTCAAGGAATCCCATTAAATGGACACTCATCTATTCCTTTTCCTCTTAAAAATCAAAGCATATCATTATATGTATGATCCCACACAAGCCATTTAACCTTGTGAGGGTCAGTGTGAGGGGTGTGCAGGAGCCAATTCTTGGAGATCTGCTTGTTAAATTTTCTGAGTGAGCACTTACAGCTCAAAAGTCACAAAAGCTCCAAATTATTGCTTTAATGATGGCTGGACTTAAGAAGGGGCAGCTAAGTGGCACCATAGTGCACAGACTGTCAGACCTGGAGTCAGGAGAACTCATCTTCCTGAGTTCAAATTTGGCCTCAGACATTTATTAGCTGTGTGACTCTGGGCAAGTCACTTGACTCTGTTTTCCTCAGTTTCCTCATCTGTAAACTGTGTTGGAGAAGTAAATGGCAAACCACTCCAATGTCTTTGCCAAGAAAGCCCCAAACGGGGTCACAAAGTCAGACACCTGAAATGAATAAACAACAAGAATTAAGAAAGTGACAGAGAAAATGTTAATAATGAAGATTAAGCTTAAAAGTGTATCCCCAAGCCAGTTGTTAAACATTTATTATCACATGCCAGTGTCCCCATGTCTATAATGGGATAATACTTATGTTATAAAGTAGGGAAAACACTTTGTAAACCTTAAAACACTATAGACATATGTACTATTATGGTTATTATCTTTATTATTATTTGTATTTCTGATGGCAATAACAGTAGACCATCTAGTTCACTCTTGTTAGAGACCATGGAGTGCTAAGCTTGCTCCCTGGCCACTTCTGAGGAAGCATATTCAGTCAGCTCTGAAGGGCTTGGCACTTTGGGATAATAGAGCAAACATTGTGTGCTCCCTTGGTTTCCCAAGGGTGTCCTTGGGATAAATGTTCAACTTTCTCCCTCTCTTCCTTCCTCTTTCTGGAATGTGTGACATTGTGTAATTTCAAGACTTCCTATTGGGTAGATTGAAGGAAGGAAGAAGGTATCATTCCCCTCCCTGGCAGAATGGTAGCTTAGCACATGGCAGCATGTACCTGCCCTGTGTAGGAGAGTCTGAACCTAGGTCTTGGGCCTCCAGCTGCCTCTTCCTTTTTGTGTTCCCTGCCTGAGCACTGGTGACCAAACATTGATCCTGAGACAGACATAATCCAGCCATGGAAGCAGCCTCTTGAGTATGAGAGGTTGAGAACTCCTGGATCTGTCCAGCACAGCTGACTGAAGTAGGAGTATTCTGCAATTACCCTCTTCTTGGAGAAGTTGACTGTAGAAAGGAGTAAGAGCCCCAAGCCCTTGTCTGCCTTGTCAGAAGACATACAGACCTTGCAGGAGTTGTTTGGACTGAGCAGAGCCAAGGTGAAGGTGAAAAGCCAATTTAGCAGTCTTGTTTTTATATTTTCAGTATCAGCCTCCTAGGAGAATATAGTAGTTATGAGTTACTGATGGGTTTTTAAGTCTTTGTCAACATGCACTCAGGAATGTTATTGTTTAGTGTTTTTTTTGTGTGTGTGGAGGAAATAAATATTTGTTCTCCAAATGTTCTACATTGTAGAATGAGTAACTTTCACTTGGGGGAGACCCTAGACATGGGCCAAATCTAAACTCAATGATTTTTCCTGGTGTTCCGGGGTGAGGATGTAAAGAATCAGAGCATTTCAAAAAGAGCCTGATCCGTCTCTTTAGGGGGCCAACTTCCGCTAGTACTGAGCTCGCTCTATGTGGATGATATCAGAGCTGAGAAGGACCCCTTAATGGAAAAGGGAGAGGGCAAGTACCCCAGCTCCCTTCACCCAGCAGCAGTCTGGCATTGTGGAATATTATTCTATTTCATTCTCATACACACTCAAGATGGAACAGGGTGTCAGATATTATTCCCATTTCAAAGATAGAGAAATTGAGGCACAAAAATATAGAAAATAGTTAATAGAAAATACAGGAAAAAGTTATGCAGAAGGAAGGAAGGAATGAAGAAAGGAAAGAAGGGAGAGAGGAAGGGAGGGAGGAAGGAAGGAGGAAGGAAGGAAGGAAGAGAAGGAGGGAGGGAGGAAGGCAGGGAGAGAGGGAGGGAAGATGGAAGGAAGGAAGGGAAGAAGGGGGGAGGGAGGAAAGGAGGGAGAGAGGGAGGGAGGAAGGAAGGGAGAGAGGGAGGGAAGAAGGAAGGAAGGAAGGGAAGAAGGGGGGAGGGAGGAAAGGAAGGAGAGAGGGAGGGAGGAAGGCAGCTATTAAGTATTTACTATGTTCCAGACACTGCCAAGTGCTGAGAATACATATATAAAAGTGAACTAGCTCTTGACCTCAAAGAGCTTATAGTCTAATGGGGAAGAAAATACATGTAGAGGAGTGGTGGCCAAGGAAGGATATCTTGGTTTAGGAAGTCCCAGGGATGGTGAGTGGAGCAACAGGGCAATAAATTTACTCATCCTTCACTCCTTCCTTTCTCATTTCCCTCCTTCCCACCCTATATGCAATCTGTCACCAAACCTGTTTATTCTACCTTTGTACCACATCTTGTGTATAGTCTCTTCTCTCATCACCCAACTAATAGACTACTTATTAGCCTGCTGATTGGTTTCCCTGATTCAAATCTCTCCCAATTCTAGTACATCCTCTGCTCAATTGTCAAAGTGATCTTCCAAAAGCACAGTCCAACCATGTTGCCCCCTCTACTCCCAATTCAATAAACTCCTGTGACTTCCTATAGCCTCCAGAATCAAATATCGAATCTTCTGCTTGGCTTTTAAAGCTCTTCATAACCCAGCCTCTTCCTCTCCAGTCTTTTTGCACTTCACTCCCCTCTAAGGACTCTGCAATCCATTCTCACTGGTCTCCTTGCTGCTTCTCATACTCAACACTCCAACTCAATGCATTTTCACAGGCTGTCCTCCTGCCTGGAACTTTCTCCCTCCTCACCTCCACCTCCTGGCTTCCTTAGGGTCTCAGATAAAATTTCTACCTCTTACAAAAAGTCTTTCTGGGTCCTGAGTGTTAGTGCCTTCCTTGTGAGATTATGTCCAATTTATTCTCTATGTGCCTGGTTTGTACATAATTTTTGACATGTGGTATTCCCACCCACCCCCATTGGACTGTGATCTCCTTGAGGGCAGGAATCACTTTTGCCTTTCTTTACTTTCCTAGTGCCTGGTACAGAGCACGTTCTTAGTAAACACTGGTTGAGTTGACAAAGTGAGGATGTGGGAATGGAGATGAGGTTGTGACTCCCAGACAAAAACTTTCCTCATGGAAGAGCAAGACATGATTTGAATTTTTCCATGGTTGCTTCCCCACGTGGCTGCCTGTAGTGGTTTTTTTTTGTCCTCTGGAATTTACCTTTTGCCCTCCAGTGATTATCTTCCTTGTAAAGTATTTGGGTTTGAATTCTTGCTCTGCCACTTACTGTGACTTCTCTCTGAGCTTCAGTTTCCTCTTCTATAAGATGAAGGAGTTGGATTCTGTAAGGTCCCTTCCAGCTCTAAAGCCTGTGTGCCTCTCACCTCAGGAAATGCTCTCCTGGATCTCAGATTAGCCATTTTCATTTTAGCTTTGAATCTTGAAGCAATGAGATCACAGGACCATAGATTTAGAGCAGAAAAGGATCTCAGGAGCCATCTCATCCAACCTCTTCACCTTACAGGTGAGAAAACTGATCCTCAGAGAGGTTGAATGACTTGCCCAAGGTCATAAAATATCAAAGCTGTGACTTGAATCCTGACTTCAAATCCAGTGCTCTTCCCTTTGTGTTGTGTTACCTCAAATGTTTTTCAAAACAAACAGACCAAAAAAAACCCAAACCCAAACTCAAATAGGCAGCATAGCTGCCCCAAGGAAACTGAAGGAAGGACCAGGGACCAAAAGAGCTGGGGGAAGATCCAAAGCCTACCCGTTCTGACTGCTGACTGGAAACTTGCCTGGCTCCCTGCAGACAAGCTGATGGTGTGATGATCAATCACCAAGACGTCCAAAGGGACTGAGAGAGATGAGTACTCTGATAATGCAGAAGATAAATGGAGGGACTGAAATTTGATTAAACTGGTATCTTCCCTCAGATGATCTCTGAGAAAAGCTGAAAAGACAGAACTTCCAGGAAATTCCTTGTCTGTGGCAGAGACATAGAGCCAAAGCCTTAGCAAAAGGCTTTTCTCCCAAAAGAAGCCTCAGAGGCAGCAACACCATCTCTCTTCTATGTTAAGATGATTTTCCTCTGTCTTGAGGCTCCTTCACCTAGGCTGAGTCAGGACCCTGGACAGAAGCCCAGTTCCACCAGTGACTGTGACTTCAGGAAAGTTGTTTAACTTCTCAGTCAGTTGGTCAACCGATCAAACAATCAATATGCATTTATTAATGGCTTACTATGTGCCAGACACTGTGCTAGGTGATAGAGATAAAAACACAAAGAATGAAACAATTTCTACTCAGAAGGGGCTTACGTTAGAACAGAGGAGACAAGGACATGTAAAAATATGTACAGAAAAAAATATAAGGAGAATATGCACAAATAAGTACAAAGTAGTTAAATAACAGGTAGTTCAGGAGGGAGAAATTAGGGTGAGAGGGAAAGATTTCATATAGAAATTGGTGCTTGAGCTGCATCTTGAACAGGGCCAAGCTGGTAGCTATTTAACAACAGGCTCTCTACAAAAATGCCCAGTGCACTTTCAAATTTAATCTCGTTATTAACATTTTCTCTGTCACTTTCTTAAATAAACAAAAAATAAATCCCTGATTGTGTAACATTTGCTGATTTCTGAGGTATATAAGCTCATATTGGAAAGATGACAATCAGCTGAGGGGTGAGGGTGGGGGTGGTGAGGCCCACAAACCAGCTCCATCCAGTACACCACTGATTTGAAGGAAGAGAGGAATTCTATAAGGTGGAGGTAAGGAGAGAAGGGCAGCTTCTGGGCAGCTAGGTGGTGCAGGCCTGGAGTCAGGAAAATGATTCTTCCTGAGTTCAAATCTGGCCTTAGACACTTACTAGCTGGGTGATCCTGAGCAAGTCACCTAACCCTCAGTTCCTCATCTATAAATGAGCTGAAGGAAGTGGGAAACCACTCCAGTATCTTTGCCTAGAAAACCCTGAATAGGGTCACAAAAGTTGGACGTGACCGAAACAACTGAATGACAACAAACAAAAGAGAGAAGGCATTCCAGTCATGGGGACAGATGATGCAAAGGCACAGAGATGTGGCGTCATGTGAGCTAATATTTGTAAAGCACTTAGCACAGTGGCTGGCACATAGTAGGTGCTTAATAAATGCTTATTCCCTTCCAGCCCCCCACCCCTTAATGTGTGAGAAACACTAAATTTCGGAGTAGAAAGATGTCCTCATGCCTCAGTTTCCCTCTCTCAAAGGGGGGATATTTGTCAGATATTGTCCTATTCCAATGTCTTCCAGAGAATTTGGCTCTACCACAAAGATGAGCTGGCTGACTCCAGAAGGGGTCTCTGCTCAGGGGAGGAGTGACAGGTTGGAATCATTCAAATGATATTCAGCTTTTCAGCTTTTAGCTCGGTTTTCCTCCTTATAGCACCTTTCCTCAGACATTTAGGAGCAGAAAATTAAACAGATACAAATTCATCTCTCTACATTTCTCTTTTCTCCCAAATGGAAAAGGTTTTGGTGAACAGGGATATGCCCCAAAGATAGGCAGCTCCTCCGGGCTTGGATAACCCACAACCTGGATGGTTAACACTTGAATAGTCCACACGGCCACAGTAGTATTCTGGACTTGGAGTCTGAAAGATCTAGGTTCAAATCTCACCTGTAATGCTTATTGGATATATTACCACAGTCAAGTCACTTAACTGAGGCTTTCAGCCTCAGTTTCCACATTTGTGTAATGGAGATAATTATTTCTGCAGTATCTACCTCCCAGGGTTATATAAATGGCAGTCATTAGTATAAATAACCAATTGCTGATGACAAGCAACACTGATGACTTCACTCTCCTGAGTACTCCAAGGACCCAACATCACATTAAAGGATTTCTCTGCATTGAAAACACTTCTCATGTTCTTTGGCATCTGTGGGTTGAGAGGTCTGGAAACCTCCACTGTTGCCACTGATTCAGTCACCACGAGGCCTGCTCTTGGTTTGCTGGGGCTTGG
Source organism: Trichosurus vulpecula (assembly GCF_011100635.1). Classification (NCBI taxonomy): domain Eukaryota; kingdom Metazoa; phylum Chordata; class Mammalia; order Diprotodontia; family Phalangeridae; genus Trichosurus; species Trichosurus vulpecula. Next base: position 109,678,830 of record NC_050575.1, read on the forward strand.
TCTACACTGGTGCAGACTGCACTCTTCTCTAGCCCTGGTGCAACAGACCTTTCCTGCTGACCTTCCAAGTTGTCTTGGGCTGAAAATTTGTTTACTCCACCTTTTTGTGGGTTCTGCTGCTCTAGAATTTGTTTAGAGTCATTTTTAAAGGTATTTGGAAGGGTTTGGGGGAGAGCTCAGGCAAGTCCCTGCCTTTGCTCCACCATCTTGGCTCCATCCTCCACTTCTCATGTTCTTGCTGCTGTTGGGAAACTCCATGAAGATGAGGAACCAAGATTCTCAAAGACACCTCAGGGCAATCTTCCCCACCAGACATATATGTAGGGTGCATATATTACATATATACGAAGCCAAGATAGATACATGATATATAGCTTCCTTGATAGTAGTTTTTTATTCCTTGTATTTGTAATCCCAGTGCCCAGCACTGTGCCTGGCAAATAGAAGGCACTTAACAATTGCTGTTGATTAATTGATACACACAGAGAAACAAACATATGGATGTTCTTAGAAATATATTTTTAAAAATATACATATGATTACATGCATGGCTGTGCCATGAATATCACAATTTGGGACAATGGTGATGTTTGGGACCAAACACTACCACTTCACAGGCATTATCTTGAAGATGACTGGATTAGCAGCATAAAGTGGCAAAGATACCTAAGCCACAACTGAGAGCAGGATGAATGAAAGAGGGAAAAGGATGGCTGGGAAGTCCAAGGATTATGTAACAGAGAAATGATGCATAGGTTAAAAAAAAGACAGGAAGGGACCTAGTCTGGACTAATTCAAGGGCCAATTTGACAGGGGATTTAAATGGAAGCCAATACATAGGGCTGCTGTCAGGGCTCCCATCTAGGACCTAATTCTAGGATCCCTTCCCAAATCCCTGAAGAGTGGTGTTAGTAGCTGTCCAGTCAATGGCTCTTTAATTACAGATGCTTTTTTAAAAATGCTTCTTCCCCTTTTTTAGGAGAGACCAGAGAGAGACTTCCCAAGGAATTCCATTGGGTCAACAAGCGCCATCATTTAGGTAAACACCTAAGAGTGAGGTTAGGAAGGGAGGTCATAGTTGAGGGAAGGGCAAATATAGACCAAAAAGCTAGGCTGGTTGGTAGCAGGGTATCTACAAAGCACCAAGATCCAAGGGACTGAGAGAAATGAGAAACTCATTACTGATTTAAGGATTCAGAACTAAGAAGCTAGGATCAGATTAGGAAGCTAAGATACCGGGAGTGCCAGGGGCTGCTCATTTGTTTGACCCTCCAAAGCTCCTGTCTTTTTATTGAACTATATTTGTTCCCACCCCTGCCCAAAGTGGATGTGTCAGCATTCACAAAACTTCCTTCTAACTCAGCCACCACTGTTGAGCTGTGAGTTAGAAGATTGCTACCTTCACTTAGTCATTGTATGGTACTAAATGTGATGTGAGGATGCACACATCACTTAGAGAGAGTTGCATCTGGTATCTGCTTAAAAAATTAGATTTTTGCTGTACTTCAAATCCAGACACTTATTAGCTGTGTGACCCTAGGCAAGTCACTGAACTCATTTGCCTTAGTTTCCTCATCTGTAAAATGGGGATAAATAATAGTACCTACTTCCCAGGGTTGTTTTGAGGATCAAATAAGATATTTGCAAAGTGCTTAATACAATGCCTGGCCTGTAGTAGGTTCTATATAAATGTTAGCTATTACTACTATTTCCCACTGTGAGGAGACATCCAGGGTCTTAGCTCCTGATCCTAGGGGATGCTTGAATCCCCTTCCCTGTCCCTGCCAGAGGATGCTGATATTGCAGGGTTTAGTCAGCACTCAGTAGGAGCCTGGCTCAGTTCAGAGTTATCATACTAAAGACAGTGGCCCTGTCAAAGTGGCTTATTACCAGGGAGCTCTCCAGACCCTACAATCACAGGTATCACTATTAAGTTCCACATCATTAACTCTTAGGGACCAATCCCTAGAGCTCAACTAGAGAGCAGGATGCTACCCTGAGACTAAGGAGTATATCCTTCCCCCTTCTTTGCCTCCATCTGGCTACCTAATAACCCATCCAGCCCAACTCTTGTCTTACTTACATGCTCCTCTTAACTCATCACCTGGACCAGCAACCTTGAAACTATAAAGCCTTCAGCCATTATAGCATTAATAGCTGGCAAGCCCAGGAAGGGTAAACCAGGATACATTGGACAGCACCCAAGAAACCCTAGGAGCCTGAGAAGTTGTTTAGCTCTAAGGAAGAGTCAAATAGAACTGATGTATCCATATGAAACTGTGGCAGGGTGGAGTGTTGGCCTGAAGAGTCAAGAGTCTGTGTTCAAATTCTGATTCTAACAGCTGTTGTTCAGTTGTTTTCAGTCATGTCCGACTCTTTATGACCCTATTTGGGATTTTCTTGGCAGAGATACTGGAGTAGTTTGCCATTTCCTTCTCCAGATCATTTTAAAGATGAGGAAACTGAGGCAAACAGGGTTAAGTGACCTGCCCTGGGTCACCCAGCTAGTGTCTGAGGTCAGATTTGAACTCAAGAAGATGAGTCTTTCTGACTCCATCCTATCTAGTGCACCACCTGGTTCTGACACTAACTAGCTATATATCTATGGGGAAGTCACTTAACCTCTCTGAGCCTTTCAGTTTTCTCTTCTATAGAATGGGAATAATATTCACGGTACCAGCCTCACAGGCATGTCATGAGGAAAATCCTTGATGACCCTTAAATTACTAGAGAAATAGAAGTTACTACTGTGTCTGTGTGAAAGATAGTTTGACAAGACCACAGTCACATTGGGACACCTGGGGCATAAGTCCCATCTGGAAGTCTTCTGTCTCCATAGTCACTTCTACATTTGTGCACCACTTAACTATTTATGGTGTTTCATTTATTCAACAAATATTTACTAAGTATCTCCTTGTGTACAGAGCACAATGGCAAAGGATGGGGGAGATACCAACACGAAGTTGGTAGGATTAATGTTATGGAGCAACTGAGCTAACTCTAAGCCTAATCCCACCCACCCCCAACCTGAGACTCATGTGTGTGTGTGTGTGTGTGTGTGTGTGTGTGTGTGTGTGTGTGTGTGACACCCCAAGATGTTGGAGCAAATGTTTGTACATTTGTTCTTAGTATATCTTTGATGTAAATGTCCCTTTGTAAAAGCTAATACAATTTTAAGTGGTTGAATGGAACTTGGGTGCTAGGCACTGGACTCCTACAAATGAGAGGGACACAGCCAGTGAGGTTAGAGCAGATGGCAGAGAAGAGAGACTCTCCGATGCCTTCAGGGCTCCTGAGGACCTTGGAGAGAGTCAAATAAACAGGTCTGGCTCTGAGAGAGGGGGACCAGAGCATATTTTACCTTTAGCTCTGTACATGTTCACACCACCCAGCCCCTAGTAAAATGTAAACAAACTCCTTAAAGTAGTGACTCATGCTCTTGCTTTGTTTTAAAATTTTTGTATCTCCAGTGCCTGATACAATGCCTTGCACCTTTGCTGTTGCTCAGGGCTGTCTGAATCTACATGACTCCATGGACTTTGTCTTCGCAAAGATACAACAGAGTGGTTTGCCACTCCCCAAGTATCTCCATTTTATAGATGAGAAACTGAGGCAAATAGGGATTAAGTTACTTGCCCAGGGTTACACAGCTGGTAAGTGCCTGAAGTCACATTTGAACTCAGATCTTCCTGACTCCAGACCTAGTGCTCTATCCACCAAGTCACCTAGCTGCCTCATACCTTATAAGTACTAAATAAATGCTTGCTGAATTCAACTGAATCTGACCCAATTCCAAGAAACAGATACCCAAAGAGGGAAGAGAGTAAGCATTTATTAAGTGCCTACTATGTGCCAGGCACTATGGTAAGTACTTTACAAATATTATCTCATTTGAGGCTGAATGATCTGGCCAGATTCACACAGCAAGGCAGAGGCAGAATGAGGACTAGAACTCAGGTCTCCTGAAGTCTAGCTCAGTGTTCCTGCCACTACACACAATGCTTCATAAATCTTAAACAGCATGGATAGGAAAAGACTATGATCTCTCTTTTCTGAATTCATTACACGGTTATTCAGTTATCTTAGGTGAAATGGGTTACTTAAATGCTTTAGTATAAATCAGTTGAATAGCATCAAAAAACAGCTTTCATTTAAACCTATTTTGCTGCCTCCTAGGACAGAGGTGGGGACCTGCAACCTTGAGGCCACATGTGGCCCTCTAGGTCCTCAAGGGCAGTCCTTTGAATCCAAATTTCACAGAATACACACTCATTTAGTCAAAGGGCTACCCTTGAGGACCTAGAGGGCCACACGTGGCCTTGAGGCTGCAGGTTCCCTACCCCTGTCCTAGGACATGTGTTACTCATTGAAAATTGGAATGGGGAAGGGGGAAGGAAAAACCTTGAAAGACATAAAACTGAAAAGATTTAAACTTTTCCATATCTTTATTATTGAAATTAATTTTAAATATAACTTTAAAAAATGAAAAGATAATAAATTCAATACTTAAAACCAAGAACTTGTGGTGTTTTAACCTCTTCATTTTCTTCTCTGCCAAGCAAGGAAATAAAAGATGGCGGGAACACCTGTGTGAGGTCATGGAAAGAGCCCCTAGAGTCTGGAATCACAAGACCTGGATGTGAATCTTGGCTCTGCAAGCCTGGGCGAGTCACCTCACTTTTCTGGGCTTCTGTTTCTTCATTTATAAAAAATAAAGACTTTTGATAGAATGATGTCCCTTTCAGCATCAAATCCTATAGTCCTTTGACCACTATCAGTGCTGACATTGCTGGCACCACCTTTCCTTGAGTCTAAATTCAGTCCCAAGGATAGGCTCTATCTGTGCTCCATGATTTAAAGTCAAGGGATGATGGCCAGAGACCTCAGAGATCATCTAGCACCACCTCCACCCCACCCAAACCCATTTACAAAGGAAGAATTGAGACCCAGAGAAGTTGAGACCTACCAAAGGTTGCGTGGGCCTTGAAGCCCAGGCCATCTACTGCACCACTATCACGTTTCAAATGCACAGCAACTTCCCTGAAAACACTTGGCCTCTTTACTGAGCCACTGAGGTTCTATGTTCCCATCTCTCTTGGCCACAATCCTAAGGATGGTGATAGAAGTCGTGGAGGCCCAGAAGTACCAAAGAGATTCTCAGTATGGCAAGATCACAGCACATGGACACTTGATTTTCTGGAGCAAGCAGCTCTGATCCATATGGGGGAGGAGGCAGAGGGGTTAGTAGGCATTGGAGATGCTCAAAGAGCCAAGAGGAAAACTCAAAAGTCAGCACATTCTGTTCTGATTAATGGGGCCATTCAGGAGGAAATCTTAGGATACAGGACTGCATCCTACCCATTCTTGTTGTTTTGGTTTCAGGCCAATCTGCTATTTCTTGCCTTTCACAACAGTGTGGGCTTTTGCAACTATATACACTGAGGTCAGAGAACAATGTGTCCTCTTTGGCTCCTTGGTCATGGCTAGAGGCCAGGGTAGTCAGGGAAAGATGCAGCCCCAGTCACGTCTGAGGACAATGGAGGGGGGCAGTAGGGTCCTGCCCCCCAAACTGTGCCTGGAGGATGGGCTGTTGCTCTATTGTCCCTGGCCATGGACAAGGTCTCCACCTCTACCTGGGAGATAGCCAGAGTCAGGACTGTAATGTGGCCACTTTGACGTTTTTAGCCACATCAGAAAGGTGTGAAGATGACATTTCCTGGGCAATGCAACTGCCTGGCTTTGTTTCATTCACTACATTCTAAAAGATGCATTTAACTATCAATATGTACACAGTTCTGAGACAAAGACCAAAGACATTGTCTCCAAGACAATGATAAGACCCAAGGGAGGGGAATAACACTATGGCTCAGGGTATTGGACATCTCCAAGTGACATCAGTGGGATCAGAGTAGGAAAGATTCCCTAGGCACTCTTCTATCAGCAAATCTTAGATACGGAGAAGGGATTTCCAAAAGAGGGGTCAGACTTCATACCAAACACATTTTTAAAAGTTAAGACACTGGATGCTCCTTAAGCAATAAGTAATACTGGGTCATTGCACTGGCAAGAAAGAGTCAAAATATATCTTCAAAGACCCCCCAATACTCAGCTTGCTTTCTGGGCAATGACCAATGGTGGCGCTGAGGGAAGTGACTCCAAAGTCTCATGAATGAAAAGGACAAATTCACTTTGGAAAGTCAGAGTAGGCAGCTAAGGAAGTGAGTGACTAGGGTAGCAGCCCACATCTGCCATCTTGGGGAGAGTATTCCAGTAGAATGTAAGTTCCCTGAGGGCAGAATGGATGGATGGATGGATTGAGCTCTCTTGCCTAAGAAAGATTCTACCGCATCCCTGAGAAGTAGTATTTCTTCTCTACGCAGAGCAGAGAACTTAAAGAAAACATGAGGGAGTTGCTCTCATCACCAGTAGCCACAAAGCTTCCCAAAATGAGAATGCCTTTCTCAGCTGCGTACTTTTCTTTCAGAATCGCAGTTTCTGGGACGCTGTTTTTCTCTCTCTCTACTATGAGTCACTGCCCAAGAATGGGCAAAGATTTCACTGTCAGGTTGGTTTCTGGGCAACCATTGGCTGGAATGCTGTATGGAAGGATGTCTGCCCACCTAGATGGGTTATTCACACATCATTAGTGGCAGGCACTGTGCTGCTGATCAGCTGGGTTCTTTGGAACATGAAGTGATCTGTGGCTTCCACGTCTCCACCCACCTTCAGGTTGAATTCTGTACATCTTCCAGCTAAAGGCACTGGATGGGGGAAATGGCACAGAGGTGCTCAAAAGGAAAAAAAAATGTTCTTCTTGCTGCTCCTCTTTCATTCTGACCCTAGGGTATAAATACAAAGCAAACCTAAGCAATCTCAGATTCAAAAGGGACCCCAGAAGTCAGCCAGCCCAATTGGGATCTAAGGAAGAATCCCCTGGATTGCAGCTCTGACAAGTGACCAGCCAGGATATTCTTAAAGACCTCCAGTAATAGGGAAACATGCCTCCCCTACCAAGGGAGTCCATTCCATTTTTGGATACTTTTGATTGTTAGGAAGTTTTTCTTCCTATCAAGCCTAAATTTTTAGGCTTTCTCTGCAGTTTCCACCATGGCAGACCCTCTGACCACAGCTAGAATATTACATTCCATTCTAGGTACTACATTTTAAGAAGGGCACTGAGCATGTAAAGCGATGGGTACTGAATGAATGCCAGGACATACATGTATCACTTGAATAATATGGTATGTCTAACTTAGAGAAAACACTTAGTGGAAAACACTAGATTTGAAAAATAATAGTGAGGAAGAAGGATTAGGCTTATTCTATTTGGTTCTAGAGGACATAACTTGGAGACATGGGGAGACGTTCCCAAGAGGTAGGGTACTGCTTCTTATAAGGGATGGCTTCCTGACAGTTTAAGCTAGCCCAAAGTGTAAAGAATTCCCCAGTAGGTAGTGAGTTCCCCATCACTGGAAGTCATTAAGCAAATGGCTGCATAACCACTTCTCAGGGATGCTGTAGAGGAGAGGTGTTAAACTCACAGTCCATAAACCCCCAAGAGGGAGGCAGATTAAACTATAATTGGGAAAATATTTAACAAAATAAAGAAAAATGCAATATAGCATAGGTAATGTTAATTTGTAGTTTTCTAAGTCAGAGTTTCATATCACTGCTGTAAAGGAGATTTTTGCTCTTACAAATTAGACTTGAATTAGAATGATGCCAAATGAAGCTCCTTCCTGCTAGGAGACTATGGTTCTAGTCCTCCCCTGGGACCAGGTAGAACAAATCTAATTCCCCTTCTTGGTGACAGCCTTTGAGATGCTTAAAGACAGCAGTGTTCTGGCCCTTAACACTTCTATTTTTAGGTCTAAGCTGGGTCCTAAGAAATCAAAACTTCAGAAGCATTGCAAGTTGGGAAGGATCTTAGACAGGATCTCATCCCTCCTTAACAATATCATGTTGACAGCTCCCCATCAAGGGAGTAAAGGCAGCTCTCAGCAGGAGTTGTGGCTGCTTATCTTTTCCAAAACCAAAGTACCAAAGATATCACCTACCTTGGTAACTCTCCTAAAGTGTCCGGGGTAAGGTGGGGCTCTGTTTGATGACCCACTCCCCATGGGGGTTGATGTGGTACAGGTCTAAGAGGTAGGTGTCTGGATCCAGGCAATGCTCACCTGTGGGGCAAAGGGACAATTGAAAAATAGCCATCAGTGCTGGTAGAAATGCAGGAGACAGAGGAAAATCAACAACAGGAAGAGGAAGAAGAGGAAAAGAAAGAAGATAACTACATATCTGTAGGGTGTTAAAGTTTTCAAAGACAATGCCCTTAGTCGATGCAAGATTTTATCGTACCGGTGAAGAAGTTGAGGGCCAGATTAGGTAAAATGACTTCTCCAAGGTCATACAACTAGTATGTATCAGACCTGAGAATAGCAGAGAGGAGGAGGAACAGAAGGAAAAAGAAAAGGAGAAGGAGGAAGAGAAGGATAGAGAAGACAAAAAGGAAGAGGCAGTGGAGAGGAAAAATAACAGGAAGAGAAGGCAGAGAAAAACCACATTTACACAGTTTTAAAGTTTCCAAAGACCTTTCCCCATGTAATTAAAGTTTTTATTGTATAGGTGAAGAGTGAGGGCCAGAGAAGGGAATACCTTGGTCAAGGTCACACCACTAATAAGCATCAGAGTTGGGAAGAGCAGGAGAAAGAAGAGGAAGAATTAGAAGGGAGAGAAAGAGGAACAGGAAGAAGAGGAAAAGGAAAAAGAGAAAGAGGACCATATTTCTGCAGGGTTTTAGAGCTTCCAAAGGTCCTTCCCCATGTAATCTAAGTATTCATTGTATAGGTGAAGAAGCTGTGAGCCAGAGAAGCAGAATGATTTTTCCCAGCTCATCCGGCTACTAAGTATCCGAGTTGAGATTCAATCCACATGGTCTGACTCCAGGTCCAATGCTGTTTCCACCAGCCCATACTGCCTCTCATAACAAATGTTTCTGATGAACAAAGTTCATTTGTTGAACTCATTTGGGTTGGGAGTATTCCATGGACTTTATCAGATATTTATTGAATTGCCTTGTGGTCAAGCAGACTATGAAACATCCAAGGCTATGCTCTAAAAAATTCTGGAGAGAAGTATTTGGCTTCCACTGATTAGAACACAGAACTTATGAGGCCAAGGCTATGGACTGCATCTGCGTAGGGGCTGGCTAGCTTCCCATAGAAAAATATTCTATATCCCATAGCCACAGACTAAGTGACTCTTAATTCCATTTCCAGCCTCACCCCTAACTCTGTCCTCATTCTGAGTCCCTAAATCCCAGGCCATTTATTCATTCAACATTTATTAAAATCTATCACAAGGGCAGCTAGGTGGTGCAGCGGATAGAGCACTGGCTCTAGAGTCAGGAGGACCTGAGTTCAAATTCAGCCTCACTTACTAGTTGTGTGACCCTGGCCAAACTATGCAGAGCCAGGTACCGGGAGAGATACAAAGTTTAAATAAGGACCCCTCTTATTACAAAGCTGCAACACCAATGCTACTGGCAGCTGCTGTGACTGTGTAAGACCAATAATACCAGCACACAGAAGGGCTGCTAGCACAGGTTCTTTGATCTGCTTTTCTAAGAAAAGCAACTTTAAGGGATTTATAATCTCACTTTAATTAAACATACAGGTATCATTCACTTAGTTCAGGGGGAAAAGTTAGCACCCAGAACTTCAGAGAAAACACAAGCAGAAATTATATAAAGAGAGCAAATAACACCTATCAGCAGACAGGGCTTCTGACTGTCTGTCCATAGCAATACACATATAGTTACCAGAGAGAGAGAGAGAGAAGCACCAACATCTGGGCTTTCAAAGCCAGGGGGTCTCCTTAACGCTACCTAGAATCTCTCCTGGCCAAGTCATACAAACGCTCTTCCAATGAGTGAGCTCCCAAGCAAAGTGCTAACCTCAGAGTATATATATACTCTTCTTCAGGGTCAGAGGGTTCCACAACCATGTGACTCAAACTCATGTGACTTTAGGCTTTCTTGTGACTTAAGCAGGTCATCAAAGACTCTTGATTCAATCAAAGGCTCTTGATTCAATCAAAGGCTCTTGATTCAAACAAAGGCAAGTTTCAATCAAAGGCACTTGATTGCCTTAGTGCTGAGAAACACTCCAAAAGAAAAAATAGCAAACATTTCCACCTTGCTTGCCATTACAAATGCTAGCCTCCTTGAGGCTAGGGACTGTCTTTAGCCTTTCTTTGTATCCCCACCACTTAGCTTGGTATACAGTCAGGGCTTAATTAATGTTTATTGACTGGTCACAGAGAGCATATAGCATAGGAGATGGATATGACACAAATATAAATAACGTAAAACACAATATTAATTGATAAGTGCATCAGAGACACGTGAAACAAAAATGCCAAGTAAAGTCTGAGTCCCTTCAGACAACAAACAGAACATATCTAGGAAGGTTTCTTGGAGGAGGTAGAATATGGGCTGTACTTCAAAGGCTGCACAGAAATTTCACAGGCAAAGAGCAATAAAAGAAGGGTGGTCCTGGCAAAGGGAACAGTGTGGGCAAAGCCATCAGGTGGGAGAGCCCATGATAAATTCAGAGACAGCTGAGAATTGTGCGGTTTCCCTTAAGTTTTGGGTGTTCAAAGGGAAGTAAAATGAAATAGGGTTAGAAAAATGTAATGGTAAATTGTGGAAGGCCTTGAAAACCAGGCAGAGGAATCTGAGCTTTACACAGAACAACAGGGAGTCACTGAAGACTATTGAGCAGAAGGCTGAAATGCCAAGCCAGGTCTATGCCTGACCTTTCTAAACCCAGCCAAAGCCTGATACCAGATCCCCAACTTCACAGTGACCCCTATGCCTAGATCAGATGCCATCTGTCCTCCCCTCCAACCAGAAAAAATTGCTTCCACCCCTGAACCCTCAGAACGCTTTTCAGCTCCGTGAAGGCATTTAAAGATGACTGTTTCATGTTAAAGTTTTCTGGGCATCTACAGTATCTTCCCTATTAGACTGTGAGCTCCAAAAGGGCAGCAGCAGGTGTTTTATTTATGTGATCACAGACTTCAGAGCTAAAAGGGACTTGAGAGGTCATTAAGTCCAATCCTTTGTTTTACAGACGAAGAAACAGGCCCATAGTGGTTAAGTGACTTGCCTAAAGTCAAACAGGTTAGTTAAGTAAGAGAATCTGGCTTTGACCTGTGGAAGCAAACTTTAAAACTTTTTTTTGGCAAAACTAAAAGTATTAAGAAATAATGTTTTTGTCTAAAGTCTTTTAAAAAAAAAAAAACCTTGGAAAAGCCCCTTAGAAAGGTAGATAGATCAAAGACAAAAAAGATTCTTCATTGGGAAATGGAGTAAGGGTGGTACCCAATCTTTTAACCAAGAGTAACTCTTATCTAGTTTATATCATTGTTTTCCCACCCAACAGAAGTGAAGTGACTAGTGTCAAGACCTACCCTTTCCTCTAGAGAAAGGTTACTGATATCTATCCAGGGAGGCCTCTGCTTATTCCTGGACTGAGAGAAGTGGTCCATGAGGGAATGGGATTGTTTACTTAACTACTCTGGAAGGATAACTCAAATTGTGTTATGATTTACTTCCTTGGGATTCCTATAATGCTCCCTATAATGATCTTGAGGTAGAGAGTTGTGCCAGAGGGCAAGGGGGACTATGCCTTTCTTTATAGATGGCAGAAGTTGGGCTCTCAGCTCCCTACACTTTGCCTCTGCTGCTCTGCCTGGTTTCAAGTACATGGAAATTGATGCCCCCTCATCAGGTACCCCCTGGTTTCCCTGCCTCTCCCCACCCCCATTTTCCTGCCTCCTTTTGTGTGTTGCCTTCTCCCATTAGATTGTAAGTTCCTTGAAGGCAGGGACTGTCTTTCTTTTTCTTAATTATAGCCTCAGCACCTAGCACAGTGCCTGGCACATAGCAGGCACTTAATGTTTAGTGAATTGAAAAATATTGAATAAAATTGTTTCTGGAAGGGTTAAGCCTAAACATAGAGTACAGTAATAGTATTAATATTATTTTTTTCTTTGACAGAACCTAGGTCATTTAACTTCAAATCCAGCACTTTTTTCATTGAGCCATATTTGGTTTTCCCCACAGTCTTGAGCACAAGGCCTAGATAGTGGGTGTTTAAATACTGAGCTGACGAATGAATGAAATCCCACATAGATGTGTCCCACTCAAAGAGGAATGACTGGTAGATGAGTATCACTGCCAAAGTGATTGTCTAAAAGGCCCAAGGGCAGACTTACTTATGTTCCCACCGACTTCATAGAGGAGTAGGTTTGATGATTCAATAGGCCCATTACTGCAGGACACAGAAAAAAGATACATATGTCAGTAAGGATGGCCAAGGCATTCATAATGAGACAAACTCTCATTCCAATGGGCCATTAAGGTTTGCACGGGACTTTTCAATCAACCACCCTATAAGAAGAGTAGGGGAATGATTATTGCCTCCATTTCACAGAAGATTAAAGGATCATAAGAGCAGAGAGACCCAAAAGGAACCTCAGAGACCATTTAGTCCACACTCTTCATTTTATAGATGTCAGTTGAGGCTCAGCCCCATTAAGTGACTTGCCTTTGGTTATGTACCTAACTAGTAAGCTGGGACTGGAAGTCAGGTTTTTTGACTTGAAATTCAGTGTTCTTTCTACTAACTCCAAAATACTTCTTCAGCATGAATGGGGGGCTCTTTAAAGACCCCACACCCAGAAGCGCAGGCCCCACTGATCTCTTAGGTGTAATCTTGGACAAGTCCCTTACCCATTCTCAGCTTTAGTTTTCTCCTTTGTAAAATGAAGAGATGGGAACAGGTGATCTCTAAGCTCCTTTCTAGCTCTAGCTATCATGGTCTGGTCAGGGAAAGGCACAAAGGAACGTACCAGGAATGGTGACAGGTTTAATTACAAAGAATGTAACTAAACAGATTTGACTCATGCACAACGTATAAAGGCCTACAGAAAACTAACTCAGGTCAACAACCACAAGAACAGGCTGGTCAAAGTCCCAGGGTAAGGAATAGGAAAGCAGGGTCCAACTTTAAGCCACTTCCCTTCCTTCTGGGTAGGGGTGGGCACAGATGTGGTAATATAGAGAGAACTGGGACCGAAGTCTGCTCCATTCACTGGCAGACATTTTTCCTTGAGATGATACTTGTTACAGGAGAATTTGAGTCCTGTGTTATCTTAACTGAGTTTGAATCTGAACTCTGATATTGACTATTTTTGTAACCTTGAACAAATAATTTTCCCTCTCAGGCTGCATTCTGCATCTCTAAAATGAAGTGGTTGGACTAAATTAATTATAAGGCACCTTCCAGTTCTAAATCCTGTAATATATGAACCTAATCTTATTGATGAGAAGGAAAATCCCTAATAGTTATTATCTACAGTGAACAGTGACTAAGTTTAAATTTACATCAGGGATATGTAAGCAAGAACATTAGTCTTGGGAGTTGGGAGAACTAAATTCTAAACCTGGTGCTGCACATTACTACTTGTATGACCTTGGGAAAGTCTCTTCCCTTTTTTGAGATTTTACTTCCACATGTATAAAATGAAGGAATGGGACTCCGAGACCATGAAGGTCCTCTTCCGCACTGAGATTCTGGAATCCTGTTTCCTTTTTGTGTGAGTAGGTCTCATGCATCCTGTCAACCAGGCTGGCACTGGCAGGGGGCAAAGCCTCTTAGTAGCATCACAAAGTCACCCGATGGACTGAACTTGAACCCCTGCTTCCTCTGCTCCCAATAGGGCAGGCAGCAATGATGGGATGAGCCCTCAAAGGCACTGGGTCTTGGGGCTTACTTTCTGCTAGGATCCTGCTGGCTCTGAGCGAAGTGGGTAGAGGAGAAGCACTTTGTAAATGTAGACTATTTAGAACATAGAAGCACCATAGAACTGGAAATTATTATTATCCTGTCCTTCCACAGAAGTCACCATGCCTTTCCCCTCCAAGGCCAAGGCATGAGTAAATTTAGAGCAAAGGATATTAAACAACTGACAGATCAGCTGCCCTTCAAAACATTACTCATACACTGCTCGAACTGGCTTTTTTTAATCTGAGGTGAGAGGTATTCTCTCCCACTAGCCCATAGTAGCTCTCTCTGGTCACCCTAGGCAGCTATGTGCCTCTTCGAGTGTGTGGAGGCATGTGGGCTAGTATTTAACATTAAAGCTTATGCTATGATATCATCAGAAGCTCAAGAGTTGAAAGGAAACTTAGAGGTCATCTAGTCCAACATTCACATTTTACAGGGAAGGAAACTGAGGCCCATAGAGGAGAAGTGACTTGTATAAGGTCACATAGATAGTTAAGCAACTCTGGGATTTGAATCTAGGGATCTGACATTAGGTCCTCCGGCTCCACTCTTTCTGTTGGCTACAGCATTTATTTATTTATTAGATTTTATTTATTTATTTATTTTTAGTTTTAAACATTCCCTTTTATGAGATTTTGAGTTCTAAATTTTTCCCCCTTCCCAAAATAGCATGTAATCCAATATAGGCTATACATATACAATCTCCCTACAGCATTTAGAGCAGGAAGGGGTCTTAGAGATGACCTCGTGTAACCATTTCATTTTACAGAAGTGGAAACTGAGAGAAGGGAAGTGACTTGCCCAAGGTCAAAAAGCTATTGGAGTTAGAACAAAAGAGCTTAAGAGGGGCCAAGGCTGTGGACCTACTTTTTGTAGGGGCAAGCTAAAAGGCAGAGGTGATATTCAGACTAGGGTCCACTGACTCTGAACTCAACAATCTTTCTTTTGCTCACGAGTTCAGGCCCCTGGGGTTTCCAGGCAGGAGTTACCATTGGATTAGGTTGACGGTCTTCATGACATTCCAGCTGTTGGAGCAGAGGTGTCTCTGGAACTGCTTCAGCACATCAGCGGCTTTGGTGCTGTTGTGTAGATGCACCTCTAAACAGTCCTTCAGGAGCAGAGCGGCCTGGATTTTCACCACTTTGGACGGCTGAGGAACAAAGAATACATAAGTGCATACACAAACACGAAGAGACCCTAAAGGAGAACAGAGTTCTTCTCATTACTCTCTAGGCTGCACCCCTGACTCTCCTGGACTTTCTCTAACAATGCCTTAGAAACCCCTTCACCCTCCAAGGTCATTCCACTTCAGGATTTCTCACATTGGAAGCACCCTCCACCTCTGTGACCTCTCTCCCTCTGATTGGTTGATTCTTCCCAGATCCCCCTTTTTTAAGGAGATACCCAAACCAGCTAGAGGGCTCAAGGGACCTGGAGTCAAGAAGACCTGAGTTCAAATGTAGCCTCAGACACTTATTAGCTGTGTGATCCTGGGCAAATCACTTAACCTATGTTTACCTTATTCTACTAGAGGAGGAAATGGCCAATCACCCCAGTATCTTTGCCAAGAAAGCCCTTTGGACAGTATGGTTCATGTGGTCAGGAAGAAGTGGACATGACTAACCAACTGAACAACAACAAGCCCGACCATGTCTTCATTCCTCTGTGGGCTGTGCTTTGGACTCTCCAGACTTGCTTCACAATGTCACCTGACCAGGTACCTTCATCATCCTCCAACCTCCTTTCCAGCTTCCTTTTAGGTTATCGTAATGGCTACCACACCGGCACACCCAGGATGGCTGCTACTGCATGTTCTTAGATCTGCTTTACTAAGGAGTGCTTTGTTTTTGTATAGTGCCTCGCATATAGTAGGTGTTTAATAAATGCTTATTGAATAAATGAATGATACAGACTCTGGAAGGTCAAACAGAGAAGATGTGCACAATTCAATAAGTACCTACTATATATTTCCAATGATCTCAAGCTGGTCACTGCCACAAAGCCCATCCTTTTGATTATTATTTATTTCTTTTTGTATTCTCCTGGACATGCCTTAAGGCTGTGAATCACGGGACACCACAATCTCAGAAGAATCACAATTTGGGACAATCCCGAGGTCAATGGGACTCTGCCCACTGGGTGTGTGTACATTACCAATAATATCTTGTGAGGGGATAACACAGGAGAAATGGCCTCAAAGACAGCACTAATGATAAGTTAGATGGGGTTATGGATTAGCAAGATTGAAGGATAACAGACTCACAAAGTCCAAGTGAAGCCTGAACCCCTTTAGGTTAGCAACAGAGAATAGAGCAACCTCCTTGCAGGAGACGGGATTTAAAAGCTGAGCGGGTAAATAAAACCAGAGGAAGCCTGTAAGTATACCGGGTGGTCCTTTATGGGGGATTCACAGAAAGCTACAAACAAGATTAGAAGGCTTGGGTGAGTTGCTACAGGCACCTGTGGAGGGAGCAGCCCTGCTGACGAGATCACAGATCTATTGAAGTGTTGATTTATATGCAAGTCAGAGTCGGGGAGGAGAGAAGCATAAAGATGAGAATAGTCCCTATTCTCAAGGAACTTACGATCCACTGTGGGGATTCAATTTGTGTACTTATAAGATATAAGCAAGGGTGTGCTAGCTTGGGCAACTAGGTGACGCCATAGTACACAGAATGCTGGGTCTGGAGTCAGGAAGACTCATCTTCCTGAGTTCAAATCTGACTTGCTGTGTGACCCAGGGCAAGTCACCCTCAGTTAAGTGCCTCAGTTTTCTCATCTGTAAAATGAGCTGGAGAAGGAAATAACAAACTATACCAGTATCTCTGGCAAGAAAACCTCAAACGGGGTCACGAAGAGTTGGATATGATTAGGCAATTGCTAGATTTTCAGTGTGAGCGTTTACCCCTTGGCAAATGCTACAGCTCAGAGCTTGATTTATTGTCTTGTTGATTGTCTAGACTTAAGAAAGTGAGGGAGAAAATGTTAATGATGCAGATTGAAATTTAGCGTATGTCATACGAAGAGGTGTTCCCCCTTCCCCCTCCCCACCTCCGACAAAAGAGTCGGTTGTTAAACATTTACCAGCATAGAGTGAAAGGAAAGATATGAAGTACACTAAGAAAATTTAAGGAGGAAGAGAATTGTTCCGGCACCCTTAGGACTTCTAGGGTTTTTCCATCCATTCTGTCTGCAGGTGAATTCTTGTATATGTTAAAATGCAAACTTCACGAAAGGAGAAAGCATCTCACTTTCCCTTCGTATGTTCAGGGTTTAACACATAGTATGTGCTCAGCAAATGCTTTTTCACATATTCAGTCACTCCTGGGGGAAGTGACATCTTCCTTTGAAGGATGAGAACAGCTTCAAAAGGCACAGAGGAGGAGAGAACGAGTGTGTTCCAGGCACGGGGGACAGGCTGCAAAAATCCAGGACAAGACTAGAGAAGATTTAGCAGCACAGTCTGATTGAACATCGAGAGAATGGGTGAAAGGGAAATAAATAGTGTGAAACGAGGCTGGAAAGGTAGGTTGGGCCAGGCAAGGGAAGACCTTGAAAGAAAGCTAGGCTTGGGAGGTCATACACTGTTCTAAAGGCAGTAGAGAACCACTATAGGTGTACACGCACATTGGATGGATGCAGGAGGTTTAATAGAACAGCATGTGAGCACAGTGAATGGCCTTTTTTGGTGTTTAGTCATGTCTGGCTTTTTGTGATCCCACTTGGGGTTTTCTTTTTGTCATTTCCTTCTCCAGCTCATTTTACAGATGAGGAAACTGAGGCACACACAGTTAAGTGACTTGCTCAGGGTTACACAGCTGGTAAGCGTTTGAGGCCAAATTTGAACTCAGGAAGATGAGACTTGCTGACTCCAGGCCCAGCATTCCATCCACTTCCCCACACAAGTGCCTGAATGGAGAAGGCTTGCACACAAAAGGACTTTGGAAGGCTAAGAAGAGAGGAGCATGGACACATAGACACCTTCTCACATGGGAATGGTTCACTTCTCTGTGCTGGGCTTTAGCCGAGAAATAGTGTCACTGGTGCATTCAAGAATCCAAAGTGAGGGTGCGCTTATCGGTGGTGTGTAGTCCTTCTAAAGGGCACCTAACGTACTCAACAAAGAGGTGACTAACGTCTTGATAGTTTAAAGACTGTTGAAGCTTTGATTCCCTTTGTTTTTGGGCAGAAACTACACCTCCTTCTGCCTCTCAGCACCCAGCCCCTGGGGTCTCCAGCCCGGATCCAAGCCATTCTGCAGAGCGGGGAGGGCGGGACACCTGGGAAAAGCTCCCAGAGGAGGCCCAGGGTTAGGTGCCAAGGAAGCCAGGTTGAAAACAATGGCTCACATTCAGCCAGCCAGCCTCTGTCTTTTCACAGCACTAAGAGCTGTCGACATAAATAAACACATAAAAACAACCTCCCTGCCAAATTGAATCACCAGCCCGGTTAGTATTTGGGAATAAAGTTGGAGCGCCCCCAGGTGTTCATAGGTGGTATAGGTTTCTGTTTAAAATGACTAGTCTGAGGCTGAACGATTGAGAAAGGCAGGCCATCCAATCCAATGGATTCCCTTTCATTCCCTGCACTAGGCTCGAGAAAAACTGCCAGCTAAACCCAGAAAAGCACTATAGTGAACCACTGTGTTCACTCCCTCCTCTTCCTGCCCTTCATCACAGGGCTACCCACAGCAGCTTGGTCCTTTTCCAGGAGGAATCGGTTCGGGGAAAAGGATAAGGTCACAGGTTTTAAAGCTGGAAGGGATGTCAGAGACCATCTAATCCAAACCCCTTATTTTGCATATGAATAAACTGAGACCCAGAGAAAGGAGAGTGACTTACCTAAGGTCACACAATAAGTAAGCGAAGTCTTAGGGGGGAAATGAGAACTGTTTTCAGATATTTGAAGAGCTGTCATATGGGAAAGGGTGTAGATTGTGTTTTCTTCTTGGTCCCAGGAGTTAGAATGAGGAGCAATGAATGGGAATTGTAGAGAGGCAGGTTTAGTCAGTCAGTCAAGAAAACAACTGTCTTTGGGGATCTTCAAAAGGGTTTGGATGGTCACTTCTCTAGGATCCCATACAGGGGATTTCTGCTTAGCTGTGGGTTGAGTTAGAGCTGTTTCTGAGCTCCCTTCTCTAAAGGCAGCTGGTGACTCATCAGATAGAGCCATGTGCCTAGAGTTAGGAAGACCTGAGTTCAAATCCAGCCTCAGACCCATGCTAGCTGTGTGACCCGGGGCAACCTCTGTATGCCTCAGTTTCCTCAACTAAGAAAAGGGGATAACAGTAGCACCTACCTCACAGGGGTAGCTGTGAGGAGCAAAAAGATAATATTGGCAAAAAGTGCTTAGCACAGTGCCCGGCACATAGTAGGTGCTATAATAAACACTATTCCCTTCTCTCCCTTCCAACTCTGGGATTCTATGACTGAGAGCGAGGGAAACAAAGTATCCCAGGAGTGAGAGATGGAAAAGACCTCACAAAGGGCAGGAATTGTTTCTGTCTCCAGGATCAGATCCCACTGTCTATGGCCACTAGAAATACCTTCACCTTACAGTCACAGATCAGTACACGGGTATTGCTGGGTCAGTCTATGGAGGGGAGACCACAGATTTAAAAGGTTGGAAGGGACATGAGAAGCCATCTAGTCCAACCCCTTTTTTTTACAGATGAGGAAACTGAAGTCCAGAAAAGTGAGCTGATTTGCCCAAGGTTGCCCGGTGGTTAGCGGCAGAGTCAGAATTCAAACTCAAATCCTCTGACTCCTAATCCAGGTCCAGTTTTGAACCTTGTCCTTTTGGTATCTGGTGGTGTTTAAACTCCCAAACTCCACTCCGATTCGCGGGATCTGACAAGCATTCCTAGCAATGAGACTACATACCAGGTACCCAGCCAGGGGCAGGTACCATGTCTGATAGGATGAACTTCGCCTCTGCCTACAGCAGGGAATACAGTGTATATGGCAGGCATTTCAATGTGTGCCAAATTAAAGTGAGAATGGGTGACGGCTCCATACTCACCTCTTCAGGGGTCTTGTTCACCTTGTCCTTGTCCGTGTGAATCTTCCTAAGGAAGTTCTTGATCCGTCTGTCATAGAACTGATGCCTCCAGCTGCTGTTCTCATTCAGTTTCCGGACTTGGGCAACCAAGAAGGAGGAGACCTAACACCAGACAAAGCCAAATGCAGTTCAAGCCAAAGTGGGTTATCTCTGAAGGGAGGGAAATGAGGCAGACATGGAAAGGCAGGAGCAAATACACTTCTAACAAAGTGACCCCCAAGTACCTCGGGGAATATGGTTACCTGGGTAACTGAATTAGGACTGTTCCAGAGCTTATCATTCCTTTGGGGGAGGGAGGTGTCCCAAGACCATACATTGAAAGTTGGAAGAGATATGAGGGCTCCTATCCCATTCCCCATATCCCCCTAACCCATTTCCCTCATCTTATATATAAGGAAACTGAGGCTTTGAAAGCTTGACTGACTTGCCCGAGGTCACATAGATATTAAGTGACAGAGTCAGAATTTGAACCCAGGACCTCTGGCTCCAAATCTAACACTCTTCTTACTCAACCATGCCAGTTCTTCCATTATGGCAGTAAAATGCATCAGGCTGATTCCCAAGTAGCACCTCTCGTGTTCTGAAGGGCGAAACGTATAAACTGTAGGCGCCCTTCACTTATCACAACAGTAACATAATGTAATGCGCATAGACAGAATTATATTTGGAATGTTCAAATCAATAAGTGCACACTGAACAGCCACCAGGTTCCTAGGACTGTGTTCCTATGGTGAATCCTTTTGAAAAGCACAGGATTGTTTCATAAAAGGAATACTCACCCATGAAGAGTCCATTTTCTAAACCCTGATTAACATAAGCCAAGTAAAAATAACCCTCTTTAACTTGAATTTTTTTCATTCAGCTTTCTGAATCACAATAATAACATTTATACATTTATTCAGTACTTTATGATTTTATACTTTACTGGTATTATCTCATTTGGTAACATATCAAAAAGGAAAACAAGGTGATAGAAAAGGGGCTTTTTTTTTCATTTCATAAAACCACTTCCTGAGGTCTGTCACCATTTGAATCAGTACAGAGCCAGCTCCTTCTCCATGTTCATCACCATATACTTACAGTCCACAGAAGGTCCTGGTAATGGATCATGGCCCGGACGACATCGGCAGCACCCTCGGCCAGCTGCTTCCCCTTTCCCTCTGGGATTCTGTGAGGCTGCCCTTTATGCATGAAGAGATTTGGTGCCATCACCATGGAAACATTCCATAAAGTCATTTTGTTGTTCTTCTCTCGGGCAACTACCTTCCTGAGAAATTCCAGCAGGGCCTAGAAGAGGAAGGAGGAACAATATAGAGTAACAGGAAGCACCATGGATTTGAACTCAGAGGACCTGGATTCAAATGCCAGCTCTGCCACTTACTAGCTGGATAACCTTAGGCTAGCCACTGCCCTTTTCTGGGCTTCAGTTTCTTCTTCTGTAAAATCATGGTGTCATACTACAAGGCCTTCTAGTTCTAAATCCTATGTCTGACAGAAGACAATTGGAAAAGCCAGCTCCCAGCACTGAACCTTCTACCTCTCCCTATTAAGTATTCTAGTCCTAATCTTGAGAGGAACCCAAAGCAGCAAAGGCTATGGGAATGAAAAGAGTCCTGGATGGGACTATGGAGTCCTGGGTTCCAGGGTCATTTCTGCCACCAACTTCCAGTGTGATGTTTGGCAAGTTGCTTAGACTTCTCTGGGTCTGTGTGCCCCTCTGTAAAATGGAATGAATCTCTTTCCTCTCACAATCACTCTCTATTCCTTAGGGATGTTGTAGCTTTAGAACTAGAAGGGGCCTTAAATGCCATCTCGATAAATAATCAATAGACATTTATTAAACATCTATTATGGGTCAGGCACTATGCTAAGCCTTGATTCCTCCCCTCAACTTCTTCATTTTACGGATGAAAAAACTAAGGTCCTTAAGAGATTATGCATAATTATTAAAGAAGTAAGTAGTAGAGGGAACATTTGAACCCATGTCATCTAACCTCAGATCCAATGTTCATTTCCATTGTATCACACTAGCACAGGGGTGGGGAACCTGCAGCCTCGAGGCCACATGTGGCTTTCTAGGTCCTCAGGTGCAGCCTTTTGACTAAATCCAAGTTTTAGAGAACAAATCCTTTTATTAAGGGGATTTGTTCTGTGAAGTTTGGATTCAATCAAAGGGCCACACTTAACAGTCCATACATGAGATGAGCAAGAGAATACCTCTAATATCACTTAGTTACTTCTAAATAAAGGAGAAAAGGGTAGCTAAAATATTGTGATGATAACACTGATTTCCATGCTTGTAAAGTTCTGTCCTTTCATTGGCGTGACATCCCTGTCCCCTTTACTAGTACAGAGGATAACTTCTCTAAACTTTTACAGACAGTTTCATGAATTGCTTCAGCCAAAAAAAAATCATCACCTAATGACTAATCTTGTTTGTACAAAAACTTTTTAATTTAATATAATCAAAATTATCCATTTTACATCTCGTAATGTTCTCTCTCTCTCTCGTTTGGTCATAAATTCTTCCATTCTCCATAGATCTGACAGGTAAACTCTTCCATGTTCTCCTAATTGGCTTATGGCATCACCCTTTCTGGCTAAATCATGTACCCATTCTGACCTTATCTTGGTATAGAGTGTAAGGGGTTGTCTACACCTAGTTTCTGCAGTACTGTTTTTCAGTTTTCCCAGCAGTTTTTGTAGTGATTAATCTTGTGATGATGAATCTTTCTGACCTTAGCTAAGCTGGTCCTTGAAGGAGGCTCCCATAGCCTGGCCCTGGTCCAGTAACTGATAGTTTCCAACTAGAGAAGGCCTATCAGGGATTGGGCCCCACTGGCTTAGCCTCTGTGGACCCAGGATCACCTGGGGAATCAGAGTAAAATCCCATTATCACACAGCATATTATGTGACTTGGGTACACTACAGATTGAATCATATCTCCTGTAATACCTCCATGAGTGAAACCTGATGTAACCAATGGTGCCTTTGTAAATCCTGCCCAAGGACAAAGCCTGACCTTTAGTGCATGTGTGCTAACAGATTTGGGGCCAGATCCAGGACTTCTAGAATGATAGTGGGGAAAGGAAAAAATCATATATTTGAGGATGCTCAGGGTAGGGGTGTGGAGGACATGCTAAGTCCTAGGGGGAGAGTGGAGTGAGATTAGTGGCCTTACCTTTAAAGTGTTTCTGTTAGCTTCAGGAAGAATTAAGATGAGCAGATTCAGAGCCTGTAATCGCTGCTTCAGGTCTGGAATATCTGTTTGGAAGAAAAGCAGTAGAAATCTCTGTGGTGCAACTGGTCAGTACATTCAGTTGTGACCAGAAGGCTGGTGGTCCAAGCCCATGCAAGGATGTGTTTTATGAAAGGTAAAAGACAGGGTACTAGACTTGGAATTAGAAAGACCTGGGTTCAAATCTCACTTAAGACACTTACTATGTGACATTGAACAAGTCACTTAACCTATCTATGCCTTGGTTTCCTCAACTGTAAAATGAAAGGGTTGAATTCTATGGCCTCTAAGGTTCCTTCCAGCTTTGAACCTATGGTCCTGTATGGTCCTAAAGGAGAAGGACCACTTTAATTTGTTATTGTATCCTCAGCCACTAGCATAGTGCCTAGCACATAGTAGGCATTTAATAAATGCTTGTAGAATTCAGTTAAATTGAATGAACAACCGCACCACTTTCTATAGAGCATCAGAGTACTCGACACCCAACTCTCTTCTGGAGATCTCTTATCCTATTTTGAATTTAATTAGGAGGAAGCTGGGTGGATAGAGCCCTGGAGTTGGAGTCAGGAAGACTTGAATTAAAATCTGGCTTCAGAGACTTACTATGTGACCGTGGGCAAAACAACTCTTTTTGCCTCAGTTTTCTCATCTGTAAAACAGGGATAATAATAGCACCTACTTCCCAGAGTTGTTGTGATGATCAAATGAGATAATGTATGTAAAGCACCTAGCACAGTGCCTGGCACATAGTAGGTGCTTAATAAATTCTTGTTATTCTTGTTGTTGTTAATCTCAGGATACCTTTTCCTCTAGAGCTGTCAACACATTTATCAGCAACAATCTCAACTCCAGGAGGAGTCAGTGTGTATAATGAAATGTACTTCTTCTTAACCTTTGTCACTTAGAATTCTTAATTTCCTTCAAAGCTCAACTCAAATGCTGTCTTCAACATGGGGCCTTTCTTAATTTCCACAGGTATTAGTGACTCCTCCCAGCCCCCCAAAATTACTTTGTATTTATTTTACATATACTTTATATAATGAATAATATAATTTTAAAATTTGATTTCAGTTCCAAATTCTCTCCCACCTTTGAAAAGGCAAGAAAAGCATAACCAATTACAAATATTATAGTCAGTAATGAATAGAGACATGAATAGAGAATAAGAGGCAAAGGGGCATAGTAGCTAGAATGATGTCCCCAAAGGAAGAAAGACCAGAGTTCAAGCCTTACCTCTAACACAAACTGTCTGTATCACCTTGAGCTAGTCACTTCACTTCTTAGGGCTCTAGGCAATTCCCTAAGTCTACAAGTATTTCTTCTTTAATTTTTAAATTTTTACTTTCAGTTCTAAATTTTCTCTCTCCCTGCACCTTTCCCCCCACCCTCTGAAAAGGCAAAAAAAAATGATAGCCATTCTATAGATGAAGTAGGACTATAAAGTATGAGAGAAGGTGCCGACCTGCACTAGGAGAAGGAGTTTCCTCACTTGGGAGTTCCCAAGACCAATGAAATCACAGATCCAGACCCTATCCCTTTCTATATTTTGTATGTATTTATATGTGTTTATGTAAGAAGGCCAGCTCCTTGAGGGCAGGAACCATTTCATTTTTGTCCTTGTATCCCCAATGTCTAGTGTAGCAGCCAACACATAGTAGGTGTTTAAAAAAAATGTACATTGATTGATTAACAGAAGGATGGCTCTTATCAACAAGGCCAGACAAGAAGTTACTTCCCAGGGAAGTAACGGAAATTTCCACATACACATAGAAGGAAGTACTGAAGGAGCTTGCACTGGCCCCCAAAGGAAACTCCCTAATCTTTTCTAGTGTCTTCTAGGTAAATAGAAAACATACACAAACACACACACACACACACACACACACACACACACCAAGAGGCATCTTATCGGAGAGCTGCGACAATCTCCAACACAAAGACCCACCCCAGACATTGTTTCCTCTTCCCCAGAAAGACTCAGCAAGGTCCTGCCATTTGGTTCATCTTTTGTGCATTGAAAGTCTCTACAGAATTGAAAATGAGCATCACCAAGCCATGTAGGGTGTGTGAGCAGCTTGAGACTCAGTAAGGACAAAATTAGGAAACAGAGTGGAGTAAAAGATGTCATCAAACAAATAGATAAGCAAAAGAAACAGGCTGGTCCCGTGGCAAGAGTCAGGGACAGCTGATGAGCAGACCACTGGCTTCACTGATAACCTTGCAATGACAAGACAATGTAAAGAAGGCTCCCAGCACTGTGACTGTTATCTCCTCAGGAGAGCATGAACAAGAGTCACATAAGTATGGGAAAGAATCAATGGGGTGTGACCTGGAGCCAGAAGGAACCTCAGGAGTCTAGTCCAACCTCCTCATTTTACAGATGGGGAAAGATGTGTGGAGGCCCACAGAAGTTCAGTGATCCAACCAAGGGCAGGCAGGTATGAAATGGCAGAGCTAGGATTTGAAATCAATACCCACATCGATGAGACCAGAGCTCTGTTGGAGAACATTTAAAGTAGTTGATACATGGCTCTTCCTTGGGAGAGGAGAAAGTTTTCTTTTTTCAAAAGAGGTTGGAGAATTGAACTTCTACACTTTTGTGGTGGGAGAACCTTATTTATTTGTTTGTTTTTCAGCTGAACCAGATTAAATTGTGATTGGCAATGTTTAACTAAATAAAAATACAGTAACAGAGATCATTAGTTTGTGATTTTTGAGGTCAATATGAGCCGACTGGGAACTATTTCTATTTTAGTTTGGCACTACTAGGCCAACCAATAGCTGACTAGGAATTTCCTCTGTAATATTCATGATGAGTGGTGGTCATCCAGCTGCCCTGTACTGGAAGACCTCTGGTAAGGGGACAGCCCACCAGAGGTGGCACGTTCTGCTTTTGGAAAGGAGAATCGTGTTCATAAAGCACAAGGATTCCCTGAGCTCTTGGCACTCCCCCATCCACATTCCCTCTGCACCCCAGACTCCCAAGGATGAAGCCACTCACTCTGTACCATGGTGAAGGCAGGCAGGTACTCAGCTGTGAGCAGTGGAGTAGGCAGTTCTCGGATAAATCTCTTCAGCAAACCTGATGCGTCGTTTTGATGGACCTCATCCCAGTTGAAGAGGCCTGCATAGAACTCTTTCTCCAGTTTCTGCTCCAAACTCTGAAAGCAAGAAGAACATAAGCTAGATCTCACATTTATTTGGGTGCATATTGTATTTTC
This sequence comes from Trichosurus vulpecula, assembly GCF_011100635.1. Taxonomy (NCBI): domain Eukaryota; kingdom Metazoa; phylum Chordata; class Mammalia; order Diprotodontia; family Phalangeridae; genus Trichosurus; species Trichosurus vulpecula. The sequence goes on from NC_050575.1 coordinate 109,705,202, forward strand.
TAACAATTCCCACCTCTTCCAATCCCCTGAAGAGAATATAGAAGATAATATTTCCCATGAGCCTCTAGGCTGCCAAGATTAGCTTAATTAGAGTTCCACACCTGACATCCTGTGACCTATGTGCCTAAGCACCTGTTGGGGTGGCTTTATTCCAGGACTAAAACATAAAAGAGGAAGAATAAGGCGAACTTCAACGAGGCTGTAATAGTACAAACCAGGGGCTCAGGAGTCCCAACATCTTTCTAAGCCCCAGAACAAGGGAAGCAGTTCTTGAGCCATTAAAAGTAGGGAATCAAATTAAAACAACATGAGACTTGGTCTGCTCAGTGGAGATGACTCCAATACAAGTCACATTAGCCACATTCTATTTCCACAAAGCAGCTGAAGGTGACATGAACAAATTCATGAGAGAAGGAAAAAGAGAAGGAAAACCCATAAGCCTAACTCCATGTGAAACAAGGAAGCAGAAAATGGTACAAGAAGTCCCACTGCTGTATGGTTTTCCAACCAGCTACAAAGACTAAGATGAAAAGAGATGGAGGATTACATCTTCTTTACCCGACCTGACCATGACCATGACCTGACCAACAACGCCCTCACCCTGGCACACAAGCCTTTCAAAGGATAATGCTTCCCAGGTCTCCTCCCCACCATCCCTGCCCCCCTGCCCCACCATCATTTGTGTATGACTGGGCATACTAGATGACAACCCTCCAGAAATGTGTGTGAATTTATTTTGTCTGTTCCTTTGCTAATTATTTTCATCCTAATGAAATATTTTAATTTAAAATACATATTCTTTATTTCGATTTGCTAGGAAGGTATTATAACTGAATTTAGATGACCTGCGGTGGGGAATCAAGCTACCCACAGTACACTTATTGTCCAAATTACCCACTAAGCCCAGAAATCCACGGGAATTCCAGGAAAAGAGGTGATAATTCCTAGAGAGCAGGTACTGTTTTTCAGAAAGACAAAAAAGGATTATGGCTCTTTGAGGTTGTTTAGATTTGTCTTTGTATCCCCAGTGCTTTACATGGTACACAAAGAAAGTATTGATAAGTGTGTTGAATCAAAGGAGTTGACCCTGTATCTAGGAGCCCAATGCCATAGGAGCATACGCTTGTTCCTGATAACACAATTTCTCTGCTAGGTAATCAAGGGGCATCACAACGTGGGGGAGAGTATTAAAGAAGGTCAGAAACTCTGAGGTGGACCTCTGCTTAGTACCTTTGGGACCATAGGAAGTCCCTCACCCTCTCTCCAGGCCTCAATTGTTTCCCTGGTAAAACAATGGGAGTGGCCTAAATCAGGGTAGCTGAGCAGGCCACAGCAGGAGAGACACTAGGGTCAGAATCTACAGATCCCTGAGGCCCGTCCTGCTCTAAATCCTATAACCCTATTAACCATCAAGGAAAACAGAGTGGTGGGATTGCTCTCTCCCTTCCTTCCATTTGCTCCTTCCTCTTGGCCACCCCAACCCCACTGAGAGTCTGGGCATGACAAAAGACCCACCACCAAGAACACCTACCCTCTTGACTACCCTTCTCCTCTTCCTCCAACCTCCTGGCCCTCTACAATCCAAGGGGCAGAAGAATACGTGGCTGCTTACACAGTCTGGATGAGACTATAACCCCTGTGGTGACATAGAAGTCCACCAGGCTTCATCAACTGCTCTGCCTCTGTGCCCTGCAGAACCCTGGGCACTCTAATTTGACCTAATGAAGTACCCCGGGGTCTTGCCCTATGTTCTCCTGTACACTGTTAGTTCTTCCTTTCCTTTCCCTCTGCCTGGGCCCATAGATTTCTCTTGTATCTGTTGTTTCCCTCATTCGACTGCAAGGTCTTTGAGAGCAGGGGCTGTCTTGCTTTTCTATTTGACTCTTCAGTGCTTAGCAGAGAACTTGGCATATGGGAAGTGTTTAATAAATGATTTTTCATTCATCCTTTCAACCCTATGAATCAGTGTATTTGCCAGCTGGAAAAATCAGGTGATTCTTAGTCTTTAAGAGAACTGGGTAAAAATAGTGCCAAACAAGAAGAGAACCAGGAAAAGGAAATGGGGGTAGGAAAAGGAAGGTGGAGGACAGGATAGTGAAGGCAGGTGCCTAAAAAGCCAAATGAAATTAAATAGAACCACCCCAAATGAATGTCAATATCCATGAATTGAATTTACATTTTACTGATTCAACAAACATTCATGTTTAATTACCCACATCGATTCATAAAATACATAGGTCAGTAAGAGAGCATTTCTACTGGCCATAGGTGCACATTACCAAGTAAAATGCCAGGAACAGAGACCACCATATGCACAGGTGAATATAGAAGCTGGAAGACCTAACTCCAATTATCAGTAAAAAACCAAATCAAAACAAAACCCTAATTACCTTAATCCTGGTCTGGGAGCCAGATACTCTCAGGATCCCTTCAGTATCTAACCCTCTCTTCTCCAAACAGGACAGCAGCTAGGAGAGAGTTGGAGCCAATGAGTGAAACAGCAGGTGACAGGAGCTTTGAAAATCCACCTAAGAAGATCCCAACGTGGGAGCTGGTTTCTGTACATAATCCAGAGTCTGAGAGGTTTGGGAACAGTAATGTACTCAGACAGATGGCCAGAAGCTGACTTGGAGCTACATGCACATGACATCTGAAGCCAACTTACAGCTTGTAGAATCAATGGGACTTGTGTGTTGGGGACAACTTTCTGATCAGTCTCCAGCAAAGTACTAAGAGGGACTCCAAAAAGCCGGTTCTCTAAAGAAAGAGACAAAAAAAGTATTTCATGTCTTTTTAATTAAAATTGAGTTTCCTTCCTTAGTTTCTCCAGGAGCAGCATGCATTGGACCATCCATTCAAACAGAATTAAGGGACAAAGTTTAAAGAGAATGGCTGATCTCCACAAAAGTTCTCCTCTAATGCCAGCCCAAGACATGGACATTCAGCTCATTTCTCAGGGTGACTATCATGGAACATAAGTTCTTGCAGGCCCTATCTAAAGGCAAGCAAAGTGGGACTTTTTTTGTCTTTTGTTTTGGAGTGCTTTTCAGCACTAAGGCAAGCAAGTGCCTTTGATTGAGTCTTGCCTTTGTTTGTAAGAAGGCCCACACCCTTTTGCTAATTAGGTCATGGGAGGTGTGAAGCCCTGGGGCCCTGAGAAAGGGTATATATATACTCTGAGGGTAGCCATTAAGCTAGAACTCTCAGAACTAAGGGGAGGAGAGGTTTTGCTTTGGGGGCTCACTCACTGGAAGAGTGTCATGTGATTTGACCAGATGAGACTCTAGGTAGCCATTGAGGAGCCCCCCAGCTTTGAAACACCCAGATGTTGGTGCTTCTCTCTCTGGTAACTATGTATGTAATGTCTTGGACAGACAGCTAGAAGCCTGTCTGCTGATTTGTGTTATTTTGCTCTGTTAATATAATTTTTGCTTGTAATTTTTGTCTGTGTTTTCTCTGAAGTTCAGGGTGCTGACTTTTTCCCCTGAACTAAGTGAATGATATATGTATGTTTAATTAAAGTGAGATTGCAAACTCCTTAAAGTTGCTTTCCTTAGAAAAGCAGATCAAAGAACCTGTGCTAGTAGCCCTCCTGTGTGCTGGTGTTATTGGCCTTACACAGCCACAGTAGCAGCAAGTAGCATTGCTGTTACACCCCATGAGCTGAAAAGGCTTTGAGTATAGGACCAGGGTCAGACTGAGTGTTCATCATGTAAGGGACTTAGAAATTCAGAGGTGGAAAGGACGTTAGAGGCCACTAAGTCCAACCATTTTGTTTTTCTTATGAGGAAACTGAGGCCTAGAGAGTTTGACTTGCCTAAGGTCACACAAGTAGTAAGCATCTGAGATGGGCTATGAACCCACACCTCCCTGATTCTAAGTCCTGTACTCTATCTGCTATAGCACACTGCATTAGATCTGCTACATTCAGAAGCACTAATCCCCAGAGCGTGGCCACTGGGCCATGATCTCTTTGCTGAAAACAACTTATTAAACCATCTAAGACATGAAGAGGTTGCAGTCTGTATCAGTGGGAGCACTCCCACTGATGGGATCACAGGTGCTTGAAATAACAACACTGAGTCTCAGCCTTCTCCATGTCTGTCAAGCCAGCAAATCAGCAGAAGGCATGAAACTCTGAGGGTATGAGAAAAATATGTATGTGCCACAGAAGAGATACAAACATGCTTGTGGACAAGCATGCATAGCAAAAATTTTAATGCAACCCCACAATTGGAGGTGGGGGAGACTTGAGGTTGGGGAAAGTTGGGCTCTGTTACTGGCCATGAGGCACTAGAGGCAGTTAGATAGCAGAGTGGATAGAACCCAGGCTATCAGGTACTGGCTGGGCCTGGAATCAGGAAGGCCTGAGTTCAAATCCAGCCTCACACAATTACTAGATGTGTGACCCTGGACAATTCACTTGACTGCTATCTGCCTCAGTTTCTTCATCTATAAACTGCGGATCATAACAGCACCTAACTCCCAGGGTTGTTGCAGGGATCAAATGAGATAATATTTGTAAAGTGCCTAGCACAGTGTTTTGCACATAGTAGGTGCTTAATAAATACTTGTTTCCTTCCTTTGATGAATAGACTCACCCATGAAGCTGGAACCCTTTGTTCTCAGTAACTATGGGCCAATGAGAGTCTCTTCCAAACCTCATCTAGGACTCCCCTATTTCCACATTATCCAACACCTCTACAGATGATAAGAATTCCCCATGCCTTCTACCCCCAAATAAAAAAAAATTCAGGAGAATATGAATTTGTTCTCAATCAAACCTGATTTCTGTAAAGACTCTTAAATAGACTAGAGGATGGTTAACCTGTTGCTTTCCATTTTCCTGCCTTGCTCCTCCTCAAGTCCAGTCCCAAAATGTCACAGAGGGCTGTCAGCTCAATCAGGGCCAATGTGGGGATCTTCTTCATATCTTGTGGGGATAAGTCTCCTATTCTTGTCACTCCAAGTCTTCCCTTGGGAATTCTAAACTTCTAGAGAAACAGAAGAAAATTTCCAATGTTCAAAACTTTTAGTAGGGACTAAGGTATTTGAAATTGCAGATAATTCTAGGAAATTCAGTCATTTTTAATGTCATTCGGAAAGATCACTGGTCTAGAAACCATAATGTCCCGATTCTAGTCCTGGGTCTGATATTAACACTCTGTGTAACCTTGGACCAACAACTCTCTATTCTCTGGGCCTAAGTTTTGTCATTTGTATGAGAGGGTTGGCCTAGAAGCTAGGAGTCTTAGAGATGATCTAGGTCTTACATCATCTCTAAGGTTCCTTTTGACTCCGATAGCCTAGGCATCTATAACAATAGATGGTTATTAAGAACTTGCCCTTTGAAACACTGTCTCTGACTACAAACATAAGTCCCTCTGCTTCTCGTATCCCCACTCTTAGTGAACCTGTCCTTTGCTCTCATGGGAAACTCCAGTCCCTCAAGGTCTCCCTAGTTTTTCCTCCCACCCTACTTAGCTCAGAAACTCTGGCAAAGTTGTTCAACAATTCTCTGCTTAAATCCTTGATTCTTTTACCACTCCTGTGCCTACTGCCAAGCCATCCTTACTAACATCCCATCTAGGGTGAATCCCAAATGGCTGATCTCTGACAGAGAAGTCACAAACTGAAAGTCACAAAATTGACTGAAGGCCTCATCGAGGTTAAATGGCAGAAATTTACAGTGGAGCCAAAGTTCCTTCACAGTTTTGCTTTTTCTATTCATCTCTTGTTGACCCCTTAGGACATTCCTCAGCAAGCATTTAGTCCAACCCATACATGAAAGGAATCCCCATAATAACACACAAATGATCATCCAGACTCTTCTTTGAAACCTCCAAGAATGAAAAACCCACAACCTCTCGGGCAGATATTTAACTTTACAAAGCTCCAATTTATTGCTAGGAAGTTTTTCCTGCATCAAGCTTAAATTTGCCACTTGGTAATTTCTATCCATTGCTCTTCTTCCTCTGAATCCCTTCCACTGAATCTAAAAATTCAATTTATTTTCCATTCCAATTTATCTCCCTCATCTCATCCTCCACACTCATTGAAAAGGCAAAAAAACAAAAACGAAAACCCCCATTACAAATATGTATAGTCAAGCAAAAAAAAAATTCCCACATTAGTCATATCACCCCCACCCCACCCCACCCCCACACACAAACAAAATATTATTTAATCTGTATACCTTTCAGTACTTTGGACTTCTTGAATGATCCTAATGAACCTTGTTTTACAATGCTGTGTATAGATGCCTTATCTCACATATGAAACTGGAAGTTCCTTGAAGTCAAGGACCAGGCATTATTCATCTACATGTCCTCCATAGGGCCTTACTCATTATAGGTGCCCAGGAAATGTTTATGAAATTGAATCCAATAGCATATGGAACCAACCATCCAAATGTGTTCCCAATCCCTTACCGGCAGTGAGCCCTTGCCCTTTATCCACTTGGTTTCTGGGGGCAGTGTTCCTTTCTGCAGAAGAGCTGCTTGCTCCGAATATGCAGAATCAGTGCTGAATATTTCCTCCTTCCCAGAACTGGGAACTGGGCAAGGATATTCCACACATCCTGGATAATCTGCCACTGCCAAGGAACAAAAACAGAGCTCTTCAACAGAAGCCACAGGGCAGATGTCCTTCAGATGTTGGTGACTGCAGTTCTGAGGGGAAAGGCTGCTCAGGGATTTATCTACTACAGATGTGCTTCTTCCTCTCTGGACCCCAGACTCAGACCAAATTCTTAGTTCTCATGATCAAAGGGATCTTGCTTGCAGAATAACTAACTATAGAGATCCCATCCAAAGTTTTCCTCACTTCTACTTTCTTATCCATCCAATCTGTCCTTCATACCCAGAATATTCTTCCTTATGCATAAATCCAGTGATGTCATTTATCTGCTAAAGAATTTTTAGTGGTTCCCTATAGCCTGCAGAGTAAGGTTCATACTTCTTTGACTTCTATTTAAGGTTTCTTCAGTTTGATGCTTCTCTACCTTTGCTGTCTTATCTGACATATATTCTATAAACCAGCCAAACTGGGCATCTCTAAGGCTGCAGAATAGCCACTGTGCTCTCATTCTTCCTTGTCTTTACTCAGCCTATTCCCAATCCCTTGCATGACCTTCTATCCCCCTACCTTCACCTTTGCCTGCTGAATTCCTTCCCATTCTTTTCCAACTTAAGTTCCACCTCTTCAAAGGAGTCTTCCCTGATCCCACTGGTTGGCAATAGCCTTTCCCCCTCAGCTTGTCTACAACACTTTACTTGTACCTTCCTAATGTACTCAGCATGTAATACTGGATACTGTAGGTAGCTGTGTTACTAGCACATTCCTAAACCTAAGTTTATGAGGACAGGGGCCAAGACTTATTTAAACTTTGTATCTTTCTCAGGGCCTAATCCAGGGTTCTGATCACAGAACACAATTAATAAATGTTTGTTGAATGGTATCTAAAAGTCTTATAACCACAATGTGCCTTTTTTCCCCTCTGATGGAAGGTCCCAAAGTCCACCAGGACTCCCAGTGCCTGGGACTGGCATTTCTCAAGTACTCTAGTACATGGAAAAGAAAACATTTTATCTGGGTCATGTTAATGACAGGTCTTGGGCACACAACTCTATGAGGATGAAAGATTCACCACCATTAGGGATCTATCCCCAGACTCCAAGCACTCAGACAGCCCAGTTTGCCAAGAAACTTGACCCCCGTTGATCCTGCTTAAGGTCATTTCTACATTGGCACAGGGGTCTAAGAGTCTACCAGCCACTCTATGCCGGCTTTCAAACCCAGTGACGGTTTCACAAAAGACACCAAGGTCCTGGTCAGCTCTTGACAGCTTAGGGAGCAGAGGCTGGGAGTCAAGAAGAAGGAATGAGCAGGATATAGGGAGAAGGAGAGACAGGAAAAGTTAGCTTTTAAAGTTTTAACAAGTGAGGGCTTTGGTAGTAAAAAGCTTATTTTGGCTCATAAACATCTCCCAGAGACTGATATTGGTTCAAAGAACAATAGCTAGGAAATACTGTCATAGAGAATGTTCTTGAAGAGGAACCTAGATGAACTTTTAGATTTTTATTTAAAAAGTACTTCTTACCTGGTGGGGCTTCTGAGGGTCTGGATTTGAGCTGTGTCCATTTCCCTTCAGCATCCACTCTTTCTGCTAACACCTCCTGCATAAGAATGTTACAAATTATATCGATCAATAAACATTCATTAAGCACCTACTGTGTGCCAGGTACTGGGGACACAATGACAAAAATGAAAGTCCCTTTCTTCAAGAAGCTTAGAGGCTACAGGAGAAAACAACGTGTATAACAGAAGTATATACAAAATGGATATCTACTACAAATCCAAAGTTAATGCAAAGTACTTTTGAGGGGAGAGATAATAATAGCCGGTCAGGATAGGCATCATACAGGAAAGGCATGAGGTAAGCTTTGAAAGAAGCTGGAGATTCTAAAAGGCAGAAGAGGTAAAGAAGGAGTAAATTCCAGGCATGGTGGGGGGGAAGGGGGAACAATCTATGTAGAGGGAGAGGGATGGGTGATGGAATGACTTTGCAGCTAGCATTTAAGGTTTACAAAGTGCTTTACATGTCAGCTTATCTGATGCTCACCATAACTCTATGAAGTAGGTGTTATTATCCACATTTTGCAGAGAAGAAAACTGAGGCTGAAAGAAGTTCGGAAGGCCAGTTTGGCTGGACCATAATATATATGAAGGGAAATCTGGTTATCCCTTCCACACCTCAGGGGTTAGGGGAGTAGAACCCCCATGATCTGAAAAATCCACATAAAATGTTTTGGCCCTCCCATGGAATGAGAGAAGAAATCAGAATTATTATGGTATTAAAAGATAAAATATGTTGATATTATAAAATAATATACATATGTTTTAGCCATTCCTGAGTTTCTAAACTTTTTTCTGGGCCATCGGCCGGCCTTGGCGTGTCATGGGCAGCTTCCACAAAATTCCAAAAAAAAATCTCCATTTAATTTCTTATGCTGACCCACAATATATCGAAACCACAATGGGAAAAGTCACAATGTGGAAGTGATAACTATAATGAATAATAAGCCTGGAGGCAGGCTGAAATCAGGTTGTAAAGGTCTATAAATGCCAAACAGAAAGAAAAGTTGACATTTGTTCCTGGAAAAAACAGGAAGCTAATGGAACTTTCTGAGAGCAGGGAGTAGGGAAATAACATGGTCAGACCTGTACTTTAGGCACCTGCCATCTGATGTACAGAGTACTCATTCTAAAGGCCTTTAAACTATGACTACTGTGACTCATTCCTAAGGATCTGGTTTGTGTTATGTGTGACTTCTCTTTTAACGTATGTAAGAATAGGTTTGCTTCTTAGAATTGTGTTTCTGCAAATAACATCCATCCTTTGGGGACTGAAAAATGAATGGTTATTACTTATCAGAGAATATGTATATGTATATAGTCACATGTAGAGATAGATATTAAAATACGAGACTTTTCCCTCTCCTTGTTAGGATCATTGTGTATTGAAGTTTATTTCCCCTTCCCATATAAAATGAGTTAGTACTCTTAGATGAAGACTCCCAAGGGAGAAAGCTATAAGCACTTCCATCAGAGGGCCTCTAATCCTCGTTTGAGACAACAATCCAAGACTTCCTCACACTGATGAGGGAATTTAAAAGAAAATCTTGCTGGAGAGAATCCCATCCATCTTATATACTATCCTATTTATCTACATAATTTTAATTGCTTCTCACTTCCTTTTGCTTTTATCCATGAAACCAAACCAGAATTCCTCCCGTTGTCCCATTTACAACTTTATAGATATATGTGCAAATGGCCCCATAAAATCTGGGCTCAGAGATAAAATCCTCCACACCCCTTTGCTGGCCAATCTCGAGTCAACTGGGAAATATCCCAATCCGTAGTCTCATCTCCCTCAGCCAGTTATCATAATCAAAGGTTCCAGAGAGTAGATCTGGAAACAGAGATAGCAAATAATACCTTGCTCATCCATTAACCTACCTCAGAAATGGAAACTTTCCATTATGGAAAGTACAGAGAGGGAAATCTGGGAATCCATCTTTGAGGAAGCTACCATATTACTGTCCCAACCTAGGCACAGATTTGGGAGACTGCAGCATTCCACTTCCATCTCCAATCCCCCTGAGGCCCTAGTCAGCTGTACAGAATATCTTTTAATAAATATGACTTGGATAACCTACATCATATTGCTTGTCATCTTGGGGAGGGGGAAAGCGAGGGAGAAAAATGTGAAACTCAAAATCTTATAAAAAAATGAACATTGAAAACTATCTTTACATGTAATTGGAAAAAATAAAATGCTATTTACAAAAAAAAATTACTTGGACACATAAGACTTTGCATGATATTAAACAGATAATCCCCCAAGGAGAGATTTTTGTTCCCAAATATAGGAACTTAAATGGGTAGGAGACACTGATCATGTTTTCTTGTCAGACATAGTGGGTCACTTGGTTTCACTTAACTGTTTGTTTAGGTTTTTTTTTTTTTGTTACAAGAAAGGCTGCCTTGAAGACCTGGAGGGGAGCGGGGCGGGGAGATGAAACGAGAGACAAGGGGATTATATTAAAAAATGACTATGATACAAAAATGAAGCGCATCAATAAAACTTTAAAGGAATAAATGAAATGAGAGTCAGTCTGCTAATTATAACTAGCATTTACATAGTGCTTTAATGTTTACAAATTGCATTTACATACATTTATCATCTTGAGTCTCACACTGAGGATAAGGATATTCCTCTGAGACAGCTAAGTGGCAGAGTGTTTAGAGCCCTGGACCTGGGGTCAGGAAGACCTGACTTTGATTCTGGCCTCAGACACTCACTAACTGTGTGACCCTGAGAAGTTAGGGGAAGGAGAAGATTTTAGAAAGAAGATGATGAGTTCAGTTTGGGACCCATAGATGTCTCTGATATCCCATAGATTTTGAGAGATCAGTAGGACTTTTAGCTGAAGATACCATGTAGATAGGGGGAACTGGAGAATGAGATCTCCCAGAAGCATTCAGAGATGCTGAGAGAAAGCTCTGGGAGACATTTTCATAGATGCAGTAACTGAATCCCAGGGAGCAGAGGGTATTCCTCAAAAAGGAGGGTTACTTCTTCCCTTGAAGCAGGAAAAATCAAGAGATTTTTGCCATGTAAAGGAGAGAGCTTAGAGGGACTCCCACCTGATGGCTTCAATCTTTTCAATGAACTTAGGAAGAAAGGTGACTACAAAGAGTGAGAGGGACAAGAACAGGGTTGAGGAGAGCAGAGAAAGGAGTGAGTGTAATATCGCAAGAAAAAATGTTGAAAAGCTTAATTCCTGTATCTTTAAGTAACTGTGTTTTCTTTAAAATGTAGCCACTAGGCAGAAGTGTTTCTCAAGTCAAAAAGTACAGGTATGCCTCTCTGAGGAATTGCTCTGTTATTGAACTGTTCATTTTTCTAATCTCTTTCCCTACCCCTGCCAGCATGCAAAGATGTTTCAGGTGCCATCATCTGGAAACAAGGGTCTTTCTCTGGCCCAAGGATGCAGTCTTGGAGTCAGAGGAGTTGGCTTTGCGAATCTTGGCTCTGTTACACTCTAGTTGTGTGAGTTTAGGTCATTTTCTCTCTCTGAGGACCTCAGTTACCTCATCTACAAATGGAAATAATGTTATACTGCCAATCTCAGCGTTATTATAAGGAAAGCACTTTATAAAGCTTTAAGCCCTCTAAAGTGTGAGTTGCTATTATCATTTTTATTCTCTAAAGTGGTTATGGAAGCAGGGACTTCGGAATGACATTTTATTGATTAGAGCCAGCAAAGAGGCTAGAGGTCTGGCATGGATTTAGTTAACATCAGTGTCATACAATGAAAAGTGATAGATTTCAATCCCAGCTCTGCTACTCACCGCACCTCTGTGACGGTGGATGGGCAAGTCACTTAAACTCTTTGGACCTCAGTATCCTTCTCTGTAAAATGAGGGGGTTGGACTCAATGGGCCCCCAAATCTTTTCTAACTCTAAATCTGTGATCCTAAAATCATTGTTAGATAAACCCCTGGTGGTCAGGAGCAAGGATTTTGACCTTTATTATAGGGTGAGACATCTTGCTGTAAGCAAGAAGGGGCCACAGAGGTCATCTGGTCCAATCCCCTCATTTTGCAGAGGGGTAAACCAAGGCACAGAGAATTTAAATGACTTATCTAAGGTAATTTTTGCTGTCTGGTCATTTCAGTCATGTCTGACTCTTCATGACCCCATTTTGGGGGGTTTTCTTGGCAAAGATACCGGGGTGGTTTGACATTTCCTTCTCCAGCTCATTTTTACAGATGAGGAAAGTAAGGTAAACAGGGTTAAGTGACTTACCTAAAGTCACACAGCTAGTAAGTGAGGCTGTATTTGAACTCAGGAAGAGGAGTCTTCCTGATTCTAAGACCAGAACTCTAACCACTGTGTCCCCTAGCTGCCCATGTCCAAGGTAGTACAGGTAGTTTAGAGACAAATTTTGTACCACGATCCTCTAACTCCATAGGCAACCACACTTTCTATGATACTGCACAGTAGTCCTATTAACTGGTATAATATATATAGTAGGTGCTTAATAAATGTTTGTTGAATTAAATTGAATTTACCTTAGAGGCTTGATGCTTCTTCTCTTACCAAAGCAAATACATCACCTGTTCAGTTGAAAATCCTACCTCCTAATGTATTTCTTTTGTGTGTATGAGTTTATGGTCACCAGAGTGTTAAGGGTTAATTTTGTTTGTGGAAAATTAATTATTTGGGAGAAAGCTGCTACTGTCAGTAGGACTGCTAGGAATGCTAGAAATGGAGCAATAAGGAGAGGGGAGTGAAGAGAGGACCAAAGGTTAGAAAAGACAAGATTTAACTGACCCCAGAATCAAAGGTGCCAAAAATGTCTCTGACGTCTCGCACTGGTGGCTTGTTTTTCTTACGGATTGAGCGCGTGTATGTGTCTAGTCTCCGTTGCACAGCAGCCGCCTGGGTCTTTGTGAGCGTGGACAGGAGTACTCTGTTATCACTGTCTGGCGCAGAGGCCCCAATGAGGTCGGCCAAACCTGTGTCCTGAAGCCACTGGGCTTCTGCCTCACCCTCTGTCAACAAATGGAATTGGATGCAGTAAACACATTACCATGATTCCAGAGGCAAGAGGGACAGCAGATAGGGTCATACTCACACAGATAATACCAAACAAACAGACAGATGTTTATGGTAACGAGTTTCTTGTCAACCAAGGTATTTATGCTCACAATAAATAGCCACTTGTCAGGTATGTTGGGTAGAGAGGATGCTTATGGTTTGAGAGGGTGCCAGGTTACATGACCTTTGAAGTCCCTTCCAAACCTTCATTTTATAATTCTCAGAGATCAATATTCACACTTACAGATACAATCACAAGAGCACAACGGCCATGGGTAAAACTTGGCTTGAAATATATCTATTCTTGCCAGATGTTTTCATGTAAGAACTAAACACAATGAACTTTTAGTATTAACCAAGGGCCTCCTGTGTATACCAGAACTTTTAGCACAGTGGTTAACAAGACTTAGTTTCTTGCTGTGTAGAATGAGGGGGCTGGATTAGCATTTCAGAAGTATTTAACACTCAGTAAATATTTTACTTATGATGTACAGATGGGCTCAACACATTATCAATGGAAGTTGTGCTTTATACCAAGCATAATGTACCACAGCTGCCAGAGTTAATGCACCTTAAGAGGTCATTGGCCCCTGAATAAAGGCAAATAAATGTCTAAACAATCCAGCCTTTTCTTTCCCTTCAAGGTCAGAGGTGCCACAACCATCCTTAGTCACTCCTTCAAGGATTTTATCCTCATGCTGACCAATAAGTTTTCCTTTGTGTCTGATCACCATCTCTCCTTATGCTCTGGCTTAAACCCATTTAAATTTTATTCAATAGTCTCTAAAAAATTAGACGTTGGTGCTACACTAAGCAAACTACCAACAGATTACTCATAGAACTAGACAAAATAATAATAAAGCTAATAGAGGGGAACCAGAGAATGTCAAATTAATAGAACAAGTAGCCCAGTTCTCAAATTATATTATAAAGCTGTAATCATTAAATTATTTCATACTGTTTAAAAATAGAAGAGTAATTCAATTAACTGACTAGATGAGCAAGTCTGAGAAGCAAACAACATGGGGGATCAGTGTTTGATAGATCCAAGAACAAACTACTGGAGGAAGGAACCCTTATTGAAGTTCTGGGAAAACTGGAAAGGAATTAGGCAGAAAAGAGGTTTAAGCCAGCATCTTCTCCAGTTGGAGCTTATTGTGGTACCTGGTATAACTGATCTAAATCCTAAAGTCATGTTATGAGAAGAATCATAAATCAGAAAGGGAAGAGAGGAGATTACGAAAGAGAAAAGAGACAATTTCAATGATAAAACATTTTAAAGCTTCTACACAAATAAAATCAATGCAGCTAAACTAAGAAAAACTAATGAGGAAAAAATTATATCAAGGTTTTTGATAAGAGTCTGACCTATAGCTTATATAGGAAATTGACATAAATTAATCAAACTAAAAGTTTTATTTTAAAACAAAAGTTTAGTGGTCAAAGGATATGAAGAGTTTTTAAAAGTCAAAATACACTCTAGCAACAAACATGAAAAAATGTTCCAACTCACTAAGAGAATTGCAAATCAAAATAGCTTCTCATCAAATTGGCAAAGATGACAAAAGATGCAAATACTCAGTGATTTGAATAGAATGTTGGAAGGGCTTTGTCAACACAGATGTAGTATTACAATTTGGAACTATGTAAGCAAAGTTGCTATGTTGTTTATACCCTATGACTCAGAGAAACCACCACTGGATATAAAGAAGGTCTATGACAGAAAGGAAGATTGTATATGTATGTGTGTATGTGTATACATACATATACATATGTGTATATATATACATATAATAGGATATTGATAACAGCACTTTACTGTAGTACCAGAAGCAGCTACGCATTGATTGGGTACAGGCTAAACAAACCATTGTAAATGAATGTAATGAAGTTTTACTTTGTTTTGTGGAGCACCAATTATGAAGAATTCAAAGAAACGTGAAAGGTCTTATATGAACCGATGATCCTACCTGATCCTACAGGTCCTACCAAACTAGGAAGATTTTGAGTATAGGCCTGGTCAAGAACGAAGGTCATACAAAGAAAGGACAGGACACTAATGATTATAATACAATATAAGACACTATATAAAGGAGAAGATAGCTCAGAATAAATGCAAAAATATACACTGTTTCCCGATGACAGAAATTCCTCCTTCTTCTTAATAGAGAAGTGGTGGACTATGGGTACAAAATGTTTCATTCTCAGACAAATATGCTGTATTAGACAGTTTTGCTTAACTGTTTTTTCATTGTTGTCATAAGTGAGGGAAGCAACAGGGGAAAAGGAGGAATCATTAGAAATGATTATATTATTTAAAAATATACATTACTAAAATATTTTTAAAAGGAGATTCGCTAGAATCTCAAAACAAATATGGTAGTAAAATTAAAAGAATGGTCACATTCTCATTAAAAAGTGACAGAATAAACTAATATCCTCTTCAAAGGTGCCAGTTTAGAACCAATCCAAGAAGCACCACCTAGAGCCTTGGCATCATGGAACTTTGCCCCAAGGGTAGTCACCTGACTCTCTGAGAGAGGACAGGGAGGTATGAGTGCACACTAAGTTTGGAGGTTACAGGATCATAAGCTAAGGAACCAGAAAGGACTTTAGGGTTCATCTCATACAACTGCCACTTTCCATATATGAAGAAGAGAGGGAAGAGATTTGCCAAAGGTCACACAATGAGTATCAGAGTTGGGAATTGAACCCAGGTCCTCTGACCCCAAATCCAGTACTCTTTTCACTTTATCATGTTGCCCTCCCCCCCACCTATACTACAGATATTTGTTAAGACAAACTGAATTCCCCTGCTCTTGTTTCAGTTAATTTACCTCCCTCCCTCCTCCACCCCAATATTTCAGGTTCTCCTCATCTTATTGTTCACTTGTCAGCCCTTGATCATTTTTAAGAAATAAACATTATGGAACAACCCTAATGGGTGTGTGTCAAGGGAAAATTGCCAGGCATTCAAAGGCCCCAGGCACCAGAAATAGCAACTGATGCTATTTTATTAAAGGTTTCAAACCAGAGCCTCCACTGACATTCTCTGATGACTCACATGGGCATGGAGGTGACCTGGAGTTCTTTAAGATCATCTTAACCAAGTTAAGCTCTGATAGATCCTACCAAACTGGAAAGACTTTGAGTATAGGCCTGGTCCAGAAAGAAGTTCATCACCAGAAAGCTGGCCACTAAGGTTTGGAATGTCTCAACTGCAGCAACCCATAAAACCAACAACTGACATGGTAGGGCCTGTAACTGTCGTTAGTGGTAGAGGACATACACTGATTAAATCATGGGTTCTTGAAGTATCCTTAATGGTAAATGGCACCGTACAGCATTTTTATCTGAGGCCATATTCCTTCCCAAAAGAAAGTCAGAAAGAAAGGGAAGGAAGGAAAGGAAGGGAAAGAAGAAAAGGAAAAGAAAGAAGGAAATGAATTAAAGGAAGGAAGGAAGGAAGGAAGGAAGGAAGAGAGGAAGAGAGAGACAGAAAGAGGGAGAGAAAGGAAGGAAGGAAGGAAGGAAGCAGTAAACAAGCATTTATTAAGCACTTATTATGGGCTAGGGCCTAGCACTGAATTCAAAATTCACAGAACAAAAATCCTTAATAGAAGGATTTGTTCTGTAAAACTTGGACTCAGTCAAAAGGCCACAGCCAAGGACCTAGAAGGCCACAGGTTCCCCACCCCTGTGCTAGGCATGGTGCTAAGCACTGGGAATACAAATACAATCAAAAAGAAAGCCCCAGCTCTAAAGGGGGAAAATAACAAAAAAGTTGGGGGGAGGGGAAGGAAAGAGGAGAGGAATAGTGGAGGGAGGGGGGAATCAGGAGAGTTAGGAGATGAGCCCAAAAGAAAATGAAGATGTAGCTGACTTGGACACTTTCCTTGAAATGGAGGTTCAGGGAGGAACTGATCAGACAGAGAAAGGGGCTGCACAGGCAGAATGTATTTCCAGGGTGAGAAGACTGGATCATAGTGAGCTTTCCAGGTTAAGAGGCTAAAGGGGTAGAGTGAACCTCCAGGGTGGGAGGAAGGGAGAGAAGGAAAGAAGGAAGGAAGGAAGGAAGGATAGAAGGAAGGAAAGGAGGAAGAAGGAAGGGAGGGAGGGAGGGGAAGGATGAAGGGACGGAAGGAGGGAGAGAGGGAAGGAGGGAGGGAGGGAAGGAAGAAGGAAGGAGAGAAGGAAGGAGAGACGGAGGGGGGGAGAGAGAGAGAGAGAGAGAGAGAGAGAGAGAGAGAAGATAAGTAAAAGCAAGAACAAAAAAAGGGAAAGGGAAGGAGTGGAAGGGAAAAGAAAGGAGAAATTACCGAGTGCTCTGTGGCTCTTTGCCTTTTTCTCACCAGCTCATCAACTGAGTTATAGGCTGGGGGGGGGCATGTTCTGACAGTAAAGTCTAGCTAAGGGGTCTCCAACTGAGCCTATCAAGTTCCAGGACTCTGGAATTCGCTGTCCATGTTCCATGGGCAGCTTAGCTTCTTATTCAAAATAATCACAAATTTTCAAAATAAAATTGGATTTGGTCGGGATGTTGAGCACACAATTTAATTAGAGATCCTGCTGGTCTATAATGAAGCTTAACCTAGAAAAATCATCCTTGTTCTCAGAAAATTAACTTTCCCCAACTGATGTCAGAGACTGTCTGTAATGACCCACTTCTTTAATAAACAGAACCTAGTGATAAACTGAAGGGCCGGGTCTAAGCTCAGAGGAAGCCTGGTCCTTTACAGCTGCCATATTCATTTATAAACCACTAAGCACTATACAAATGTTTATCATCATTATCATTTTCTACCTGAAGCTTTATCTGTCCAATCGCAAAACTCCTTTTAGCCCCAAAATGTTCAATTTCTTCTCACTAAAAACAGTTTTTACAAGTTAGAAGATCCATTGTCACCATAGAAAGAACGAAAGAAAGAAGGAAGGAAAGAAAGAAAGAAGGAAAGAAAGAAAGAGCTAAATGGCAAACTAAAATGGGAAAAATATCCCATATACTTGGTCCTTTAGTAAGAGCAGCTCTTCTGTGATAGAGGCCACATCCATCTGAGCTCAATTATCTAAAAAGTCATCTGTCCCTTCATGGACTCCCTATGTTGTGGATAAAATTTCCTCCTCTCCACATACTTAGGAGCCATTTTAAAACCTGGCAAAACATGGAAGTGTAAATTGGAGCCCACGGGGTTCCTCCAGAGACTCCCCAGCATTATAAGGCATACTGGCCACTAGAAAACAAAGAATGAGGAGATACAGGCATGCCCACCAGTGTCCTCTACCATTTATCCAGAAGGCAGTTGGTAACAGCTCTACTACAGAATCACTGACATTCATATAGTAAATGCAAATTGCTTTGCCCTCTGATCTTCCAGTTTCACCCAGGAACTAAATGACCTAGAGACAGTCTAATGCGGCAAAAAGAAACCTGGATGTGGAATTGGAGACCTTGTGTTCCAAGTTTAGCTCTGCCACTTCCTGTGTGACCTGAAACCAATTACTTAATTTCTCTAGACCTCAGTTTTCTCATGTGTTTAAAAATAAAGAGGTTGAATTACATGGCTTTTCAGATCCCTTCCAGATAAAAATCTCTAATCCTATGATCCAGTGGATTGGGACTGTACATTACTCGTTATTTCCCTTAATTAGCAAGCATTTGTAAAGCACCTACTATGTGCTTTGGGGTCCTAGGTGCTGGGAATACAAAGACAAAAATTTTTTTAAAGCCCCTGCCCTCAAGGAGCTCAAAACAATGAGTACACAGATAAGAAAATCCAAATTACATACAAAGAAAATAAAAACTAATACTGGATGGGGAAAGAAATAGATGGGGGAATCAGGAACAGTCGTACATGAGTCAAAGTCAACATGAGTTGAGCTTTGAAAGAAGCTACAGATTCTAAGAGGTGGGAATGCATTCTAGGCAGTAGAGCTTAGAGCAGAGGAATGAAGACAGGAGACAGAAGGCCTTGTATAGGCAACAGCAAGTAGGAGAGTTTGGCTGAAATAAAGTCTATGAAGGGGAATAATACGTAATAAGCCTGGAAGGGAACTGGGGGAGGGGGGACTGGAGCCAGATTGTAAGAGACTTTGTAAAGGGGAAAACCCCTTTATCTATTTTGTCTGGAGCCCTTCCTGTGGAGCTCAGCCCACACCCTCGTCCCTTCCAGTGGCCCCGTCACTGGACTGTTTCTGATGAACACATTTGCCCTGGATATTTGCTAAAGCAAAAGTGTAAACAGAAACTTGTGGTTGGTCTCTTGGTCCCTGTGATAGGGAAGTTGGGATGGCGGCGGGGGGAGGAAAGGAGCCAAACCTAACAGGACTGGCCGCTAAGCAGGAAAAGCTGCCTAACTCAATAGACGTTAAAAGGAAAGACAACTTCAGTGAGCATTCTCTCTTCCCGTTTGTCAAACATGTCAGGACTCTTCAAGCCCTCCCCAGATTTCCAGCAAGGGGAGTGGGAAGGAGAATCTTCCACCTCTTCCATCCCTCGAAGTTATGGAAGGTCCATGGCACGTGACAGTGAACACCGGACAGCCTGGATAAACCTGAGACTGGACCTCAAGTCTCTGGCTGTCTCTTCTGTTTCTTTCCCTGAGCACAGGTGACCAAACAGCAATCCTGAGATGGGTGGTTCCAACCTTGATAACAACTTTGTGAGTTCAATAGGTCAGGAATTATCATATTCATGAGAGTATGATGGGGGGGGGGTATAGCTTACTGTTACATACTTTAAATGTCAACATACTGTTATGGGTCCTTTTGTGTTTTAAGCATTTCTTCTTTAGTGGAAGAAAGAAAAAGTTGTCCTATACCTCGTCTTCTTTGTACCTATGTGTAAACAATCCTGTTAATTCCTTTGGAGGAGACGCTAGCCACGAGCCATTCCTAAGCTTTTAGAGATTTTTCCTAGGGCTCCAGGATGGGGTATAATGAGCCAAAGAGTATGAAAAAAAGCTTGATTCTCTCTCTTTGGTGTTAGTCTCCTTCAGGTCTGAACCTGGCCTGAACGATCTGAGAGCTCTGGTGTAAGAAAATTCTCCCACCCCAAAATGGTGGCTTTTATAGCTTTATATGCCAGACAGAGGAGTATGTATTTTATCCTAAAGGCCATAGGGAGCCACTGAATCTTCTTGAGTGAAATAATCAGATTGATTCTATGTCTTTTTTTAATTGATCCTATTTACAGTTAAT
This sequence comes from Trichosurus vulpecula, assembly GCF_011100635.1. Lineage (NCBI taxonomy): Eukaryota > Metazoa > Chordata > Mammalia > Diprotodontia > Phalangeridae > Trichosurus > Trichosurus vulpecula. The sequence continues at coordinate 109,725,570 of NC_050575.1, forward strand.
TGATTTCTGTCCTGTAACTGCCTAAGTCATGATTCTTTGTCTCTGAACTTAATTAAGAAATTTAACAGGCCTGTAATGAGTTAGGTTTAGAAATCCAGTTCTGTTAATCATTCTTCTATTCTTGTGCAAAGGAAATCTGTTACCTTTAAAGGATGCAAGCAGGCACCAAGGAGTCTGGTCTAGTATCTTTACACCAACAAATTATCCTTCATGAATGTCTTATTTGCTATCTCTGCCCTTGCAGATGCAGGTGGACTCAAACAATAAACATTTCTTAGTCACAGGAGGGAAAAAAGAGAGTTGTCGCTAGCCTTCATTCCTAATTTCCATCCAATCATATTTTCTTCCATCTATGATGCCAGCCTTCCTATTTTCCATACTCCTAAAAACTATAAAAGAGAGCTGTCCCCCTCATGTGGGGTCTTAGCTTTGCTAGGGAAGCTGAAGTCTTATTTATTGGTAAATTTGCCCTTTATTAATAAATTGATTGTGCTTAGAACTTTGTGCCTCAGTCTACCTTAATTTTACCTGTTACATAAGCAAGGGAATGGATTATGTACTAATGTTCCTGAAAGTCCCAGATAAAGGAAACTAGAAAGAATGTTGAGCTCCTCTTAAGTTCTACTCTGCAAAGATTGTCTCTAAAGCTAAGACTACCAAAAGTGTAGTCTGTGGGTGTCAGACACAAATTTACTTGGGGCAGGGGAGGGAGAAAGGACATAAACAATCACAAGGGCAGGGTAAAAAAAGCCGAAAGCACAGTTCCACTCATTATGGAAGTTCACATCCCCATCTCACCATGCCGGTCTCTGCTGGTTACAACCAGCAAGACCTGGAAGGGAATGTTTCATCTACTTTGGATTTGGGGAGGAGGAGATGGGGGGAGGGGTAGAGATAAGACAAAAAGGCAAAAGAGCCAGAAGAGCATCTACTCCTTTGGGTCTGGGTATTGTTTGGGGACTATTTGGAGAACAGGGTGAGAAGAATATCTGCAGTTATTTGACATATTTAAAGAATTATATTGACAAGGATTGACAAATAGAGAAATCTTTTAGACAAGGACTTGTTATACCACATAAGTAAGAATGCTATCTCTTATCAGGCTGGCTAATCAGAAGAATATCAGACACACTGGATCTTGATGTCAATTAAATACCTGTCAAGTTCACCATAGTATACTGGCAAGGGTACTGGCTTTGGAGTCAGAGACCGGAGCTTGAATCCTGGTTCTGCTCCTTGCTACATCGCTCTGGGCCTTGGTTTCCACATCTGTAAAATGAGGGATTAAACCCAGAGGAATGAAAGGGGGATCTCAACCCAATAGAATAGAGGGGGTCCAAATGACAATATCCCCATGGAGTGTATATATACATCTATAACACACATGCCAGGGATGGGAGATGGGAATCTCATGATGAGTTTATTCTTTGAGGAGTTGATGCCTTGGGAGACAACTCTCTCTGACATGGTCTTTATCCTTGAAAGTTTCTTCTAGCTCCAAACCTTAGGATCCTATAAAGTCTCTCATAATATCCTTATAGGCAAGATGGAGAAATACAAGCTAGATGATTGTATGATTAAGTGGATTCACAGCTGGTTGATGAATGATTGTATGTACCAGGAGTGATGTCTCCAATGAAGTGCCTCTGAGTTCTACCATTGACCCTACCTGTTTCGTTCAACACTTTTATTAATGACCTGAAGGAAAGGAGATGTACTTCTGAAATTTGCAAATGGCCCATAGCCAGGCAGAATCTGCCCTGCAAAAATGTCTTCCTTGCTTCCTTCAAAGCATAGTCCAGGTGCTACCTCTTATACAAGACCTTCAATGATGCCCTTCCTATCAACTATGGTGGATCTCTCAGTCTCTCTCTCTCTGTCTCTGTCTCTGTGTCTCTCTCTCATTTGCGTACGCTTTCTATCTTAGGTAAATAGGAGGCATGCACACACCACACATACAAAAACCACAGACATTAAATACACATACTACACTACACACACAGATACAGACCTCACACCTACCACACATAAACACATAGACCATACACATATATATACCACAACACAACACACATACACACTACACACACAGTATATACCACACATATACATACTACACACATACCACATATACATACTATACACATACCACACATACAAATGCCATACCTACCATACACATAAACACATACACTCCACACACAAATACATACACTACACACAAACAAGCCAAGGAGATAAGCTCTCTGAGGGAAAGAAAAATTCATTTTTATATCTGTGTCCCCCAGAGCCTTGCACGCTGTCGTTTTGAAGAGACCTCAGAGGCCTAACGGGCCAAGCCGTTCTTTTCATCCTTTAGGAAACAGCCCCAGAGGCTAAGATATTTGCCCAAGTAATAACTATAGGGGCCAAGTTTTGAACCCAAGTCTTCTAACACCAAAGCCACTGCTCCTTCCACTGAACCACACGGCCTCCCTAAAAGAAAGAACATTAGTGGAGTTTCCTACCCTGTGCACCTTGAAGGATATTGTGAAGGCCAAATCAGAATGTATATAAAAAAGCTTGGTAAATTGTAAAACTTTTAAAAAATGGGACATTATTAGTATTAAGCTGATAGAGTCACAGAATAATAGGCTCTGAGTTGGAAGGGACTTGGAAGACCTCCCAGACAATGCAAGATTAGTTTTTTTACAACATTCCCCATAGACTAGGGAAGGAGAGAATAAACATTTATATAGTGCCTATATATAAATATATATGCTGGGTACTTTTTGTGCTTAGACACACACCTCCCTTTTAAAAACAAATAAACATTAGCTCATTAAACCCTCACAGCAATGCTGTGAAGTAGGCGCTATCATTATTCTCATTTCACAGGTGAGGAAACTGAGGTTAAATGACTCGTCCAGGGTCACACGGTAACTAAATGTCTGAAGTAGGACTAGAATTCGGGCCTTCCTGAAGCCTGGACCATCACTCTGTCCACTGCACCACCAGCTGCCTAGTGATGAGCATCCCGTTCCCTCAATTATTCTAATGCTAGACAGCAGTTGTGGCAGGCTCTTCCTTACATAAGGATTGAAGTCATCCAGAGCTCTCAACAGAATTTTAATCAATCAGAGGTGTGAACCAGGTGTAAATCAAGCCTAGCCATCTCCACTGAATCAATCAAGCCGATCAACCAACTAAAGGTTTTTCAATTAGATACAGCAAGAAGTGTATTAGGATTGACAGAAAAAAAAAAGTCACAGATCTATAGGTTTTGCATAAAATAGCTGGTCACTCTGGATTCCCATGCTAGGGTCTGGCTCTCAAGCGGTGGAAGCAGTCATAGTCAAGCCTCTGTAAGGAAATCATTTGGGGAAGAGCACCTTTGTCTTTCCTCCTTCCCCCTTCACCAAAGCATGACCTTGCGAACTTCAGAGGGTTCTGGGAATTGGGACTGCTCATTGGCATCCCAGCAGCATCTCCTGGGACAGCAGTGAATGGTGGCAGAGATAGCAATGACTGATGGCAGCACCATTATCAGGATGTGAGGACAAGCTAGATAACCTGAAGAAAGATAGCTTCAGGAACCTGCAAAGAACCCAGAAGACAGCTACAGCTTACCATAAGAGAACACCATGAGTACTCCAGCAAGCTGAGTTACTCCCTACTGCCCTTTGCCACATACGCTCTAATCTCAAGCCCTCTTTCCCTTGGACTCAGTATGTACTTGTGAGAAAGTGTGTTACAGACTCTTTTTTTTGGGGGGGGGAGGAATTTTATACCAACTGTCCTATATAGCACATTAGTAAATACCCCCTTCTAAAAGCTTATTGTCTGTCAGACTAATAGATATCAACCGATAGTCACAGGAGGAAGCACACTGGTGAGGGGGTTCATGAACTAGAAAACTACTCCCTTATCTCCTCTGGGTCCTCTAGAGCTCTGAGAGGGGCACAGTGTCCTCAGGGAGTCTTCATTATTCTGAGGGGGTTGGGGAGTGGGGTAAGGAGGGAATAAACATTCACACCAGCAGTTCCTAAACTCTTGGGTGTCATAGACTTCTTTTGCAGTCTGGTAAAGTCTATGGACCCCTTTGCAGAAAGTTTTTAAAGGCATAATAAACCAATACACAGGATTATGGAGGAAAACTACGCTGAAATACAGCTACCAAAAAAATCTTTTAAAAACGAGTTATTGGACACCTGATTTACAGAGATAAATATAATGCAATTAGAGCTCAGATGCCAGCTCCTACAAGAAGCACTGTGTTGGTAAGGACCTTTTCCTTCCAGGACCCCGTAATGTACTTGGCTCTTCACCTCATGTCTATACTCATCTCCTATTTGGTGTAAGTTGTCTGTGTTTGAATCTTAACTTATTAGACTGCAAGCTCCCAGAGGCTAGGAAACAATTATCTGTGCTTTGTACCTCCTCCATTGCTCTACACTAAATAGATGCTAACAAATGTTAGCTGAACTGAATCAGTCTCTCTTTCTCTCTGTCTCTCTCCCTCTCTCTCCCCCTGCCCCTCTCTCTCTGCCATACAACTCAATCAAAACCTCATTGGTGTTGTTCAGTCATTTCAGTGTGTCTGTCTGACTCTTCATGACCCCATTTGGGTTTTTCTTGGCAAAGATCCTGGTGTGGTTTGCCATTCCCTTCTCCAACTCATTTTACAGATGAGGAAACTGAGGGAAACAGGGGGGAGTGACTTGCCCACGGTCACACAGCTAGTACGAGTCTGGGGTTACACAGCTAGTACAAGTCTGAGGTCACATTTGAACTCAGGTCTTCCTGAATCCAAGCCTAGAGCTCTATTCACTGTGCCACCCTAGCTGTCTGCCCTGAGCCAATGCACTCATTCTTTCACATTTAATATTTCAAAATGAAATGTTTTCTCTGTGGAACCTGCCACCACACCACCCTCCTTTCGGTTTTCCCCTCCCGTGCTTAGCAGCAGCAGAGTTACTCACCCTCTGGGATCTGGGCTTCAGTGGCACTACCATCCTCCTGCTTCAGCTCACCGCTCTGCTTCATGCTCTCCACCTCCATCCAGAAGTCATCCAATGAGAGGCTCTCTATGGAGGGGAGCCAGGAGGAGTTTGACTCTTCCAGGGGCTGACACCTGGAAGAACTCTTTACTGGAAACTGGTTCATGCTGCATGGGAAAGTGGGATTTCTGCAAAGAAAAGTAAAAACCAGTCAAGAAAGATACAGTTTTACAACAAAAAATGTTTTTAATGCTGAGAAGATCAATCAGAAAGGTACACTAATACAAACAGGGCATTATTGTTCTTTTTTAAATTTTTGTTTACATTTAGCATTCAAAAATTTTTAAATGTTAAAGATTCTGTTTTATCAGATCACAACAATAACTACCGCATATAAATTGCTGTTAAATTTGTAAAATGCTTTACATACATTTTCTTATTTAAGCCTTACATCAACCCTATGAGGTAGGTACTTCAGGCATTTTTTTAAATAAATGAAGACAGTGTAGCTCCAAGGGGAGAAGTGACTTACCCAGGGTCACACAGAATGTATCATAGGCAGGATCTGACTCCAAGTTTAATTCTCTCCTGCCTATCCAACTCTGATACCTCCAAAGTAAACCGAGGGGAAAAAAGCAAGATCACCAACGATGTATCCATTTGCCAGAACACTGCCTTCCACGGCCACCAAGTGAAGAGAAGGACTAGCTAGGTGGCACAATGGATAATGTTGGACTTAAAGATCTCAGTTAAATCTACCTCTGACATTCACTAGCTGTGTGACCCTGGACAAGTGACTTAATCTCCCTCAGCCGCAGTTTCCTCATCTTTAAAATGTGGTATAATTAATAATAATAATAACCTAAGGGCAGTTAGGTGGCAGAGTGGATAGAGTACCGCATCTGGAGTCAGGAAGACCCAAATGCAAATCTGACCTCAGACACTGTGTAGCTGTGCGACCCTGGGCAACTCACTAAACTCTGTTTGCTTCAGTTCCTCATCTGCAAAAGGAGCTGGATGAGGAAATGACAAACCACTCGAGTATCTTTGCCAAGAAAACCCCAAATGGGGTCACGAAGAGTCAGACACAACTGAAACAACTGAACAACCACTTTTGTCAACTATAATAAAGTATTATTTTGGGGCAGCTAGGTGGCGCAGTGAGTAGAGCACAGTCCCTGGAGTCAGGAGGACCTGAGTTCAAATCCAGCCTCAGACACTTGACACACTTACTAGTTATACGACCTTGGGCAAGTCACTTAACCCCAAATGCCCTGCCTTCCCCCCTCCAAAAAATGAAGAAAAAATGAAGTGTTATTTTAAAAGTCCAAGATTTGAGAGAAATCAAGACTTGCCAGGGTGTCAAACTAAACAATATGAAGAATTTTAATTTTAAAAAAATTTGTAACACCAATACTATCTTCTTTTTTTATGCCTCCCTTCCCTCCACTGCAACCTCTTATGATTCCCTTTTTACCCTGAGCATTGCTCATGTTTATTGACTTTGCTGCTCAACTTAAGAGTTCAGGATGGAGGAGAGGAAAGCTGAACACTGCCTGACATGCACCCTGGGTTTTGAGAATGCAGATTTCAAAACCTTCAGAAAAAGAACATATAGGATCCCATGAATTCAAATTCTACAGGGAAATCAGCACAAGAAAAACAGGAAGCTCTCAAGAATGAAAATTTTGAAAACCCAAAGAGAAACAATTCCAGTGAGGAGGAGAAAGGGAGAATGACGCAAGGGGTATCTAGGTACAACTAGGGGGTACAGCGGATAGAGTGCTTGGGCCTGGAGTCAAGAAGACTCATCTTCCTGAGTTCAAATCTGACCTCAGATACACACTAGATGTGTGACTATGGGCAAGTCACTTAATTCTGTTTGCCTTGGTTTCTTCCTCTGTAAAATGAGCTGGAGAAGGAAATGGCAAACCATTCAGTATCTTTGCCAAGAAAACGCTAAATGGGGTTACAAAGAGTCAGACGTGACTAATCAACTAAACAATGACAAAAGATGATGCAAAGAGAGCTCACTGACCATTGGAGATTTTAAAAGGAAGTGCATAGAAGGTGGACTCAAGGTCAGGGAACGGAAGATGAATACTTAAGCACAATGGCCATTAAAGAATAGTGTCAGGAGCTCAATGACTGAGGACAACCAGAAAGAACATTTTTAGCTATGTTGTGGGAAAGGGGAGCATCAGAGCAAGGATAGGACTACTTTGGGGACCTTCTCAATTCTCATTGTTTTTTCTCTTTCTGTCAAAGTGAATAATCTTTGAATTGGTGTAATAACAATGCTACTTGCTGCTACCATGGCAGCATAAGATCAATAACACCAGCACACAGGAGGGCTGCTAGCACAGGTTCTTTGATCTGCCTTTCTAAGGAAAGCAACTTTAAGGGATTAACAATCTCACTTTAATTAAATATACATATATCATTCACTTAGATCGGGGGGAAAAGTCAGCATCCTGAATTTCAGATAAAATACAAACAGAAATTACAAACAGAGAAAATATAAACAGGGCAAATAACACAAATCAACAGACAGGCTTCTAGCTGTCTGACCAAAGCTATACATACATAGTTACCAGAGAGGCACCAACATCTGGGTTTTCAAAGTTGGGGGGCTCCTTAACAGCTACCCAGAGTCTCTACACCAACACTCTTCCAAAGAGTGAGCCCTCAAACAAAATCTCTCCTCCTACAATTCTGAGGGTTCTCAATTTTCAATTCTCTTCTGAGTTCACTGGGATACTCTGGGCATATGTGCCCTTTTTCAGAGCCCAAGGGTTTCATACTTCTTGAGGGCTTCACACCTCTCATGACCTAATTAGCAAAAGGGTGTGAGCCGTCCTACAAACAAAGGCAAGACTCAAAGGTACTTGACTGCCTTAGTGCTGAGAAGCACTCCAAAACAAAAGACAACAAAAAGTCCCACTTTACTTGCCATTACAATTGGAAGGCTGAGGAAAAAAAAATAGTAAGCAAGATTTGAAACTCAAGATAAGCAAGTAGATAGTAAGAAAGCATCTAGCTGCCTTTTATGAATTCCAATCCCCAGGGCAGGATAAACTATATCCTAGGGTAATGAAAGAACCAGAGCATGTGATTCAGATTGAGCTACTGTTCGTCACTTCTGAGAGATCATCACGAATAGGAATAATTGTTCCATGGGATTGGAAAAAGTCAAATGCTGTGCTGATTTTCGAAAAAGAAAACTGAGTCTGCTGGTTATAGACAGGTCAGTGAACTTGACTTCAATTCCTGGCGTGATTCTGTAGCATATAATTAAGGTATGCCTTGTGAACATCTAGAAAGAGAAACTCTGATCATTGAAAGCCAACATGACTTCCAAAAACAGGTTGTGCCAGACTAACCTCAATTCCTTTTTTGACAGGATTACAAGACTGGTAAATCAGGATACTGCCATAGACATAGTTTACTAAGATTTCAGTCAAGCACTACACAGAGTTTCTCATGCTATCTTTGTGGACAAGATGGAGTAGCATGGGCTAAACAACAGTATACCTAGGTGAATTCAGAACTAAACCCAAAGAGCCATCATTAATAAAAAAGCTTGATGTCAATTTGGAGAGAGGTCTTTAGTGGACTGCTTCAGGGATCAGTATTTGACCCTGTTGACCACTTTTTTCACCACTGATTTAGATAAAGGCATAGATGGTATGTTTATCAAAGTTTCTGATGACATGAAGCTGGGAGGGATATGGTGGATGAAAGGGGTTGGAGTATAAAAAGATCTTGACCCAATGGAACAAAAGACTGTACCATAATACAAGATGATGGAGGCATGGTGAAACAGGGTTCATATGGGACAAGGTTTGGGATTTTTAGATTTCCAGGTCAATATCAATGAATAATGTAACAGTAGCCAAAGGTGCTAATATGCTCTCAGGCTACATTGAAAGGTATAATATCCAGAATAAGGGAGGTAACAGTCCCATAGCATTAAGCCACGGTCAGAGGACTGATCACATCAGGATAATTTAACTAAGTTCTATTCACATTTTATTTCATTTTCATTTCTATCCCATATTATCTTAATAAATTCTACCTTTTTTTGTCTTTGCATGAAAGTCATTTCCCACCTCTCTCCAGATTGAACCCTCCACCCCAGAACAAAACCCATAGCTGACAACATATACATTGTTCTGTCTCAGTAGTTCCTGCCCTTTCTGCCATGAGCAAGGAGATATGCTTCATTTTTTTCATCTCTAAAACTTTCATTGGTTTTTAAGCTTCTCAGATTTCATCTTCTTTTAGTGATTTTTAACATTTACATTGCTATAATCTTTTTTATGTTGTTTTCTTGATTCTGCTTCCCTCATACTGTGTCAGTTCATACAAATAATGCCATGATTCTCTGAAGTTCTCATATTTGTCATTTGACTTCTGCATATTTGTTATTGCTGCTTTTTATAAAAGTCAAGCAGCAACATTTTGGGGCAAGGTACTAAAAAGAATGTTGAGTAAACAGAAACCATAACATTCAAGGCGTGGTTGAAGGATCAAGGTCAGGTTAGGGCCTGGACCTCTGGTATCATTGGCAAAGGGAGCTCCCAGGTTAGGAAGCTCCCTCTACCAATGCAGCTCACCACTTCTTTGCAGCTTACAGTCTTACAGAGTTGTCTAGAGGAGCACTGAGCTTTATTGATCATACACCTTTCTTAGTAAAAAATGTTTGAGCCCTATCCCTAATAGGTGTATGTTCGCCTTTCCATAAATTATGTACATGGCTAAAGTATAAATAATGATATACATTATGAAACAAAATAGAAATTAAAAGGGGATAAGATAAATATTTTAAATAAGATTTGATCCTAGACCAGAGTCAATAGGGAGCTACTGGAGTTTACTGAGTAGAGAAGTGACACGGCCAGATCTGAGGTTTAGGAAAATCATTTTGGGGGAGGAAAATCACAGCTGAGCAGAGGATAGATTTCAGTGGGGAGAGGATACTTGATTCAGGGAGACCAATTAGGCCAATATGCTTGGAATAGTAAGGTTGTATAGGTAGAAACAAGATTTGGGACTTGATTGGCCATGTGTGATGAGAAATTGAGAAGTTAAAGAAATAGGGCTACAACCCCTATTTTGGAGACCACTGGTCTAGGCACTAAGAGGTCAAGTGATTTGATCATGGTCACACAGCCATAATGTGTTGAACTCAGGTCTTCATCGTTCTGAGGCCAGCTCTTGTGTAGACAACTACTTCAGCAGCCTCTTCAGTTAAGGAAACAAGGGATTTTTAACTTGGAGAAAAGAAGCCATAGGAGGACAGGGCAGTTTTCTTCAGATATCTAAGAGGCTAACAACATAAGAGAGGGATCATAATTGTTTTGCTACCTCCTAGAATAAGAAGCAATAGGGAGAAGTTGCACAGAGACAGACTTGTGCTTGAGGCAAGAAAAACTTTCTGAAATGATTAGTGCTATTCAAGGTAAGAGGTCAGCTAGTGGTGCAGGGGATAAAGTGCTGAGCCTGGAATCAGGAAAACTCAAGTTCAAATCTTACCCCAGACACTTACTAGCTGGGTGACCCTGAGTAAGTCACTTAACCCTGTCTGCCTCAGTTTACTCATCTATAAAATGAGCTGGAGAAGGAAATGGCAAATCAGTATCTCTGCCAAGAAAACCCCAAATGGGGTCAAGAAGACTTACACATGACTGAAAACAACTAAACAACAAAATTCAAGTCAAGTGAGCTGCCCCAGAAGTAGTAAGTTCCCTCTCACTAGAGGTCTTTAAGCAAAGGCTGAATGACAATTTGTTGTATGTTACAATTGGAATATTTAACCAGAGAAAAGCTGGACTAGATAGCCTCTAAGGTTCCTTTAACCCTTATGCACTTGAATTCTGTGACTGGACTCTTAAGTTCCAGAGACACACTTATAAAGAAGCAAAGTGGTGAAGTAGATAGCAAGTCAGACCCAAATCCAGGCAGACTTTGTTCAGGTCCCACTTTGTGACTCTTGGCAAATCACTCAACCTCTTCACATTCTTGGCATCTCTTTAAATCTATAAGTTGCAGAGAGTGCACCCACCGGCATGGGTAGAGGGTGTTTCCTTACCTGATAATCCTCTAGGGATGGGGAACCTGTGGCTTCGAGGCCACATGTGGCCTTCTAGGTCCTCAAGTGCAGCTCTTTGACAGAATGTGAAGTTTGGATTCCATCAAAGAGCCACACTTGAGGACCCTAGAGGGCCACATGTGGCCTCAAGGATGCAGGTTCCCCACCCCTGCTCTAGACCAATGAAACCACAGGACCATCCCCTTTCCCAACTCTAGTTAGGAAATGATTTTGAGGACAGATAATGTGACTGCTGTCTGAAGACCAGACTAGGTAAGTATAGAGAATGAGAGAAATTATCATATTAATACATAGTATTACATTAATATATTAGTAAGTATTATATTAATAACTAAGGCACCTACCTGGGCAGGGCTGGGAGTTTACCTTACTGTTACACCCTTCTAAAACTATCTGACCTTTTCAGAAGTTGGGTCTTAAAGAAATAGGAGGAAAAGGATGAATCACAAATTAATAATTAGTTATTAACATAACAATTTCTCTCAAGAGGCAAATCAATATAAGTTTAGTTACCAAGTGATGAATTCTTTGGCCATAATGACCCATGAAACAGAAAATACAAGATGACCTTCAGTCCTGTGTAGTCCTCTTTCATTTCCACAGTGATGGCAGAGGAATGGGAGGAAATGGAACAGAGGGTTCTAGGAATTCCAGTTCTTAGACCATCCACACACATGAATTTAACCACTGGTACTTCCAACATTTAATCATAACCAAGTTGATACACTACTGGGAGAACTGGATCACATAAAAAAATTGGAGGTTGTCTGCTGTAATAAGTGCTTGGCTCTTCTATGAAAGATTTTATAAAATAACATGAATGAAAACATAACAAGATGAGAGAATTTGGAAGGGATCTGACCTATACTGCTGAATGGAATATCCATGCCATTGAGAGTATGGATCCATCAAAGCATGAAGTGTAAATAACAATTTGCAAATTCTTGATGGCTGCCATTTTGTCTTAAGTCCATAATCTACATTCCACAGCGCCACTTTCTGATCACAAAACTGACCCACAATAATATATTTTGTCTGTGACTTACCCAGGTATATGAAATAAGTTGAGTTATTTCAGAGGCAACAGGGATTAGAATCTTAAGACCTAAGTTTGGTTTATTAATTATGTGACCTTAAAGAAGTCACTTGATCTCCCTGAGACTCAGTTTCCTCATCTTAGTGATTTAATTCACTCAGATTGGGAGCCACCACCCTGAGGAAGTACTGACCTACTTAGTGAGCCAGTCAATACTAACACACAATCCCTGTATTTTGTGACCCCCATACTCCAGACTGATTCAAATTCCATCCAACATTCCCCTTGGACCATCCCAGTGTCTCTCCTACCTCTTGGCCAGTGAGCTAACACCCTCCCTCCTCATCCATAGGTATCAATAATAACACTGCTCCTGGAAAGGGGGTGTTGATCAATAAAAGCTTTTCATTCATTTGTTGGTTAAAATGGGGAGACAAATATTCTACCCTCTCAGGATTGTTATGAGGAAAGTACTTTTGTAAACTATAAAATTCTGTAGAAATGGGAGTTTTTACAAGAGCCTTGGTCCCAGTAGATTTACTAATCAAAGTATCATTACAATAGCATTTCCATAACTGAGGTTCCACTGGCTTTATATCAGATTCCTGACTCCTGTGTAATGGAGGTGCAAAATTATATTCAACTGTGTCTCAAGGTAGAAGATTTGAATTTTTGTTAAGTCTAGAAGGGTGCAAGTACATGGACACATAATGGGTGTACCACCACATACACATCTGGAAGAGGAAGGAAAGAAGGAAACAAGCATTTATTAAGTACCTGCTATGTGTCAGGCTCTGTGCTAAGTGCTTTATAAATATTGTCTCATTTGATCCTCACAACAACCCTGTGAAGTGCTATTATTATCCCCATTTTATAGTAGAGGAAACCTAGGTAGGCAGAGGTTAAATGACTTATCCAAGGTCACACAACTAGTAAGTGTCTGAGACTGGATTTGAACTCAGGTCTTCCTGACTCCTAGTCCAGTGCTACATTCACTGTGCCACCTAGCTTGAGATTATAATGCCTAACAGGTTGTTGTTTGTCCTTTGTCCTTGAAGAGGACTATAAAATCAGAGAGATGATGCCATGCCATGCAAGTGAATTGGATTTAAGTGAGGGAGTGCTGTGCAAAGTCACCAACCTCACTTTCTCTTCCAGAGCCATCTGGGTCCAGCGGCGAGATGTAGATCAGGACGACTGGAGATGGCCCCAGATACAGTGGGAGACTATGGCCTTTTTTAAAAAAATAAGCCACAGATAGGTAACCAACTCAAATCCCCTCTTCAAATCCAATGTGGTCCATAAGCTTTGGCATTTCTATACTTGTGTCTCTGCCCTGGCCCTCTCCCAACCTATGCTGTTTTCCTTTGATTTATCACGTCATGCCTAAAGAAGAATCAGTACACATGAAAATCAATGAGCCAAGCACCGGCGCAGTGTGTCCTGGCCAAGTCTATTTTCTAGCCTTCAGAAGGCCCGGTTTAGCTTCAGGGGCTCTGTGAGCCATGGAGTCACACATCAGTGCTTTGCACACAGTAGGAACCCAATAGATTTTTTGTTGAGCTGAAGTGCATGACTTCTAGAGTGTCCCTTTGAGAACATGAAGCTCTGTGGCACTGGATTGAGCAAGTGGGTGTGTGAGAGGAGGAAGCAAAAATAGCAGGAGGGAGAGAGAAGGAAGGATCAGCAACAAGGCATCTTTCCCCATTCAGAAACCCTCCTTGTGTGCCCAAGGAATAATTCATAAGCAGGCATTGGGTGTTTGTTGCTAGCCCTGTCTCCGGGTTAATAATCAATCTCATACCTTCACTAGGAAACAACTCTTTTATAAAAGAAATTGAATAAGATATGAAACTAAGACTACAAAAGACATATAACAAGATACAACAAGAATAAGATTTCCAATTTACTTTCATATAATAGAATCACAAAACTTTATGCTTTCTGTCCATGCAAGAATCTAGCCATACTTCCAGCCCTAGTGTGAAATTAAAGGTCATGGCTGCATTCAGCCTAGACCTACCCATTACAGCACTCAATAAAATCCAACAAGCATTTCTTAAAATATATATTATGTGTCAGGCATTGTATTTGATGCTAGGATGACAAAGACTAAATGAAAAGTAGTCCCTGCCCTCAAGTTCCTGATATCCTACATGAGGTGTCTGAGGGGAGGCCAACAAGGGGATCTCTGCTTCCTCCAGGGAGGCAGAACTCCTAAAGAACCTCCTAATGAAGCCCATTTGACTTTTAGAATGCTTTGATTATTAGGAAGCATTGTTTGCCTTTTTTAAAACATTAAACTGCAATCTGCCTCTTGGTCACTCCCATCCGGTGTCCACAGTTCTATGTTTGGGAAGGAGCTAAGCAGTCAATCCCTCTTCCACCTGACAGTTCATCAAATACTAGGAGGCTGGAATCATTTCCCTCCAAAGGTACATCATTTCTTCAGGTGAAACATCCCCAGTTCCTTTAACTGATCCTGTTCCCACATGACTTTGAGTCCTCTCCCCATAAAGATTCCTATTTCCCTTTTCCAATCCCAATGTCAGAGTCAAATAAATGTTGCCAAGAGCCTCATTAACCCTCTTCCCTTCCATCTCCCCATCATGCTGACTGTACTCCAGTTATCGTCTTCATCTTCTTTTTCCTTCTCCCTCTACAGCACAACTTTGGAATCTATCCCGGAGATGCCTAGCTCTGAGAGTCAACCTTTTCCCTTATCTTGACCCCAAACAGTTCCATGCCACTCCATGAGTCTACCCTCCCTCTCTGTGTTTTCTTCTCCCAGTTAGAATGTAAATTCCTTGAAGGCAGGGTCTCTCTTGCTTGTTCTATTTTTATTCCTAGTGCCTAGGACAGTGGTTGGCATTTAGTAAGCATTAGATTGATGCCTTGCCTCTTTTTTTAAAAAAAAAATCTAGCTCTGAGAACAGAGAGCAGAATTATTTAATCTAAAGAGCTTCCACCCATTTCTTGGGGATAGGACAGTGCTCAAGCCTCAAACTGCCTATACAGAATGGGGAGTGACCAACTACATGAGGCTCACAGCCCTCAGCCTAAAATTGACAATATCTAGGTTCACACCTCCCCATGTGGTGAATCCAACTTTGGTGGCCAGGACTGATTGTATTAATTTTACCTTCAAATCTCACATCCAAAGTGAACTAGACAAGAAGAAAAGTGGTAGGAAGCCTCATCTGTAAAATGAAGTGGAGAAGTCAATGGCAAACCACTCTAGTATCTCTAGCAAGAAAACCCCAAATGGTGGTTGAGTCCAACATGACTGAAACATGACAGAACAACAACAAATGCTTATTCTCTTCCCTTTCCCCCCTTATCATATACATTGTTCAAAGGACTGAAGGAATTAAGAGCAGGAAGGAATCCTAGAGATCATTTAGTTCAACAACCTCTCCTTGTTCCCTCACCTTTCCGCCACCCCCTCACATACATAAACACATTATCCTGATAAGGAAACAAACAACAAATTATAAGGATATTTTTTCTTGCTTCAAACCTAAACTTTCTTCTTTGCACCTTCTCTTTCTCCTGGGACCAAGCAGAACAAAGTTATCACATGGAAACACAACCCTTTAAATACTTGAAGACAGCTCATATCACTTTGCTGCCATAACCCACCCCAGAAAGTCTTCTTTTCTCCATGATGAACAAATCCAGTTCCTTCAACTAGTACTCATATATATGGCATGATTGTGAGGTCCTTTCACATCACGGTAATCTTTCACTGGACACTCTCCAATTTATCAATGTCCATCCTAAAATGTATCACCCAGACCTGAATACAATGCACCAGATGTCATCTGACCAAGAAAGTATATAGCAGAACAATCAACAACCTGGTCTGGTCACTGTCTTTTTAAATGTTGCCTAAGATTGCATTAACTTTTTTTTGGTGGTCACATCACATTTATATCAAACTTACAATACACCAAAACCCACACATCATTTTAGACAAACTGCTGTCTGGCCACATACACACATATCTTATATTTTATGAAGTTGATTTTTTGAACCCAAGTATAAGACTTTACATTTATCCACTATATTTCATTAATAATTAATTTCATTTCATTAAATTCCAGTGCTTAGCACAGTGTCTAGCATACAATGGGTACTTAATAAAAGTGTATTAATTCATTAAAAGTAGCAGTTTAGCATGATGGCTAGAGAATCTGGAATACCTAAATAAATTCAAGTCCTGACTCTGACATACTCTCCCTGTGACCCTGGGCAAGTCACTTAACTTCTTAGTGCCTCAAAATAATCCTCTAACACTGTGAGTTACTGAACAGCTACCAATCTACATTGGTAGAGGAGATTTCCTGACTTGGAGTGTACCAATGAAGTCACAAGTCTAGACAACACATACACACAAGCACACAAACTACTATTGTAGCCTATGAAGATAATTTTGGATTTTGACTACCATCGGACACATTGATTATCCTCCCAGCTTTGTTCCATCTGCAAATATGGTAATTATGTCACATGCTTTTATTCCAAGTTCCCTCACCACCACAGTCATCTTCATCTAGACCTACTTCAATTTGTCAAGATCATTCCTAAAATGTGACATCTAGAGCTGAATACAATACTGCAGATATGGCCCGGACAGTGTAGAAAGAACAAAACAGAATTCTTTCTGGATGCCAGGCCTCACTCACTGCAGTCTTAGATAGCAGCATTGGGTTGGTTTTTGTTATTTTTCTTTAATCCATATCACATGGATTAATATATATTAAGCACATAGTTCACTAAAATTGTCCAAGCTTTTTCATAGTTAACTGTTGTATAGCCACAATTTCCTCATCTTTTATTTACAAAGTTAAATTTTTGCACCCAAGCTAGGACTTTACATGTATTACTATTAAACTTAAATCTAATTAGTTATAGTCTGGTGGTTCAACTTGTCAAGATCTCTTTGTATTTGTCATCCAACATATTAGAGACCCTTTCTAGTTTTCTTCCATATGAAAATTTGATAAGCATGCAATCTATGACTTCATCCATTTTACTGATAAAAAATGTTAAACAGTACAAGGTCAAGAAGAGATCCCTGAGGTACTCCACTGAAGAACTCCCTCCAAATTGCTATCAAAATATTAATAACTACTCTTTAGGACATTCATTCAATCAATTCTTAATCCACCAAAACGTACAACCAGCTAGTACATGTCTCTCCATCTTTTCCACAAGAAGAGAATGAGTTTCAAATGTTTTGCTGAACTTCAAGCATATTATGTCCATAGCACTTTTGAGCTACCAGTCTAGTTGTAGCCCCATTTGAAAAAGAAAAGAGGTTAGTTTGATACAAACCCTCCTTGATAAAGTCACGCTTGTTAGCAATCACTGTTTTCTTTTCTAAACACTCAAGAACCAACCCTTTAATAGAATTTTTCCAGGAAAAGATTAGCCTAGACAGTCTAATACAGGCTTTATCCTTTTTTTAAAAACTGGGACATTTAGCCTTCCCCCATTGTTGATGAAGTCCACTATAGACCACCAGGACTGAAGGAAGATTTAGATAAGGAGTTCAGGAAAGAGACTACAAACATGATAGGGAGGTTGTAGGGACAGGGAGCTGAAGCTATCTGATTGCTCCTTCCCTCTTTGCCAAAAGCAAAGCAGCTGATTCATCCCTGACAGCCATTAGTAATAATTTTTTAAAAGAAGAGGAAGTGACAGGAAAATTCCTATTCTAGATCTGACTCTGACCAACAAGGAGAAACTAGGTATAGAAATAGAACTGTGGTGAGAACCTTGGGATCAATCAACCACTCCATCTCAGAATGAATAGGATCCTAGATTTAGACCTGGAAGAGAACTTAGGGGTTATCTGCTCTGACCCCTTCATTTTACAAGAGAGGAAACTTAGGCCCCAAGAGGTGAAATGATGTGGCCAAGGACATACAAACCTGCCACTCATTAGTGGCAGAGATGGGATCTGGACCAGGTCCTCTGACTCAAATCTAGTTATTCTTCCACTGCGCCACATTGCCTTGGTTTATGATTCAGAAGTAGAGGCAAAATCAACCTTAAAGGAAGGATAAATGGGAGTCAGTGGCCTACAATTTTATAAGCAAAATCAGTGTAGGAGGAAGAGGGTATTCTAAAGAATTAAATTCTAAAAACATCAATAGAAATAATCCCCCCTCCCCCAAAAAAAGGGAGCCAAAGGGGGAGGGGCACAAAAAAATCAAGGACTGGACAAGTGGATAGCTTCTGAGATCATGAGTCTACGACCTTATTGAGAAGGCCTTGTGGTGTTTGGGGGCTTGATGCAAACATCACTGTTTAAGAAGATAGACAATGTCCAGAGGGCAACAGTGATGATGAAGGGTCTTGAGTTCATATCATAATGAGGATCAGATGAGGGAGCTGGGAATGTTTAGCTGAGAGGAGACAGCATGGTGTGGGGGCGGGGGAGGGACACAGAACATGAGAGCCATATTCAAGGATCAGAAGGGTTCCAACGTGGCAGAGACTTGTTAATGAGATAACATATGCAAAGTGTTGCAAGCCTCAAAGTGTATGTAAATGGTAGCTATTATTGTTCTGTTTGTCTCAAAAGGGCAGAACCAGGAAGAATGGGTAGAAATTGCTAAGAGATAAATTTAGACTTTACATGAGGAAAAATTTACCACTGATGAGAGCTGTCCAAAAGTCGAATGAGATGGTTCAAGAGGTGGTGAACATCTTAGAAGTCTTCAAGAAGAAAATTGATTCCCGTTGGTCTTTCATGTTATGACAGGGATTCTTGTTGGGTATGGATTGGACTAGATGGCCTTTAAGGTTCCATACAGCTAACCCTCAAATTTTGTGATTACAATGTCCTTGCAAAATGGAACATCAGGAAGAGCTTGCCTCCAGCAGTAATCCCTGCTCTATTTGGACTATTATTGAACCATATGTACAAATATTTGATTGATTTGATTATTCTGTGATGTCATTGGTGGGTCTGAGGGTAGAGTATTCTTGTGCAGTTCACAGCTCATTCATACTTCTTCACGAAGTACATTCTGCAGTGAGGCAATCCTTTCACACCTCCCTCAATGCCTAAGTATGCCACTCACCACAGGCTTTTCCAAACCTTTTCATCTCTCCTCAAACCTGCATAACTTGCCCTCCCAGCACCCCCTCAGCTGAGAACCTTGGTTCATATTTCACTAAAAAAATGAAGCCATTGGTCAAGAGGTCCCTCTTCTCCCCTCCTCCTCATCTCCTATCACCCAGATGCCTCTGTCACTATGTCAGCCTTCACCCCTGTATCACATGATGAGGTGGCCCTTCTTGCCAAGGCAAAGTCCTCCCCATGCACAAGCGCACCCATTGTATTCCACCTTCTCCAGCAGAATGCCCTATCATCCCTGCTCTCTCATTGATCTTCTGTTTCTGTCTACTAGCTGCTTCCGTGCTGTCTACAAATACTCCCATGTCACTTCTATCCTTAAAAAAGTCTGCTCCATCCATCCCAACTAGCTACTGTCCTGTGTCTCTCCTCCTTTTAGTGCCTAAACTCCTTAAGAAGCCCTTCTATGATCTGTGCCGCCAATTCCTTTCCTCTCACTTTCTTCTTATTTCTCTATAGTCTGGCTCCTGACCTCATCATTTAACTGAAACCACTTTTTCCAAAGTTACCAGTGATCTCTTAATTGCCAAAGCTAATGAATTTTTCTCAATCTTGACTTTTCTTGACTTCTCTTTGACCTTTGACACTGTTAATCAACCTCTTTTCTTTAATACTCTCTTCTCTCTAGGTTTTTGTGACACTACTCTCCTGCTTCTCTTCCTACCTGGCCATGCCTGATGACTATGGCATACTATGGGATATATCTCAGGACTCTGTCCTGGACCCTCTTCTCTTCTCCCTCTATACTATCTCACTTTATGATTTCATCAGCTCCTGCATCTGTTGATGATTCTCAAATCTATTTACCCAGCCCTACAACCCTCTACCCACCTCCAGTTTCCTATTTCCAGTTGCCCACCGGATATCTCAAACTGGATGCCCTGTAGATATTTTAAATGCAACATGTCTAAAACTGAGCTCACTATCTCTGCCTACCAAGGATTCCTCTCTTCCAAACTTCCCTATTATTGTCAAGTGTAGACCATTCTTCCAATTCCATGGGCTTGCAATTCAGGTATTATCTTCCCTTCTTCACACGGTAGCCAAGGTCTGTTGATTCTACCTTCAAGTAGCATCTCTCATAAATGCCTTCTTCTCTCCTCTGATAGCAGGCCCTCATCATCTTACCCCTGGACTATTGTAGTAGCTTGATGGTTGATGTCCTTGCCTCAAGTGTCTCCCCAAACTCAACTGCCAAAGTGATCTTTATAAAGCTCAAGTCCTACCATATCACCTCCCTATCAAATAAACTCTACTGACTTCCTATTACTTCCACAATCAAATATAAAATCCTGTTTGGCTTTAAAAGCTCTTTTACAACCTGGCCCCTTCCTACCTTTCCAGTCTTCTTACATTTTATTCCTCTCTGCATACACTACAATCCAGTCATACTGGTTTTCTCACTGTTCTTCACACAAGACACTATCTCATACACATGACTTTTCACTGGCTGTCCCTCACTCCTGGATCGCTCTCCCTCCTCATCTCCACCTCTCCTGGCTTCCTTCAAGTCACAGATAAAATCCCACCATCTGCAAGAGGCCTTTCTTGGTCCCCCTTACTGCTGGTACTTTCCTCTAAGCTTACCTCCAATTTACCCTGCATACATCTTGTATGTACGTATCACTGGGCATACTCTTGCACCCATTAGAATATGAGCTCCTTAAAAGGAATAGTTTTTTTTTTGTCTTTCTTCATAGCTGCAGCTCCTAGCACCGTGCATGGCACATAGTAGGAGCTTAATAAACGCTTGTTAATGTCTGGACTTGACTTTCGTCTATGTCCTCCCTTACCTCCTCTGTAAGAGATTTACCCAATGAGCTGAGCCAGAGGCCACAAAAAATGCTGTGCCACAGAAACTGATAGAAATGGAATGGAAATAAACCTGGGAAGACCTATAAAGTGATGCTGAGCCAAGAAAACAGGATCAGATCACATATACTGACTACAACAGTAAAGACACAATGTGATACTAACCTAATGCATAAGAAGACAGAAGAGATAGAGTGTAAGGAAAACTTATTATTACTTCACGGCTATATTTATTATACATATATGTATGTGTGTGTGTATATATATATATATGTATATATATATATATGTATGTGTGTCTGTATATGTAAGTGTATATGCCTGTGCCTATCAAGTGGCTCAAAGGATAGAGTGCTGGGACTCATGTCAGAAAGCCCTGAGTTCAAATCTGACCTCAGATACTTACTAGCTGCGTGACCCTGGGCAAGTCATTTCACTCTGTTTGCCTCAGTTTCCTCATCTGTAAAATGAGCTGGAAAAGGAAATGGCAAACCACTCCAGTATCTTTGCCAAGAAAACCCCTTATGGGGTCATAGAGAGTTGGAAACAACTGAAGAGAATGAATAAAAATATAAATTATATTTGTGTGTATATTATATGTGTGTGTGTTTCTTTGTACTGGAAAACAAATACTGTAGATCTGAGAGGCAGTAGGGTACAGTGGCAGGAACACCAGCTCTAGAGCTGGGTGCCCTTGGATTTACTCCTGACTGTTACTCCCCACCTGATGCTCACCAAGTCATTTCCCCTCCCCAAGCCTTGGTTTTTCTCATCTAAAAGGATGAGGTTGAACCAGATGACTTGGTTTTCTGTTTGATTGTTTTGCTGAATTATGCATGTCTACATTAAAGGCTTTATTTTTAGGGGTTTTGTGGTTTAATTTGCTCAATGGGGTAGGAAGATAGTGGGAGGAATAGATCAATTAAAGAAAAGTTTTAAATAAAAGGAAAGGCTTCTTTTGAAGGAGGCAGTTGGTAGGCAGTGATGTAGAGAAGCAAAAAAATGAAAGAAAGAAAAAAGTATCAATGAAACATTTAAAAATACAGAGAAGAGAACAGAAGGAGTTCAGATTGGGACACAGACACTCAGGTCAGTTTTGTTAGTTTCATATACAATCTTTTCTGATCTTATTTGTATATGGAAATGCTTGAGTCAAAAAGACTTATGATGGAAAATGCTATTCACATCCAGAGAAAGAACTATGGAGTCTGAATACAGATCGAAGCAGACTGTTTTCTTTTTTGTTGGTGTTATTTTTTGTTTTTTCTTCCTCGTGGTTTTTTTCCTTTTTTCTGATTCTTTTTTCACAACATGACTAATTTGGAAATATGTCTAATATGATCATACATGGATAGCCTCTATCAGATTGCATGCTGTCTCGGGGAGGGGAGGGTGGAGGGAAGATGGAAAATTTATAACTCAAAATCTTATAAAACTGAATGTTGAAAATTATAAAATAATTTTTTAAAAAGAAAAATAAAAAATATGAAATATTTAATTGAGAAAATTCATGATAGGATGAAATCTATCCTTTTGTAATAAATTTTTTTTAAAAAGGAGTTGTTAGAGCAAATGGCTTTCATTCAGTCTTTGAAGGATCCTTTCTAGGTGGTTCAGTGGCCATTTTGAGATAAGAAGCTTCAAGCAGATACCAATTCTGCATAAATTGTAGGGTTTGCCTTTCCCTCTCTTGGCCCTCTCCCAGAAAACAGCCAGTCCCTGAGCCACCTACAGACTGAGATTGCACCACATGCTGGCAAAAAAGGCATGAGCTGCTTCATCAAAATGATCATCATTTGTTTGAAAATAAACAAACAAACATTTGACCATGTGCATGACTAAACCAAAAATAAAAAACCTCAGCTGTGCCACCATTTTGACTGGAAGGTAAACAATGACTACTTTGTGTGAAGTTTTTAAGGAAAATGAAGGCCCAACAGAAAAGATAAGAAGGTAGGGGGGAAGGAGGGGAACCAATAACATTTTAAATACACAGTTGTTCCAAAGTCATCTTGAGCTATGAAGAGCTGATGTCTCTACTACAGCCATTGCAGTTAGTTCCAATGCCCACTGATGCCTAGCACACCAGCATGATACTGGCCTTGAAAGACTCAAACACCCCCATTCCCTTTGGAGGACTCCTGAAGGTGTCCATCAGAGACCACCTCAAGTCTGAGCCTTTGGTCCACAGGTCAGTTCCTAGTTTCCATGGGTGCAGAGAGTGGACATGGCCTAAGGTCACAAATGAGAGAGACCATCAACTGTTGATCTGGATATACGTGAAAGGGAATAGCAGTGCGGGTTAGGAGAAAGGGCCAGAAGGGCTCCTTCTGCCACTAACAGCTTGTGTGGTCTTAGACAAGCCGCTGCACACAATCTTGGAGTTGAAAGGAACCTCAGATAGCTTTTGGGCCGAGCAGCACCTGAGCACACCCTCTACAATGGCTGTGACATGTCAACTTCTGCTTGAACAGCTCCAGTAATAGGGAACTCATCACCTACCAAAGTAATCCATTCCATTTTGTGGCAGCTCTTACCATTGGCAGATTTGTTCTTATATTGAACTAAAATCCAATTATTTACAATTTCCCCCCACCCCTTCTTCAAGTTTTGCTCTTTGGGGTCAATCAAAACAAGCCTTTTCTCTCTTCTATTTTGGAAGGGAAGGGTCTTGACTGGTGATTTCATTGGTGTCGGAAACTTCTAGTGAGGAAACACCTTTAACCAACACAGATCCAGGTTAAATGATTTTCCCAATTTTCCCATGGTATATGCCAGAGCAGGGCTTTGAGTCCAGGTCCTCCCAACATGAAGCCCAGTTCTCTGTCCATTCTTTCATGTGGTAGGGATAGGGACTCAATCTATGATTTCACTGTCATAGGGTGCTCCACCATGAGGAAATTCCCTCTACAGTGGCTTGTCTCCACCTTCTCCACAACATTAAGTGACCTGCCCAGGGTCAAACAGTTAGTAGGCAGGAGAGGCTGGATTTAAACCAACATCTTCTAGTTCCTGGCTCATAGCAAGCACTTTAATAAATCAATCCTTCCTTCCTTCCTTCTTTCCTCCCCTCCTTCTTGCATTCCTTCTTTTCTTCCTCCCTGCCATCCTTCCTCCTTTTCTCCCTTCCCTCCTGCCTGCTTTCTTTTTTCTTTCCTTCCTTCCTCACTCTCTCTTCCCTTCCTTTCTTCCTCTGCTCCTTCCTTCCTTCTTCTTCCCCTCCTTCCTTCTTTTCCTCCTTCCTGCCTTCTCTCTTCCCCTCTTTCCTTCCCTCCTCCCTCTCTCCTTCCTTCCTTCCTCCCTTTCTCCTTCCTGTCTGTCTTTTCTTTCTTCCCTCCTTCCTTCCTGGCTGGCTCTTTGGCCACTAAACCACGCTGCCTCTGCCTTCCATGCAATAGCTCCTTCAAATACTTGAAAGCAGCAATCATGCCCTCACTAAGTCTTTCCTTCTCCTTCCTAAAATCCTCCCTTTCTCCCATTCTATCCTCACACATTTTTCTAGTCCTCTCACCATCCTGTGTGCCTTATTCTGGATGCTACAACTTTGTTGATGTTCTTCTTAAAATGTGGCACCCAGAAATAAACAATGCTCCAGACAGCATCTGGCCAGGACCTCTCTGGTTCTTCATCTTCGAAATGTGGGGGTTGAAGGCCTGAATTCAAATTCAGCCTCAGATACTGACTAGCTGTGTGACCCTGACCAAGTCATTTAGCCTCTGTCTGCCTCAATTTCTTCATCTGTAAAATTGGGGATAATAATATTACCTACCTTCCAGGTTGTTGTGAAGACTAAATGAGAGAATTGTAAAGCACTTACCATAGTGCCAAGCACGCAGTAAGCACTATATAAATGTCAGCTGTTTTTTAAAAGTATTGATTACCTGTTAAATTCCTTGACCCACCCACCCCACCCCAGAAAACAGGGATTAAATAAAACGGAAGCAAAAAAAAAAAGACACTGCCTTCCTCCTTGACAGAGAGTAATGAAATCTATTTCAATCCAATTCAACCGGCATTCACCAAGTGCCAGTTCCATGCAAAGCACTGTGGTAGGTACTGGCGATACAAAGACAAGGTGGGGGGTGGGGGGTGGGGCTGACCTCAAGGAACTTACAGCTCACCTTATATAAAAGTAAGATACAATTACAATTATTGGAGCCTTTAAACCTGCAATGCCTCCTCCCACCACCACTATTGCCTACAATAATAAAAGCCCATATTTTTATATTTCTTTTTATTTTATGTATATATTTATATTCTTTTGTATTTTCACTTCTTATATAATATATATTATATTGTTCAGTCATGTCTAATTCTCCGTGATTCCATTTGGAGTTTTCTTGTTCAAGACACAGGAGTGGTTTGGCATTTCCTTCTCCAGCTCATTTTACAGATGGGGAAACTGAAGCAAACAGGGTTAAGTGACTTGCCTAGAGTCACACAGCTAGGAAGTGTCTGAGGCCAGATTTGAACTGAGGAAGATGAGTCTTCCTGATTCCAAGCTGGGGGCTCTATCCACTTCACCACCTAGCTACTCCTATTCTTTTATATATTATATTAAAGGCTAAAAACCTGCAATCTCTCCCCACTGCTTATCAGATTACAACTCTGTTTAAACTGGCATTCAAGATAAATTAATTCATCTCAACATTTATACTGAGAATCGACTATGTATGAAACACCAAGCTAGAACAGTCCCTGACCCCAAGGAGTTTAATTCTCCTGAAGGGCTATAGAATACACACAAGATAAATAAACCCAAGATTATTTGAGGAGGGAGAGACTACTTATGACTGGGAAGGATAGATCAAGGGTCAAATAGCAAAAGGCAGCATCTGAGCTAAGCCTGGAAGGAAGGCAGAGGCTAAAGAAGAATTCCTGATCTGGGGGTAGCTTGAGCAAATTCACAGGGGCAGGAGCTGGAATGTAGAGTTCCAGGAGCAATAAGTAGTCAGGTCTGACTGGAACAGAGAGCTCTAAATGGGGAATAATGTATAAGAAGGGAAGAAAGGTAGCTTGGTGCCAGACGGAGGAAAACCATCATCATCAGGCTATATAGCTGGTTTTTTTATCTTATAGCCAAGTGGGAGCCATGAAGGATTTCTGAGAGGGGAGTGGGATAGTTGAGTCTGTGCCTCAGGAAGATTTTTTGAGTAGCTATAGAAAAGAGCAGAGGAGTGTGATAAAGTGACTAAATCGTGGGCCTCAGAGCAGGGATGACATGGGTTCAGGTTCCATCTCCGACATATACTCAATATTTCTCTTAACCTGTCAATGCTCTAGTCAGCTCAAAGACTATGTTGTTGACCTGCATTGATAGAGGGAGCTGCCTGTATCAGTGAATCACAGATTCTATCCCTATGGAGAAGAGAGAGATTAGAGGCAAGAGGCAAGGTTGTCTATAAATAGGCAGTGTATATAACCTTCCTTATCTCCTGCTCTTTCCCAACACAAACACTGCAGGCGGTCTGTCTCCTCCAACATGCCAGATGCATTCTGACCACCTTAGCTTTGTCCATGCCCTTCCTCCCACCTAGGACACCCTCACCCATCTTCACCATTTCCCTTAATCTTACCTATTCTCTAAGGGGCTAGGATCATGGGTGGGGAACCTAGTGCCTTGAGGCCACACAAGACCCTCTAGGTCCTAAGGGCCTCACTCAAGGACCTAGAGGGCCACATATGACCTCAAGGCCCCAGGTTCCCCACCCCTCAGCTAGGCAACACAGAACCCAGAGTACTGGGCCTGGAGCAAGAAAGACCTGACTTTACATCTGGCCTTAGACACTTATTAGCTGTCGTTTAACCTCTTCCTGCTTCAATTTCCTCAAATGTATGATGGGGATAACAACATCACCTACCTCCCATGGTTGTTGTGAGAATTCAATAAGATATTAAAGTGCTTGACACACAGTAGGCCCTTAATAAGCGCTCATTCCTTTGTTCCCTTCAAGGCTCAGATAAAGGCTGACTTCTTCCATGAAATCTTCCCTCACACTTGAGCCCACATCGATTTCTCTTTTCTCTGAACCCCTTCTGTATCTAGAGTCAGAAGCACACAATTTAGCCCTTTGGTCTACACCAGGGGCGGGGAACCTGCAGCCTTGAGACCATATGTCGCCCTTTGACTGAATGGATTCCATCAAAGGGCCACACTTAAGGACCTAGAAGGCCACATGTGGCCTCAGGGCCACAGGTTCCCCACCCCTAGTCTACACTGTCACTCTGTAATTACATCAAGTGAATCTTGTTTCCTAGAGTCAAAACTAGGTTTGCATCAAGGTGCCAACTTTAGAGATCTTCAGCACTTGGAATCCTAAAGCTGTGTAAAAATGCCATTGGTTAGCACCTAGTTAGCAAGACTAATTAATTAAAAATAGGAAGCTACCAGATGGCAGGCTGTGGTAAACTTCTGCCCTGCCCTGCTCCCCCACCACTAAGGTTACACAGGCATGTTTATGGCACTTCTCCAGGATTCTTAGTTACAGCTTTGTTGTTCCCATCACTAGATTGTGAGGTCCCAGGGGTCAGGGACTTTGCTTCTTCCTTTGTCTTCTCCTTCCCAGCAACATGCTCAATAAACATTTTCTGACTAGACAAATACAACCAAGAATGTCCACATTCTTCACAGACCCAAATAAATTAACTTTCTTTCAACCGGGTTTCCTTATCTCATGAAGAATAGAAGCGCCCAATCCCACTGCTGATCAACAGGGAGGCTTTTGCTCCTTCTTAGGCAATTTGGTGCTCCTACACCTCTCTCTCTCTCTCTCTTTCTCTCTCTCTTCTCTCTCTCTCTCTCTCTCTCTCTCTCTCTCTCTCTCTCTCTCTGTCTCTCTCTCTCTGTCTCTCTCTCTGTCTCTCTCTGTCTCTGTCTCTGTCTCTCTCTCTCTCTCTCTCTCTCTCTCTCTCTCTCTCTCTCTGTCTCTCTCTGTCTCTCTCTCTCTCCCCCCCTCCTAAAGACCCGCCATGTTGGTTCAGGCCTTAGCCCGGACACCTTAAGCCCTACCACAGCTCAGAACTCTGTAGCTCAAGTGATCCACTAGGCTCAACCTATCCAGCAGCAGGGATTACAGGAGGCCACCAACACACCTGGCCCAGGTAAACCTTCATGAAAGTTCCCTGCTTGTTGCCTTTGATTTGATGTGGGCAGCTACGAGGCCATGGGAAGAGCAGTGGACGTCAAGTCAGAAGCCCTAAGTCCCAGTCTCAGCTCTGGCCATTGCTACTTGTGTGACCTTGGACAAGTAACTATATTTGTTCACTTGTGTCCCACTCTTTGTGACCCCTTGGTCCATACTGTTCATAGGGTTTTCTTGGCAAAGATACTGGAGTGGTTTGCCATTTCCTTCTCCAGCGGATTAAGGCAAACAGAGGTTAAGTGACTTGCTCAGGGTCATACAGCTAATAAGTGTCTGAGGCTAAATATGAATTTAGGTCTTCCTGATTCCAGGCCCAGTGCCATCCACTGAGCCACTTGGCTGCCTCCAAGGCAAACACAGGCTAAGTGACTTGCCCAGGGTCACCCAGCTAGTAAGTGCTGAAGCTGGATTTGAACTCAGGTCGTCCTGACCCCAGGCCCAGTGCTCTATCCACTGAGTCCCCTAGCTGCCTCCTAAGTCACTATATAATGCTCTCTGAAACTAAATGCTCTCATATGAAAAATGGAAACAGTAATTCCCTTGCCTTCCTTACAGCGACGTCATGGACATAAACATACGCAAAGCACTTTGTAAACAGTAAAAAGCTACAGTATTTTTCAACTATTTATCATCATCATTAGAACAGAAAATTCAGAGACTTTGGATTTGTTTATCTTTTGTCCATATCTGGGAGAGAAGGAAAAACAAAAAGGCCCTACTGAGATCCAGTTAGAAATACCATTCCCTAAGTCAAAAACCACCTAATAATAATATTGACGTTTACACCAACATTTTAAGGCTTGCAAATCACTTGACATCCGTGACCTAATTTGAGCCTCAGCTATCCTGTGAGGCAGATACTAGAAGCTCTGTTTATCCTACCTTTACGTATGAGGAAGATGAAATAAATTATAACTTACAGCTAGTAAATATTAGTGGTGGAATTTGAACCCACGTTTTCCTGACTCAAGTCCAAAATTCTATCCACTATGTGATTGTACCCACCCAATCCACGAGAATTTACTGAGCTGTTTTGAGCTCTCTCTGTGTCGGACACAAAGAGTTAGATATAGGTGCTACCTTTCCAGGAGCAGCTCAGTGGACAGAGTGCCAGCTCTGAAGTCAAGGAAGGCTCATCTTCCTGAGTTCAAATCCGGCCTCAGACATTTACTAGCTATTTGACCCTGGGCAAGTCACTTAACCCTGTTTGACTCAGTTTCCTCATCTGTAAAATGAACTGGAGAAGGCTCTGGTATCTTTGCCAAGAAAACCCCAAATGGGGTCACAAAGAGTCAGATGTGACTGGAAAAGGAGACAACATGGCCGTATATAAGCATATGCAAAATAAAGGCTGTGCCAAAAGTCTTTGTGCAGCTTTAAGCTGTAATAGCTAAGACTTTGGGGACATCTTAGTGCAGCTTTGAGCGGTTACAGCCTAAAGCTGCATGAAGACTTTTGGGACACTCTATATATAAAAATAAAAACAAGGTAATTTTTCAGGGTGGAGGGAGGAAGGACATTGCCAAGATCATTGATTGATCTAGAGTTGGAAGGACCTTAGAGACCATTAAGTCCAACACACTCACTCTCTCTCTCTCTCTCTCTCTCTCTCTCTCTCTCTCTCTCTCTGTTTCTTTACAGATAAGGAAACTGAGGCAACAAGAGTTTTGTTTTAACGTGACTTATCCAGGGTCCCATAGCTAGTAAACATTTGACGGTACTGGAGGAGAACAAGGAGGATGGTAAAGGGCTGAGTTCTTGATTCCAGACCCCACTGAGCCACTGAGCTGCCTCCAAGGCAGACAGGGGTGAAATGACTTGCCCACGGTCATACAGCTAGTTAAGTGTCTGAGGATGGATATGAACTCAGGTCTTCCTGACTCCAGGCCCAGAGCTCTATCCACTGAGTCTCCTAGGTGCCTTCGAAAGAGAAAATCAGTGGGTGGGTCAGGGGATGTTAGCCGTCTTCAGGTATCTCTAGGATTGTCCTGTGGAAGAGGAATTAGATTTGTTCTGCTTGGCCCCAGAGGACAGAAATAAGAGGGGGAGGAGGGAAATGTTACAAAGAAAGACAGCAGAGCTTCGCTTGGCATAAGGGAAACCTTCCTAAGGATAACAGCTGACATTCTTACAGCATTTTAAGGTTTGCAAAGCACCATAACTTCTTCTCATTTGATTTTTACAATAAACCGCCCCCCGCCGCCGCCCAAAGGAGCTGGGGCTACAGGTATCTATCATGCAATGGAATCCGCTCCAGTCTCTCCTGACTCCACCTCCAGCACTATTTCTTCATGGCCCCTCAAGCATCATCCCTCTCCAAAAGTGGAAACAGCAGCCTCAGGATGTAGTGGCTTCTCCTTCACCAGAAGGTCCTTAAGCAAAGGCCAGGAGGTCACTTTATACGGGAAAATGATTCGTGCTGAGGGATGCATCAGACTATACGGTCTCAGTGGTGTTTCTGAAGTGTAAAGTCTGGAGCCAGAAGACCCAAGTTCAAATCCTGCCTCAGAAATTCATTCCTTCTGTGACCTTAGGCAAGTCACAATCTTGGTGATTTCTTCATCTGTAAAAGTGAAGGGGTTGGCCTCTGAAGTCCCTTTTTAGGTCTAGGTCTAGGATCCTAGAATCTCTTGAGATTCTGGGATCCTTGTAGGGAAAGTAAGACACAGGCAGAGTAGGGGCCCAGAAAACAGCATGCATTGGGTAGAACATCTCATTCCTTATTCTCCTCCCCTGCCAGCCATCCTGATGGCTGTGTAAGGGTCCCTTAAAAAGTTCAGAGTTTGCTACTCTCAGCATGACAGTGATGCAGAGAGGGTCACCAAAAGCAAAGCATTTCAGCATCCTACCCAAATCCTAGAAAGAGCCAAGGATCCTAAAAGGAGATGAGAAACAAGAAAAGGCAGAGGCTGTGAGCCAAAGGACTCACTCAGGTGAGCTGGAGGGAAGGGCATGCCCAAACCCCCAACTGCACTCACAGGATCACCCATAGACAGAGAGCTAGAAGATACCTCAGAGTTCATCTCCACCAACTCCTTCATTTTACTGATGAGGAAAGAGGCCCAGAGTTGCCCAAGGTCACATAGGCAGTGACAGAGACGGGATTGGAATTCAGGTCCTCTGATTCCAGAGTGTTCTCTACTCCAGACCTCAATGCTGCTCAATTTCTGATTCCACCCCCGGGCAACATTTTGTTTTCCCCAAGGTTGTAGGTACATTCCCAGTATTATCCTAAGGATGATGACTGTGGATCATAGATTTATGGTTGTGAAAGAGACATTAGAGGCTACTGAGTCCAGCCTTCTCATTTTAAAGGAACTGAAGCAAACAGGGTGAAGTGACTTGCCCAGGGTCACATAGCTAGTAAAAGTCTGAGGCCAAATTTGAATGCAGAAAGATGAGTCTTCCTTAATTTCAGACCCGGTGCTCTATCTACTGTGCCACCCAACTCTTGAGATGGAAGAGAAGCTCCCTTTTTGGCTTTCTATCCCCGACATAAAGTCCTGGCACATAGGAAGCACTTGATAAATGCTCATAGATTGATTCTTAAAATGTGGCGCATAAAACTAAACACTCCTGGAAAGATAGCAGCCATATCCAGCTCTTTGTGTCTGAGACAGGATTCCAAACTGGGGCCTTCTGATTCCCAGTCCAGTGCTCTAACCACTGAATCACCCTGTGTCCTTAGTCATCCAAAAACCAGCAGCACTGTCATCACCACATAGTTACATGCCATAGTGACAAGAACACCCGACTTGTAGTCAAAACCTGGGTTCACATTCCACCTCTGCCTCTTACCTTGGATAAGTCCCATTTCTTCTGTGGGCCTGACTCAGTTTCATCATCTATATAATGACCCTCATATTCCCTTCTGGAACTCTAAATCCTAGGACTTGCTGTGTCATTTTGTTTCTATCACTCATATGATGGTAATTACACAACCAGGACAAACCCATGGGATATATGCTCTGGTTCTATGGGGCTAGCCCCCTATTAAAGAACAGATATGATCGATGCTCCTGGTTGTCCCTATGTGTTCCAATAACTGAGGGATACATCAAAAAAGACCAGTATTGGGCCAGTAAGAGTAGCCCACTCACTCAATGGACTTTAGTGCAGATCCTTGTTACACATATATGCTACCTTATTATAAAAAGAAAGGTGGAATACATTAATCTCCCTTTCTTCCAGTCTGTTACCTCTCCATCCATCTTCCACATCAAAGGTGTGCATGGGACCCACAACAGTCCCAGGTATATAGCTCTAACTAGGTTAAAATGTAATTGGGAAATATCTAACAAGATAAATAAAATAAGGCAATATGTAAGGAATCCTTACATACAGTTTAGTGGCTTCCATTTCTATTTGAGTTTGACACCACTGGTTGTCATCACCAAGTATTTTCCCTACTATATCCCAAGCATCTTCTACCCAAAAATCTTGAGACTGCCTACATTCTCCAAAGAGAGATTCTTTGTATCTCCCGTAGCATCCTATACATCACAGGTACTCAATAAAACACTTGTAATTTAATTGAATGAATGAACATAAAACAGTTAACACTCCTAATTCCCCTCCTCCTCACAGGTACATAATAAATGCATCTATCTATCTATCTATCTACATATCTACCTACCTGCCTATCTATATAGCTATGTATCTACCCACCCCATTATAAGCACGTTATCAATTCCCAGTGATTGCTACATAAAACAAGTGCTGGGGTGGGGGCCAGCTAGGTGAGGCGGTGGGTAGAGAACCAGCCTTGGAGTCAGGGGGACCTGAGTTCAAATCTGGCCTCAGACACTTACTAATTGTGTGATGCTGGGCAAGTGACTTAACCCCATTGCCTCCCCCCTCCCCCCACCAAAAAAAGTGCTGGAGGATCTGGGAGGAAGGAAAGGTTACTATGCTGTGGGGTGGTTAGGAAAGGCTCCAGAGAGATGGGAATAGAACTGGGCCTAGAAGGATGGTAGGATGTGGATGGTCTAAAGGCAGGGAGTGGGGACAAGGAAAGGTATTCCAGACAAGTAGGAGAAAGACATGAGCATGGAAGTAGGAATGAGCCAGGTGCATCTGCAGCTTAGCAAGCACATTGGGCTGGCTGAAGTGCAGAGTGCATTTAGAGAAATAGTGATAGTTCTTCCTTTCTATCTCCAATTTCAGGATTTTCTCCAAGGGTCACCTTCCTTCCAGAAAGATTGAGTTCCCTCACCTGCATTGTCAGGAAGTAACAGTGCCAAGAGGACCAATAGTTCCTAACTTGGTAAATGTGAAACTTACGGCTGGAAAGGTCATTAGAAGTTTAAGAGTCAAAGACACACCCTTTAACTTTGCTCAAGGGACCTATACTGGTTCGAATCCAAACAGGCCTTCTTAGGACTGCCGAGGTCTGAGCTTTACCTGATGCCTGAAGCTCCATTTTCTGTACCCAGTATATTAAATGTATTTCCATCTCTCTCTTGTTCAAAAAAAAAGGGAGCCTTGGTCTTTAATCATTGACAAAAACATTTTAGCAACACTGACAGCAAGGAATGAGTTGCATAGTCTCATCTGTGGAGCATTTCCAGAGCCTTAGAGGAATGGTGCTCTGGCTGAAATAGGTCAACATTTGAGCTGACCCTTCCAGCCAAATATATTTAAGAATCTCCATGTCAGGGACTATTGGTATTCCAAGGTTCTTAACCTATGGTCCATGAACTTAAAAATATACATATATGTATGCATGTACATATATATACAAAAACTGTATTTCAATATAACTGGTTTTCTTCATAATCCTCTATACTTTATGCATTTTAAAACATTATTCTGAGGCTGTGGCGACGGCAGCGGCAGAGCTCAGCACGATGTTACAAGGGATGACTTGTTGAGTAATGGAGGGAGCGATTTACATTTGGAAATGAAGTCTCATACCACTTTGTTGGTACAACCTGCCAAGAGACCAGAAGGCCAAGCTTATGCTGATTATGAATCAGTGAATGAATGCATGGAAGGAGTTTGTAAAATGTATGAAGAGCATCTGAAGAGAATGAATCCCAACAGTCTCTCCATCACATATGACATCATTCAGTTGTTTGATTTCATTGATGATCTGGCAGATCTTAGCTGCCTTGCGTACCGAGCAGACACTCAGACATACCAGCCCTACAACAAAGATTGGATCAAAGAGAAGATCTATGTGCTTCTCCCTGGCAGACCCAACAAGCCAGCAAATAATTCAAGTGGCAGCCTTGTGGGAACGGAGGGAGGGCTTGGAAAACAGGTGTGTACAGCGTGCTGTAGTGGGAGCTTTGTATTATAGAAGTCCTGTTTCCATTTTGTTACAATCTAGCCAAGGTCAAATGTATTAGAAGATTTTTGTCTCGTTCAATCTGAAGCCCCTGTCCCTCCCTACTTTCTTTTTCTTTTTTAACTAAGAAGTAGCTGAAAATTTCTCTTTGGTCAGTTAGCACTTGGTTACAGTTCTTCCAGCTGTTCATATCTGCTTATAACGTTCATTGTACTCTTCTGTGTGAGGATTTTCCAGAATTTAGTTAGGTCCTCAAAATTCAAAGGCTTAGTAGAGAATACAATAAATGCTCTTTAGTTAAAAAAAAAGCATTATTCTGAGAAGGGGTCCATTGGCTTCAGTAGATTGCCAAAGGAATTTATAACACCAAAAATGTTAAGAACCTATGCTCTACATATAAGGCAAATACCATGTTTCTAGCTGAGTGCAATTATCCCTTCCACATCGCAACTTTCCCCATCACAATTTCAATATATCACAGGTCAACATAAGAAATTAAATGAAAATTTTGGGGGGCTTTTGCAGAAGCTGCGGATGATACGCAAAGGCCAGCAGATGACACAGAAAAGGTTTAGAAAATCAGAAATGCATAAAATATATGCATAGTATTGCATAATATCAACACATTTTATCTTTTAAAACCACAACAATTCAGACTTCTTCTCTGGTATGAAGGGAGGGTCAAAAAATTTTATGTGAATTTTCCAGATTGCAGGGCACCCTTACCCCCACGATGTGGAAGGCGTAACTGCATTTTCTCAACTTGATTCTAGAAATCTCTCTCGAGGAAAGACCTTTTCCCAAATGGCTCATCTTCCCTAAGGAAAAGGAGACTGGTGAAATGCTTTCTGGGCAGGCCTTCATGAGCTGCAGCCCGAACTGCTTACACTTGCAGCAGGCCAAAGGATTTTGGGTGGCCCAGAAAAATGTAGAGGAAAACATCCTTTGTATGTAGAGGAAATCCTCTGGCGTGCAAATGGCTTGGCCAAAAGTTGTACAGGTCTGCTTTAGGGTATCCATTCTTTGAATTACAGAACTAATGACCTTTCCCTCCCATTCTATAAAACAATGAAAATGAAAACAAGTGCTTTATAACCCTAAAGTATTATGATAATGCTTACCAATAGCGATCTTCCAAAAAGTCTCCCTCAGATATGGTAGTGATAGGAAGTTGACCCTAGGGTCCTTAAATGTCAACGCAGTGGCACCCAAGCTCTAGCAGGCCCTATCAGGCTGGAAAGGCTTTGAACACTACTATGAGTCTATTATCCAAGGAACAACTTAGCTAAGGTTGGAAAGGCTGGTCCCTAAAGTTGTTTACCAGGTGATGACTTTTTGACCACAAAAACTCCTGACTAACACCCATTATGGCATGTAGCAAGCTGAAGGTGATTGGTATAAGGAGTATCCACACCAAAGAAATTACAGACCCTTGAAACTATAATAATAGTAAGACAGAGGCAATATGGTATAGCAGACAGAGAGCTAGCCTAAGAATGAGGAAGACCTGGGTTTAAGTATTAACTCTAATACATACTGATGGGGTGATTCTAGTAAAGTCATTTAACCTCTGAGTGCCCCAGGCATCCAAGTTGTAGGGAAATTGACAACCAGCTTTGGTAAAGGAAATTTCCTCATCTGGGAAGTCCCTATATCAATGAAATCCATAGGTCCTATCTCTAACATTAGAAGTAGTAGTAGTAGTAACAAATAATTGTTTCCTTACCAACAATAACAATTATTTAATTAACAATTAGTTTTAGTAATTGATGTAATTAATTTTATATCACATATTATAGAATATGTAATGTTTATAATATATTATTAATATAACAATAAACAAACAACTTCTCAAATCATGTTGCGTTCAGTTCATAATTTCGATGAAAGCTCCTCCCTCACTAATCAAGGCAGAGAACCTACCTATACCAAGTAAACAAAGAGCCAGGATCTTTGCCCTGGGAAGTCTGGTGAGGGATATCAAACTTAGAACTCTGGGAAAGACATAAGAATCCAATGCTATGTGACTGTGGGCAAACCATTTCACTTTTCAGCCTCAGTTTTCTTATCTGTAAGATGGTTATAATATAGCACCTCCCTCACAACATTTTGGTGACAATCGTCTGTGAAGTGTTTTACAAAGCTTAAAGAGCTCTCTGAAGGCTGGCTATTTTTTAGTTAATTATACATAGACACCTGGCCAGTAGGCACATTCCTTGGAGATGGCTGATTGGAGTTAGGGCCTAGAAGCAGCTGGGCCTGAGCCCAGAGGCAGAGACTGGTAAACCCACTCAACACAATCGTGGATATCTTGTGCGTCAGATTAACTTGGGAGTGGGGGGGAGGATAAATCTTATTTGACTACAACAGTAATCTCTATTCAGGTTGGATCAGTCTCTGTGGGTTGCTGTCAGATGTCACAATGTTGAAAAATTTAAGGGAGCTCTGTCAGGAAGGATGCAAGCTCCTCCCTGCCCTGGTGTTGCCAGTAGAGAGGGGAGGGCCTTAAATCTGCAGCTGTTCCAGATGGTGTCTCCTCTCCCTGAGGCTGTTCTCCTCCCCAAAGGCAACCTCAGAATAGCCAGGCTTTTTGTCTTCTCCCAGGGACCTGAGCATCATTGTCTCTTCTTATTCCCCCACTTCTCAG
This sequence comes from Trichosurus vulpecula, assembly GCF_011100635.1. Classification (NCBI taxonomy): domain Eukaryota; kingdom Metazoa; phylum Chordata; class Mammalia; order Diprotodontia; family Phalangeridae; genus Trichosurus; species Trichosurus vulpecula. Next base: position 109,762,746 of record NC_050575.1, read on the forward strand.
TACTGTCATTTTTAGTATAGTGACTGGCACAGAGTAGGTGCTTAATAAATGTTTACCATCCTTTGCTGTATCTTTCAGCTTTACATCCTTAGTGCCTAGCACACGGACACTGCTACTTAAATGTTTGTGCGATTAACTAAAAAATAGCCAGCCTTCAGAGAGCTCTTTAAGCTTTGCAAAACACTTCACATAGGACTGTCATCACAACATTGCGAGGCAGATGCTATTATAATACCCGTCTTACCGATAAGGAAACTGAGGCTGGAAAGTTAAATGGTCTGCACACGGTAACCCTGTTATTAAGTGGGCGAAGCAGAATGACATTTGAGGAACATTTCAGATGCACCTGCAACAAAATGAGCCACAGATGACCACAGTGACCAGTGTGATGACAAGGAACATTGAAAGCCAGATAATCTACTGCCCAGGGGGCAAACACATAGCAGATACTAAGGACGGCTGCCCCCACAGACCAGTCCAGCGGCTCCCATACTCTTGTTCTACCTGCCGCTAAGAACCCTCCTCTCAGAGACAAGGTTTGGTGCAAAGAACCATTCCGGGATATCAATCATACGGACATTAGTCCCCAAGAGAGAGCGCAGAAAGGGAACAGGAGAGAGATAGGATGAGGGCACACCTGGTGCAGGAAAGCGGCATGCTCCCTCGGAGTCCTCCACGCTAGCCCACCGGGGAGGAAGGGTGGGTCCCCCTCAGGCCTGTCTATGATCGTCAGACAGCTACAGTCGGTACTGTTGCTGTTTCATGGAATGTTACTCAACAGGTTCTGGGGTTTGGGAGAGAGCTTCTGCACATGCCCCGATGTGCAGAGCCTGGGCCCACACCATCTGTCTTTTTTTGAACTGTCGGAGCTGGAAGCACAGACTTAGAGGGGACAACGAGATCTCTTGTCTGGAGAGGGAAACTCGTGGAAGATCCACCAAATAAACGGAAGCCTAACACGATCACCTGGTGCTGCTCTGGACAACTTAGCAGGAACAAAATAACTTCAGCTACTAAAACTTCAGCTCCTAAATAGCAAACCAATTGCTTAAAAAAAGATAAAAGGGAGTGGGAGGGAGTAGAATTAAACCACAGACTTGAATAGTTCAACATCCTTATTTTACAGTGGAAGAAACGGAAACCCATGGTGGTCAAGTGACTTGGCCCAGCTCAGAGTTGTAAATTACAGAAGCTAGATTCGAATTCAGCTCCTCTAGTTCTCAAGTTCTTTCTACTTGTATTACCTTTCAGCTAAGCTCTGAGCAGGCCACATGGACATTTCTGTCTTTACCCAGACTTTCATCACTCTATTCCTAAAACCACCCAACCAGCATCACAGAAATCAATGCACTTGGGTGCACTCTTCAGAGTCAACACCCCCTGCCCAGATCCTGGACAAGTTCTCATAGAAGGCTTATAACAATCACAGGATGTCCACTTCTGAGGACCTTGGGGGTCTTTTGTTCAAGCCTACCCTTAGCTGGCCAGGAGTTGCCTCTAGATCCCTGATAATCAGCCATTCAATCACTTCTGGGGGAACATTAGCAATGAGGAATTCATTCCAAATCAGCCCGTTCCATTTTTAGAGAGCAAGGATTCTTCAATACCTATTTCTCTACAAGTTTCCCCAAATGCTGAGTTCTGCCCTCTGGGGCTAAGCAGAGTAAACATACTTGAACATAGTAATACTATTCCCTGAATCAAACATCCCTAGTTCCTTCAGCTGGGCCCCATCCACACACAGGGATTATATATTCTGTCCTCCGTATTTCAAATCCACATATGTTATTTACTAGCGGTATGTCCTTGGACAAGTCACATTCCCTTGCGGGTCCTCAGTTTTCCCACTATAAAATGAGAGAGCTGGATGAGGTCAGGTGTTCTTAACCATTTTTGTACCATGGATTCCTTCAGCAATGAGGTGAAGCTCTTGGACCCCATTCTCAGAATAATGATTTTAAGTGTATAAGAATAAAATGTATAGGATGACAAAGGAAACTAATTATACTGAAGTATAGTTATCAATTTTTTTAAAAAAAGTTTGTTGACCCTAGGTTAAGATCTTTTCAGCTCTAAATCCTAAATAAAATAGATAAGGACTCAAAGGTGCAACAAATGACTGGCAGGGAAAAAATACTTTTTACACTGTACATAAAAGGCACATCAAAAAATACCTAGAAAAATATTTCTCTATTGCTTTCTTTAGGTGCTCTTGTCCATCCTTGAGAAACCACGCAAATGTGTTCCTCAGGCTCTTGTGCCCATTGGTGAGATGACCTTTCTTCTAAAGGTCTGCTGCAGGAATGAGACCTAGACTATTCCTCGCCCTCTCCCCAGGTCCCTACCACTGTCACCCAAGGAACGCAACACAGAGAAACAGCCCTTGGTACCTGAATACCAGGCTCGAGCCCGGCCAGTGCCTGCGGTACTGAACTGGCTGCCACACAAGCTGGGGCCTGGGGATCCGGGTGTGGGTGAAGCCGGGCCATGGCTGCCCCACCTCTTCCATCTTCTCAGTTCTGAGACGGAACAGGAGTTGCCTTTTTTCCAAATCACTTAAACTTCTCCCCCTGGAAAGTCCCAGAGCAGGAGAGCTGCTGCCCTGATCCTGCTTCATCTCTGTTAGAGAGGCAGGGAGAGAGAGAGAGAGAGAGAGAGAGAGAGAGAGAGAGAGAGAGAGAGACAGAGAGAGACAGACAGAGACAGACAGAGACAGACAGAGACAGAGAGACAGAGAGACAGACACAGAACGAGAGAGAGAGAGAGAGAGAGAGAGAGAGAGAGAGAGAGAGAGAGGGAGGGAGGGAGAGAGAGGGAGAGAGAGAACAAGAGATTGAGAGGTTGAACAGGAGATTGAGAGACCGAGAGTGACACACACATGCACACATACACGCACACTGACTGGGTGTCAGTCTCTCTTACCTCTACCTCCACCTCCACCTCGTTCTCCTCCTCCTCCTCCTTGTCCTCGCCTGGGTGTAGCCGACTCAATGCAGGCATAGCCAGACTACACACACACACACACAGTAAACCTTTACAATTAAGCTTGGCAAGGAGGGAACCAACAAAGAATGGGAGGGACAATCACATATTTCTTGTTTCGTCTGTCTCATGTAAATGTCTCTACATATAAAAGTGGCTTTCCTAGTAAATTTTTTTAAAGGGTAAAAACACTTTGTTATTGTAGCTAAAGTGATTCTCGCTCACCAAGTTTCTGAAGAGCCTATACTTTCCTTGACTTGAGAGCTATCACAAGACAGTGGAGAGCGTGCCATGCTTGGAACCAAGAAGGCCTGGGTTCCAATTCCACCTCAAATACCATCACCCTGTGCAAGTCTCTTAACCTTTCTTCAAAGGTTCTGAGCCTTTTTTCTTGGTCATGGATCCCTCTGGAAATGTGGTGAAACCTATGCCTTCTCAGAAAAATGCTCTTAAATGAATAAAATAAAAAACATAGGATTGTAAAAAAATCAATTATACAGAGCATCTCAAAGCCTTACTACAGTTTTAAGTTTTAAAGAGATTAAAGAGCTTTAAAGCTTTACTAGCATACAACTGCACTAAAACTTTTGGGACACCTTGTATCCAAACAGAAAGATCAAAATTTTTTTTAAAATAAGTTCTTAGACTTCAGGTTAAGAACCTCTATCTCTCTCTATAATTCAGCAAATTCCCAACTCTATATAAGTACAAGGAGTTCCCATACTGGGAATTAAAGGCTAACCAAACCAGGCTAACCAAAATCATAGATCCTTCCAACATTACTGAAATATTTGACAGTCTTTATTTAATGTGGATTTTTTCACAACTAACTATTGCTTTCATTAGAGAGAGAATATTTTAGGGAAGGGGAGATGGAGAAAAAGGAAAAATTCTTTCCTTGTCTCAGCTTCCCTAAAAATTTGTGTTCTGCTGTGATTTGAATAGGTCACTGTATATTTTGCATACCTTTTGAGCTCTGCAACTTAACATCTTGATGTGTGATAATTTGTTTCATTATGTAATAGCTAGCATGATGATGTGTATGGATGCTAGATCAATCATATGTTTATGACATCTTGGGAATGTGTGATCATCATTCTAAAGAAGAAAACTTGTCAATGCTTCTCGGGTAGTAAAAACTTACAGGAGACCTTAAACGTCTGAAGAAATGTTTCCTCACCTCCACTCCCCACCAAGTTACATTTCATGTTACACATTGGAGAGCCCTGATAACAATCAAGAAATGTCCAAGACAACCCAAGTGATACATTTTTCTCCCCTCAGCTGGCCCAGTCAATTCTAGACAATAGGTGTATCTGACCTTGGGAGCCTACTCATTTCCCCCTTTTATTTTTTTAAATTACTTAATTTTTTTTTTAGTTTACAACGTTCAGTTCCACAAGTTTTTGAGTTCCAAATTTTCTTCCCTCTATCTATCTCCTCTCCCCTCCTCCCCCCAAGACATCATGTGATCTGATATAGGTTCTACATATACCTTCGCATCAAACTTATTTTCCCAATAATCAAGTTGTAAAGAAGAATTATAACCCATGAAATGAACCATGAGAAAGGTGAAACAAAACCCAAAATAAAATAAAATAAAAAGAGAGAGTAAATAGTTTGCTTCAATCTGCATTCAGACTCTGTAATTCTTTCTCTGGATGTGGATAGCCTTTTCCATCATGAGTCTTTTGAAGCTGCCTTAGAACCTTGTATTGCTGAGAAGAGCCAAGTCTATCAAAGTTAGTCATCAGAGAAGCAATAAGTCTGTGGTTGTGTACAATGTTCTCCTGGTTCTGCTCCCTTCACTTGTCATCAGATCATATAAGTTTCTCCAGGTTCTTATGAAGTCCGTCTGCTCCTCATTTCTTATTGCACAATAGTATTCCATTACATTCATATACCACAATTTGTTTAGCCATTCCCCAATTGATGGGCATCCCCTTGATTTCCAATTCTTTGCCACCACAAAAAAGAGCTGCTATAAATATTTTTGTACATATGGGTCCATTTCCCTCTTTTAGAAGCCTGTTTCTGGCCCAATACCCTCCAGCTGCTCAGGACCCCCACTGCAATTGGGTTTGGAGTCAGGTAAGCTGTGGGTTCGAATCCAGGCTAAACTATTTACTAGGTATGGGAGCCTAGGCAAGTTTCTTCCCCTTTATGAGACGCAATTTCCTCAACTATAAAACCTATGTAATAATGCATGCCTCACAAGACCAGAAGGAAATGCTATGTACACCCTAAAGCATTATGGAAATGTAAGTCATTATCATCACCATCCTCACCATTATTATTTTTGCAGGAAGGACTTCATCCCAGTCTGCCTCAGGGGTCTGTGCCTTCTCACCACCTACCCAATCCCCCAAAAGGATGTGTGTCCTACAGCTCATTCTCTCAGGGCTTTACTGTCTACTAACATTGAATTTGAGAAATTAATGCAACAGTGTCTTATATATAATAGGTGTTTGATAAAAGGATGATGGTACAAATGAATCCTATTGTATTACCCTCCCAGGTAATTATTTGTATTCTTAAAAAAGCCTTCTGGACATATTCTTTATCAATTCAAAGATGTTTTTAATGATATTCTTGCAATCTAGCGGGGGAAAAATGTTTGGGAAGAAATGCTTTCTCTTTCAATCACAACAGAATTATCTCATTTTTGTCTTTGTTTCTAGTGCCTAACACAGTGCTTGGCACATGGTTGGTGTTTAATAGATGTTTGTTGACTTGGATTGACTCTTCTCTTTCTCCTAAAGTAAGAGTAGGTTGCTAGGGTGTTTTTGGCATTCACTTCCAAGACATGGGAGCCTCTCACTGGCATTAATGGATTTCAGAGTGTTTGCCTCACAGGGTCTGAGCAATGGGACCTTTCACATCTGCTCCAGCTGGGTTTGTCTTCCCCACAGCTGAGCTGTTAGGGGATTGTGTTTTCTTTAGGACAGCTGCGGCTGCCTCATCCTGTCATGGAATGGAGCAGCCAATCTGTGTGGAAGCAGGAGGGTCTTCAACTTGGGTGGACAGTGGGCAGCTGTTAGGATTCCAAGAGAAATGATGGACGGATGTGGAATTAGGATACTTGGATTGAAATCTGGCTTTTGATACTATGAGAGTAATCTTAGACAAATAACTCCTCCTCCTTTGTGAGTCTCAGTTTCCTCGTTTGTAAAATGGAAATTAATAATACTTGCACCGATTACTACAGGGGCTTCTGAGAGCATCTGGTAGAAATAATAGGTTTGGAGGCCAACTAAGCAAAGCTTTGAGATCTCTTCATAGATCTCAATCTACTAGCTGGGAACTAAATAAATTAGAACCTAAATGAATAGGGTTCCACAGTGCCCTTCTCTGAGCTTTATTTTAAGCAGCATCTCTTTCTAATTCCCACAGAGTTATCATCTGGCCCTTCTCCAGCCTCTTGTTGTTTTTCCATTCAAAAAGCCCTTTTCTCCTCCACAGGGTGGTTGTAGCTTTAATGTGGGACCATATGGAGAAACAGTAGGAGACAGACTCACAGTTAGGGCACCTGGATCTGAATCCAGCCTCTTAAACTGCTTTCTGACAATGTTCTCTCCAGATTCTCCTTCTATCTGTCTTGACTACTCCTTCTTTTTCTCTTTTGCTGGCTCTTCCCATCAAAATTGCTAACCGTGGTGTCCTCCGAGGCTTTGTCGTGGACACCTCTCTCTCTACGCTATTTCGCCTGGTGATCTCATCAGCTCCCATGGTTTCGATTATCATCTCCACGCAGATGACTTTCAGATCTACTTATCAAGACCAAACCTCTCTGCTGACCTCTTGTCTCACAGCCCAAATGCCTTTTATACAATTCAAACCAGATGTCATGTAGAGATTTCTAAACTCATGTCCAAAACTGAACTCATTACCTTTCCTCAAAAAACCCTCTCCTTTCTAACTTCCCTATTACTGTAAAGGGCACCTCCACCTTCCCATTCACCTAGGCTTGCAACTCCACTGATAATGCTCTCATTCCTATCCCAATCCGATCGGTTATCGTTTTACTGATTCTATCTTGTCAACATTTTTAGTATACCTACACTGCTCCCCCCCCCCCACCTTTCTCTCTTCTGATGTTGCCACCACCCTGGGGAAGTGTTTGCCTCACAGGGTCTGAGCAATGGGACCTTTCACATCTGCTCCAGCTGGGTTTGTCTTCCCCACAGCTGAGCTGTTAGGGGATTGTGTTTTCTTTAGGACAGCTGCGGCTGCCTCATCCTGTCATGGAATAGAGCAGCCAATCTGTGTGGAAGCAGGAGGGTCTTGAACTTGGGTGGACAGTGGGCAGCTGTTAGGATTCCAAGAGAAATGGTGGACAGATGTGGAATTAGTATACTTGGATTGGTGAAGGTCCTTATCACTTCATTCTGGCACTATCGCAATAGCCTACTAGTCAGTCTTCCTGCCCCAATTCTCTCCCCACACCAGTCTACCTTCCACTTAGCTGTCAAGTTGACACGCCTAAGGCACAAGGCTATCCATATCGCCCCTTTATTCAATATACTCCAAGACCAAATGTAAAATCTTCTGTTTGGCTTTCAAAGCCTTTCATAACCTGACCCCTTCTTCCCTTTCTAGTCTCCTTACAACTTACTCCCTCCTCCATATACTCTGTAATTTAGGGATACTGGCGTCCTTGCTATGCCTTACACCCAATGTACCACCTCCCAGCTCCAGGCATTTTTACTGTCTGTCTCCCATGCCTGGAAGATTCTCCTCATCTATCTCCTGGCTTCCTTTATTTCCTTCAAGTCTGAGCTAAAATCCCACCTTCTGCAAGAAAACTTTCCCAATGCTGGTGCCTTAGAGATTAGCCTTAATTTATCCGGTACACAGCTTTGCTTGCGCAGTTATTTGTATGTTGTCTCCATTAGACTGTGATCTTCTCGAGAGCAGGGACTATTTTAATTGCCTTTTATTATATCTCCAGCTCCTGGGTCATAGTAGGCACTTAATAAATGCTAGTTGACTGACTGATTTACTAGCTGTGTGACCATGGGCAAGTCACTTAATCTCAGAGCCTCAATTTCCATCCATAAAATGGGGATAATAATATTTGTATTTGATAAACCTTCTAGATAAATGTGAATTATAACTTCATTTTGCCTTTTAATCATGCACTCACGCAAACTATGAGTTGTGTTGTCCTCTGATGCGCAGATCAGCAATATAGAGAGAGTTCCTGGAAGTTTTCATAGCTCAGCCAATAGGAGAATGCTGACTTGGCTATGCCCCAGAATGCCTACAATGCTTGGACTGCACCCTCGTCACACTCTGCCTGATCCTGAAGCTTCTGTCACTCTTGTCTTATCCCTCTTAGGCTTGCTGTAAGATCCATGAGGGCGGGGAACATGTCTTGCTCATTTCTACAGAACTCTGGTGGCTCAACATAGGGCCTTACATTTAAGAAGATGTTTAGTAAATGCTGGTTGAAAAACTGAATGCAGCTTCTCCTCCAAATAGAACCCCTACACCTTTCAGAAGCACAGGGACACCCGCTCAACCAGAGTTTCTTAACCCTCCCTGTGTTCTGGAGCCCTTTTGTGGCCTGATGAAGCCTATGGACTCTTTCTCAACATCATTTTTAAACGCATAAAACAAAATACATAGATTTACAAATGAAATAAATTATTTTGAAAATACAGTTATTGAAATATTTTTAAAACAAGTTCATAGACCCCAGGTTAATAGTCCCTGCTCTAAACAAAGCAAAAAAAAAAAAGACAAGATACACAATGAGATACTGAATATATGGTGAATTACTTTTTCAGCTTCTTTAAGTACGGATATTGGATGTAAAAACAGAGACCCTGGGCTCAATTCCTTACTAGTTGTGTGATCTTGAGCAAGTCGCCTAATTTCTCCTGGGCTAAATTTCCTCATTTGTAAAATGGTGATGGGGGAGGGGAAACAAATAGACTGCATGGCATCTAAGGTAGTTTCCAGCCCTAAATCTATGCTTGTGTGTCCCTAAGTCACCTGCATCTCTGAGATGAGCCACTCCCCCAGAGAACTGCTTGTAGCTGTCCTAAAGAAATCCACTTGCACCAAGCAACAATTCCAAACACACAAATATGCCACCTAACTCAACCCCAAGGCCTCCTAGTATCTGTCCTACAGGTTTAGAAATAGCTAGAGATTTTGCTCAACAGCCTGGCACGGCTCCAAGGCCACGTCATGCAGTCCTGAAATCGAAGCATCTCCTTTCTGTCAACATACATTCCTTCTGACACCATAAATCACTCAAGTGAAACTAAAATGTGGGTCTGACTCTTACGTCATCATGCTTTAACTACCACTGAGCACCCAAGGTCACTACTTGACCTTTACACCCATTCACTCCTAACTTCATCTTCTGCCATCTTCTTCCCCATAATCCCCCAAATTGTACATCTTCAGCCTCATTGGTCTTCTGACCCATTAAGTGTCGCCTGATGAGGGTACCATTCATCACTGGATAATCCTCCATTACATCCCTACGGGTGGGGCAAAGTCTGATCAAGGGGACCTGGACCAACCTCAGAGAAGCCTGACTCACTATCTGGGGCAGTACTGGAGCTACCAGAACCACGGCAGGAGTGGACCAGAAAGGTGGGGGCCAAGGGCTCTATGGCTCCATGGGCATTGATGACACACTCTAGGATTGCCCCATGGCAAATCATCACTGCATCTCTGAGCCTTCCTGTGGGGTACTCTTGAGGCTGCCCCACTAAACACTCAGGCATGCAGATAACAATTTATGGTGATGATGATGATGATGATGATGATGATAGCTTTGCAGCTTACTAAGTGATTTCCTTACAATAGCCCTGTCAGGTAGATAACTGAAGTATAGGCATCACGATTTTACAGAGAAGTTGAAACTCAAAGAAAGTGACTTAGAGTCATTGCCTATAGAGCTGAAAGGAACCCTAGAGATAATCTAGTGGCGAGGGGGAACCTACATCCTTGAGGCCACATGCAGTGCTCTAGGTCCTTGGGTGCAGCCTTTTGACCGAATTCAAGCTTTACAGAACAAATCCTTTCATTAAGGGGATTTGTTCTGTGAAGTTTGGATTTGGTCAAAGGGCTGCACTTAAGGACCTAGAGGGCCACATGTAGCCTT